>NC_134013.1:29456666-29790000 GCF_040712315.1 Castanea sativa
TTTTTTTCATTTGATGAAAAAATATTATTTTATTTATTAGTTAATATTTGGGTTTAATTAAATTAAAATTTGAGGCATTTTTTATACTTGGAGCCTTAAACGACTGCATCAATCCCTTGTACAATTATACTATAAAGCGGGCACTGAGCTTAGACATATTGCTTAAACTTTTGTAGCTTACAAATAGCTCTAGAGATTACATAAAACGACATGCTTGCCTTCCTACCACAATAGGTCTAGAATCTTTGAAATTCTCTGATACTGATTTTCGCCAAATGAATTATAATCTCTAGAGCACTTGAAAGCACCTTCTTGAAGATTTCTTCTTCAGTGAACCTCACTATGGTTTCATACAACCAAACACTCTCTTTAGGATCACAAGATGAGTAGACAAAGAATAAGGATTTTTCTATGAAGTTCAAGGAGAAAAGGCATAAGGCATTCTCTTTGAATAGCACAAGTTTCTTTTCTTTGTTTATGCTTAAAAAGAAATGAACAAAATAAAATTTGTTTAGTTTTGATATAATCTCATTTCTCTCCTCTGAAAGTCATATCTAATGTGCTTTATATAGGTGAACAACATATAGTTAAAACCTAATAGAAACCAATTTTCTAAAAAAATTAGAATTTCAAATTGCCACATGTTTGAGCAAGCGTAATTGCTTCTCGCTTGATTAAGATTATGGGATTTATCATTATCGTGGCACTTCCAAACAATCATATCTCACTCATTTCAAATTTAAATTTAGTCAAATTTGTGCCCATTTTATCTACTTTTTAATGAAACAAGTCTCATTCAAATATTTATTACGGTACAAAACATATGAGAAAAAGATCATTGACTCCTCATCTTTAAGCACATTGGGTTTGTTTGAAATCCGCTTATTTTGCTAAAATTGAATATTTTTTGCTAAAAGTAATGTAGATAAAGGTAAAAGTTAGCTGAATAATACTGTGAGACTCATGAATAGTACCAAAAAATGCAATGGGTTCATAAATAGTAGTAAAAATAAGCTGAATAGTAAAATAAGCTGTATTTTTTATTTGGAATCAAACGCACACTAAACTGTCTTTTTTGAGAAGTTTTAGACCTAGACTTAACCTTAACATAACTTTTTTAACGCAAACTGATTTTTACATTTTTGACACTGAGATTTGAAAAAACACCCACAAATTCTTTCGTGTACATGAATTCTTTACCCACAAAACAGACAATTTAAATTTTCTTCGACAGGATGTAAGTGTAACACACAATGATTGATAAAAAAAACCGCATCAAACACTTCATGCATTGTAGTAGGCTTTTGGTGTACATTAAAGTATTTTTTTTTTCTTTCTTAATACTATATTTCTGCATGCGTTGAGGCACACATACACCGGTGATTTATGAGAGTAAGAATTCCAAATTTGTACTTTTCTTTTGAAGTTGCAAATTTGCAATCATTTAAAATACTGCATCTTTTTTTTACTGTTTAGGCTACCTCACAGCTGGTAAAACTCAAATAAGAGTTGTAATGGATGTTTCGTGCACATTCTTTGTGAATAAAATACACATTCTATGACAAATTATAGAATGTGTTTGGGCTACCTCACAGTTATAGAATGTGAACAATACAGATTGTGTGACAACTATGACAACATATAGAATGTGAATAATACAAATTTTATGACAACTGGTAAAACTCAAATAAGAGTTGTAATGGATTATGGATGTCAAGATTTGTTATGCATATGCTCATTAGTTTTGTACAGTACACATTCTATGAAAACTTACATCTTAGTCTAGGACGAATTCAAGGAATACTGCTAATCACGCCACTATGGATAAATTAAGCCTTGTGATCCGTATATTTGTGTACAGGAGAGGATTTGCTGCAATCTTGTATGTAATAATTGTTGCATACAGGGTAAGGTGACAGCTAAAGAAGAGTGACAATAAATCATAGGTTAAGCTAGACATGATCATTTCACATGACCCTTGGACACTTGTCACTTCCTTTTGGCTACCACCTTATCCTATATGCGGCAATTGCTGCATACAAGGTTGCAGCAAATCCTCTCTCTTTATGTACGTTGTTCAAAACTGGGGATGTAGCTAGAGTCCTTTAGGTTGTGATGTTGAGGGGTTTCTAATATTCCCAAATTATCTGGGGAAGATACTGGGGAATATATGTGTTTTGGTGGGACACTGTGATGATTGGAGTCGTGGGGTAACCTTGGAAGGTTGAGATTCCCCAAATTTAGAGTGTATGGCTAAATTGGGGGTGGATTCATTAATGTCTTGTGGATGTGGTGATGGGGTGTCAATTGTATTGGTTGCATGTTGGTTTTGGTTAGAGTTAGTTATTGGGTTCAGATTAGGGGGAGTGGTATGGGTTTGAGAGTCTGAGACATGGATAGGGTGATTATGGGTTTAATGGATTGGCTCAAAACTTGTGTATAGTGTCCAACTCCTTCTGCGATTGTGAACCAAAGGGATATACATTATCTCCTCTCAACAATTAAACAAAAAGTTTGAATTACCTGATTAAACACAGAAGAAAACCAAGTACAGTTGATTCATAATAAAGTGGTTATATTTTTAACCTGACTAGGAAAAAAGAAATCTAAAGTACTAGAATTCGTAAAAAATAAAATTGATCACATTGTTGTTACAAGAAGCTGATCATCTCAAGTACTAGAGTTTTTGTTGTTGGTGAATTTTCATAATAAAATGAATGAAAGAGTTAATCTAATATTTATTTTGGTAATAATTTGGTTAATTGAGGTTTTAGTGGGAAGTTAGAATAATAGTGTTTTCGTTAAAAAAAAAAAAACTATTTGTAACATTGAATTTATAATTGATGATGTTATTGTGGTTGAGGTTTATGATGCATGAAATATGCATGAGAATCCGATTTGGATTAAAGACAGTGAGGTTTTTATGCCTCAATAAAGTCTAATTTTGGTGCAATTTTGAATTTTATTATTGTTTTATTGTACTTTCACCAACAAGCAATTGTTGTTACTTCTGTGGCGGAATTAGAAAGTTTCCTTGGGAGACGAAGTTATATATATATATATATATATATATATATATATATATATATATATATATATATATAGAGAGAGAGAGAGAGAGAGAGAGAGAGAGAGAGAGAGAGAGAGATATTTAGGTACAATACTTAGGTGCGTTTCTTAAGTTCCCTTTTTAAGATTTTGCTATGTTGATTTTTTCTTATAGGATAAAAGTGTATTTTTTAATTAACGCTCTGTTTATTTCGCTAGAAAACTATTTAGATTGATAGTTTTCCACATTTTTCAGTGTTTGGTAGCACAAAAAAAAAAAAAAAAGTCAACGGAAAACTATTTTTAGTCAATGGAAAACTCTAATAAAAATAAGGCTTATTTTCTATGAGATGTTTTCCAAATTTTGTTTTAAAAAAAAAAATCTCTCTCTCTCTCTCTCTCTCTCTCTCTCTCTCTCTCTCATCACATCTCCTATCAATATTATCTTTTTCTTTACCCTCTATAGTCGTGGGAAACAACTAATTTTGGTGCCTACTCTCTCTCTCACAGTCTCACGGTAAGCTCTCAGTTTTCTCCCTTCTCTTTGCTTTTTCTCTCCTCTCATATTCTCACTGTTTGTCCCCCTCTGGTCTCTCCTCTTTTCACAGATTTCTCTCTATCTATCTCTCACGGTCAACAACTCTTCCTTGCATTGGTAATATGTCATTCTTCTCTACAAAAACCCCAATATTATAGTTTGCTTTTTGTGTTTCTATCGATATATATAGTAATTTCATGTTTTTATAAGATAAGTTTCTTGATTTCAATTACAGTATTCCCAAGTTTGGCATTAATTAATATTAAATTTTATAACCTTTGGCATTTGTTGTGGGGTGGGGGTAGTTTGAGTTGAAAATTTGTATGATAAAAAATAGACTATAGTTTACGTGTTTTATATGGTTTTTGATGTTTGTGTTTGATGATTTCGACAGTCAAGCACGTGGGCATGCTCAGACATCCATAATTCTAATTAATAAACTCAATAGATATTTTTTTTAACATTATGAAGAAAGTTAGCTATTGAAGATTGTGCCAAATTTTGAGTTTGAATTTATGTACAATCTTACACACTTATGGGCAAACTTTTTCTTTGATCTAGTGATTATTGTTATTTACTTGGTACAGTTCAACGTAGATACGTTTTTTCTGCACACCAAATTCGTGATTGGCTTACGGCTTATTATTTGTTATAAAAATTTATAGAGAATTTCTATTGTGCATTCTATTTTCCATGATACAATTTGTTGTTCTGCCTACTTTATTCACAATTTAGTCTCCTAAGATTTGCATGGCTGGTTCTTGTTCGCGTGTGTTTTAGTATACTTGATTTTATTTCTTCTTGGTTTGATGGAATCCTGTTTGGACTACTGCAAAATTTTGACCTTGCTTTTATTTTTTATCACTGTGAATTATGCAGATTGTGTAGGGCTCTATTAGTGATATTAGAATCCTCTCTCAATGTTTAGGGAATTAAAATTATTAAAGAGTTTTTATTTTGTTGTTGTTGTTGTTGTCCTTGTATTGAGAAAGTTCCTCATTTGGCAATTGGAAATTAAGGAGTGAACTGACTCGGGCATGTCAAAGTAAGGTAATACTTGTTTAGTATCTCAGGTAGAACATCACTAGCAGAATTAGTTTGCTAGATAAAGCTATATCTGAAACATCATAGTCAAAGGCAAATGGCAAAGTTGAGGTGCCAAGTCTTTGTATCACAAGAGGCATGAGGTATCAAAAAGGTGCTCACCCAAGTGAAGCAAGGTGCCAAACTCTATATAATGAACTCAAATCATATGTATCTAATACTCATTAGGCACAGTTTGAATTTTTCTAACTAGTAGGAGGCTCTACTAATTAATCTATATAAGGCTATTTGAGCTTGGGGAGGTTTTTCCAAGGGAGTTGGTGATATAGGTGTAGAAGCATTAGATGACTCACCTCCGCTTGTTGATGCTGATGTTGATGACGTATCCAAAAAGAAGCAAGTTGATCCCTCACATGTGGCCTCAAATGAAATAAGGTCTCACAGGAAACGAAGTCATGCTACTATGATTGAAGATGTTGTTTACCAAGATTTGTCTATACAACTTGGTAAGGTTGCTTCTGCAATAGAAAAGATTTCTGAAAATCAGGTAAATTTTGGTAGACTTTATGAAGAAGTTATGAAGATGGATGGGTTTGAAGAAAATATGATTGCGTCTGCATTTGACCATTTGCATGGGGATGAAAAACAAGCAAGGTTATTCATGTTGAAAAATGACAAGCTTCGTAGACAATGTTGCAGAACTTCTTTGACAACTATTTAAGCCAATTTTGATTATGTAGGTGCATTTTTGTTAGAATTTAGGCTTTTTTATATGGACAATTTGGCATTTTGGTATTTATCAGACTATTTGGACAATTAGGCTGAGAAACATTGATGCTTAGAGTTCCAGAGCCACAAAAATTACAGTGGTATAGCTGCAATGAGATAATTTTCTAAAAAAATGAGATAGTTTTCCAAAATTTTTTTTTACATACCAAACACTAAAAAACATTTTAAAGCTTATTTTCAAGGTCGTTACTAAATACTGGAAAATAAGATAGTTTTTCAAAAAATGATCTCTGGAAAATGACAAATTTTCTAGAAAACATTAATGCTGAAACAAACAGAAAGTAGTCACATGGCTAAATTTTAAGAGAGGAACCTAAAGAATAACATCTAAGGTACTGTACTTAAGTTTTGTCCATATATCCTTATAAATTGGAACTAATGAATATATCTAAAATGAATAAATATCACAAAACGGTACTCTTAATAAAATTTTTTGGCCATTATCATTTATATGTAGAATTCATTTTATATTTTATGTTTTTCTATACTACTATTTAAGGGGCTTCTCCTATTTGGACCGGATTTTTTTTGTTCAAAAATACCCCTATATCCCTAGGTTTAAGTAGAGACAAAACTAAATGACAATCCAGAAAAAATACAATTATAACTTCTACTAAAACATTGCCTAAAAAATAGAGTTACTCTTCTATTGATTTTCAAATTTATTTATCCACTTAAAATTAGAGTATCAAAATAAAAATTATATATATAAAATAAAAAAATATAATTTTTTTTTTCTATTACCACTAAAAAGAAAAAGAGAAAAAGAAAAAAAGAAAGCCACATCACATGCGTGAAGCGCATGTGATGAGGCTAGTACTTTTAAAAATTTTGTAGATGTAAAAAATATTATGAAAATAACTTTGACGGGTTGAGTACTCTCCCTCTAAAACCTAACAAACTCGACTTGACTGTGAATAACTAAAATCTTGCGAGACCCAAGCATTCCAGTGATGTTTCCATTGAAATCCATCGTGCAAGATCCACTCACTTTGGTGTTGTTTTTAGCCCATTCTAGCAACAAATCTAGCGGAGATCCACCAGATCTAACAAGGTCTCGGCCAGATCTAGTGAGTGTTCCGGCCTCCCTCTTTCGTTACTGATTTTGACTGAACCAACTGCCACCCAACCAGAGTCCGATCTTTCCAACCTGTCTTCTTTGCTGCCAATTGGTGGTGGGTCTAATCTTTCTCCACCCGATTTGATCGGGTCAGGTGCGAGTTGGGCACAAACTGGACTCGAACTGACACCCCTAACAGTTCAACATGCACCATACTATTAAGCAAGAAAATATTAAAGTAATAATATATGATTTGATGATGTAGTGAAAATTTGATGAAGCAACTCTTCAAATGGAAAACCATTCCAGGGATAGACAGTCCTCTGCCTGAACTGGAACCTCTGGTACACTCCAAGATACCTTCTTGAACATTTTTTCTGCAATAAACCTCAATGGAATATAGCTAAGATGTTTCACACAATCAAACTCCCTATTTAAGATCATAAGATGAGTGGTCAAAAAACAAAGATTCTTCTATAAAGTTCAAATTAAGATAAAAGGTATAAGGCTTTCTCTTTGAATAGCACAAGCTCCTTTTTTTTTGTTTATGCTTAAGAAGAAATGAACAAATTAACATTTGTTTAGTTCTGGTATAACTACTATCTCACCTTTGAAAGTCATGTATAATGAGCATTGTGCTTTATATAAGTGCACAAAATAGGGTTGAAATTTAGCAGAAACACTTTTATTAACAAATTATTAAGATTTCAATATTGCTGCATTTTTGAGTGATTGCGTTGCTTTTTGTTCCAGCAAGATTCTTGGATTCAACATTATTATAGCATCGTCAAAGTTCAAACGACCATATCTTACCATGTTAAATCCAAATTGGATTAAATCTGTGCCCGTTTTGACGTTAGGATTCACAACACATCAATGATTTCTTTGGCCACAAGCAGACTATTTAAAGTATCTTCAAGAGGGTATAACACGCACATAATGATCATTAAAAAGGTTCACATCAAATCCTTTATGCTTTGCAACTGGCTTTTGGTTTATTTTTTCTGAATTCTGCTTGCATTGAGGCACACATACACCAGTGATTTAAAAGAGGTGATGACTCCATTTTTGTTTTTGAGATATAGTTACAATATATATACGGTTGACTAATCCCATAAGTCGAACCATTTTCCCTCTAAATCTTCAAGTACTTTGTGTATTAGAAGGTGCCAAATAGACGTGACAAAGCGGGCGAATCAAATTGGATCAATTGGGTTTGGGTTGAAAACATGTTCTAGTAAAAAGACAGGTAATTTCAAGCAAGTTAGAAAACAGGTTGGGTCAATTAGGTTGTGAGTTGGATTGTGTATTTTTCACATGATTTTTTTTTAATAAAAAAACATATATTTGCCACTTGGTGAGTCATGTAACAAATTACTTGGTGTGAAATACATTACTTTGAATTCACCACCCATATCAAAAAAGAGCTTAGCTCAAAAAATTGATACTTGTTCAATAATTATAAATTATACGAATCCCAACATTGTTAATCAAAATAAATAACACAAACACAAAAGAGTCTAATCTACCTTTTGAAAATCTAATTAAAACACACACACACAAGTCTCACTACTACATAGTATTTGCATCCCAAAATATAAAGCAAAATTACAAATGCTTAATTGGATAACTAATTTGACAAAGAATAATAAAACATATAAAAAATTTGAAATCTTGAAAACTAATTTCTTAATCTAATATCTTGAGAAAAAAAAAAAAACTAATACTTGTGTTTAATTTTAGATGCACTATGGTTGACACTCTATTTCAAATTGGGAATATACATCAAAGGTTGATTGTTTATTTATTTTTACAAGGTATTTTTTTTATATAAATATCATATTATTGTTAAGCAATATACACTTTAGAAAATATCATCTTCTATTTTTAAAAGCCTTTTATTATGGCTATGGACTATTAGAAAATAGGCTTAAGCATCCATAATTTATGCCAATTTCATTGATATACTTTGGTTTTACTCTTTTCATATTTATTTTATTTCTCATACATATCTATAATTTAAAATATTTGCATTTAAGTTTATTGCAACTAGATTATTTTGGTATGTACTTTATCATTTGATATTTAAAAATCTTTTCTTATCGCATTATTTAAGCAAGAAGAATGTCTCAATCATCATTTTTCAATTCATTTGCATGCAACTAGATAAAAATCTCAACTATTTTCTTGAGTTCAATGTACTTGAACAGAGTTAAATATAAATACATGTTTTTTTTTAATGACATCATCCAAAAAATGTTTTAAAATTTTAATGTTATTTAGGGGGAAAAATCACATGCATTATATTTGTCAATGTTTTATAATTTACATGGCGTGATTAATTAGTGTGGTATTCAAGCAAAAAGAATCCCTATGGATAAAGCCATATGGATTAATTAGTGGTATTCAAGGAATACCACACAAATCATGCCACTATGGATAAAACCATATAGGCCTATAATCTGCATATTTGTGCAGGTTAATTTCAAAGGAAAAAAGTTTAGTTGCAAACTTGGTTATAGTCAATACTATAACTTCACTCAATATCTTTTTATTGGATGTAAATTTTAGAAAAATTCATCATTGAATTACAATTTTTTCTTATATTCTTTATGCTTGCAAACTTTCCATAATATCAAAGATTAATAACTATGTCATCAATCAAATTATAAATAAAAAATAAGTTTATAAATCAAATAATAATCTGTTTCGGATTGGCAAAGAATTTAATATGCGTAAGAATATATCGAACATACAATTAAATAGTTAGATTTTTAAAATATATAGTCATGTAATAGGTATAATGGGAGTTATAGTCATTGGTTACAATTAAGTTTGTAGTTAAATTTTATCTATGTTCAAAATAATGACTATAACTAAGTTTATAGCCAAACTTGGTGTTGGGGTTTATGCCCTAAAACCCAATTTATTGGCATGTATATAATAATTAAATTGTTTAATTATATGAGACTATCTATAAATGAACTAAGACATTATCATAGTCCATGAGATGCATTGTATGTGATTTATGTGAAAAGTCACAGAAGATATAAATCACAAGTTTTTTGTAAACTCAGAAGTTTAGTTCGTAGTCGGTGATGAAATTGGGCGTTTTATCTGCGAAGACTATAACATATCAACTAAGATGATTTGTCTTGATCATGGAAGTGGAGACTTCTGGTTGGTATGTTGATATGTTTTAAGAGTTAAGACATATTGAACTGGACCGCTGTGAGATTTATTATTCTCCTAACGATTGTCAAATGAATAATAAATCTCACGACTTCTATTTACATCAACTCTAAATCTTGAGAGAATAATGGACCTGATCATGAGATGTAGGTTACTTTGATATATCAGGAGTGAGATCTATTAGTTACGGTCAAAACCTCAGTATGTTGGGCATCCGCATTTAGTGTTAATGGAACATATATTCTCAAGATGGAATTCATAGTCTCTTAACGGAGATACAAAATATTCTCTTGAGATAAGTTTAATAGGTTTAGTTATTCAGAGTGTTGGACCCAACCACTTTAGTAAGGAGTTACTAAAATATATATTTATGAAATTGGATTTCATAAATATATGATGAATAACATAAAGGATTAAACCGGGTACTCAAGGATTAAGATGTAGTAATCTTCAAAATGGCAGTCTATATTCATGACTTTGGATTACTACGAATATTTTAATGAAGGGGTTGCATGCATAATAAAGTCTTGGGATATAATTTATTAATAAGGCCTAGAGTGCAATTATATTTATATAGTGGTATTAAATATAATTAATGGTAACTTTGGACTTGTCAAGAGTTGACGGAAAAGCCCAAGGCCCATTGGAGCTAGTGTCTTATTGGTCCCTTTTGGTCCCACTCCAAGCCACACACTAAAGCCCAATTGGAAAGGCCCAATAGGCCAATCCAATTAGATAATCAGTTACTTATAAAGGGAGAAACATACAGAATTTTTATGGGTGAAATAAGAAACGGTGTGTATGTGAGTGTGAGACACACACTTTCATTCTCCCTTTGAAAACTGATTGAGAGACCACACATCTTGGACGTAAAGTGGAATTGGAGTGAAGATTAAAAGTGTTCCCAAGTGCTTCTAATCTTTGTTTTGAATTTCTCCATACTAAGGTAGGCTATCTTGTTCTTAAATTCTGAAATTTACATAGTACATGTTATCAATTATGAATGAAATAGATCCTTATTTGTTGCTTCCGCTATGTGTTTTGTATGAGATACAAAACTAGTTTTTTTCTTCACTTGGTACATGTTGAAAATTGACTGCATTATTTATCCAAAAAATAAAAAATTAAAACTGATGGCATTCTCTATGGGTAATTACTTACTTTGCCATTGTCATCGTCGTCCTCTATAAAATAAGAAAAAGAGGTAGAAAATAAGGAAAATAAGGGCACTATGATTGTACGGGTATTTTATTTATTTATTTATTTATTAATATTGATAAGCTTCCTCCTTTGGAATGCTTTTTTGACTCTAGGCCTCTAGTTAAAGAAGTTTTACATTAATTTTCTAGTGAAAATGGAATAATAGAGCATTCACAAAAAAAGAAAAGAAAAAAAGAAGAAGCTTAAAAGTCAATTTTAACACCAACACACAAAAATACCTACTACATCAAGGCTTTCAAAATGCTAAAACTTTTTAGGGCTTGTTTGGTAGAGGAGTTTGAGTAATGTTGTTTGGGTGTTTTTGATATACGTGTGGGTGAAAAAGTGTGTAATGTTGTTTAAAATGTGAAAATGTGTGTTAAAACTAAGCTACCAAACAGGCCTTATACTCACTAGTAGCTCATTTTAGCTGAATGTTAAATGAAAATAATATTTTTTTAATCCCTCAACACACGTGCCGGGTTTCTCTTGTCTCACGCTGCCTCTCCCTCTTTCTCTTTTCCTCATTCTGGCTCCTCCATTTTTCTTTTTCGTTGGTTCTCCCTCAAACCACCTCGCCCATAAATCCTTCCCTTCTCCCACGCC
The DNA here is from genome assembly GCF_040712315.1 of Castanea sativa. Classification (NCBI taxonomy): domain Eukaryota; kingdom Viridiplantae; phylum Streptophyta; class Magnoliopsida; order Fagales; family Fagaceae; genus Castanea; species Castanea sativa. Next base: position 29,468,144 of record NC_134013.1, read on the forward strand.
TAAGATCGAACCCAAGCTTGAATCTCTCTAACTGTCGTGGGCATCGGCGGTGAGGTGAGATCAGCATGGGCATTAGCATGGGCATCAGCTTAGAGATCTGTTGGTCATCAGTGTGGCCGCGTGGTTGTTGTTTGGATTTCTTGGGTTTGGACTGTGTGATGTGTGATTTGTGGCTTGCTAGGTTTGGGTATGGTGGGTGGGTTTTTGTTGGTTGTGGCATGGGTGGTGGGTTTGTGGTGGTTGTCAGGGGCGGAGCTACGTTGGTGACTGTGGGGGCCATGACCCCCCTCCCCCCCAAAAGTTTAAAAAAAAAAAAATTAGACTAGGTAAAATTGCATACCTGAACTATTTTTCTAAGAACTGGCCCCCACATGAAAAATTATTTGGCCCCCCATTTGTCCACGTTTAGTGTTCCTTACAAACTTGCTTTCATCTTTTAATATTTTCCCTCATTTATTATTAGTCTTTACCGTTGAAACTCCTTCATATGTCAGATCATTGACTTGATTAGAAGTTTTACTTTTTCAATTTCCAAGCTTCAATATATTTTTTTGATTTGGTGTGAGCTGATATTGCTCTTTATTGTTATTATATTGCTCTATGTTGTAAGCTGAGATTGATGTCCACATCTGTTGCTACTTGCTAGTAAATGTTGCTCTCTGTTGCTGAATATACTTGTTGCTGTTTTTCTGCTCTATTTTGCTGTGGCCATTCTTTTGGCTTTGTATTCTTTCTTTTCTTTGCATAAAATTTATAATTTTGTCTCAAAAAAGAGTGCTGAGCTTATTTGAAACTAGCAAAAATGACTTTAAGATCTTGAGAAGTACTAGAGTATTCTTCTTCTTTTTTTTTTTTTTTATTTATTTATTATTAAACCAATTGATAAGCTCTATTCAAAATACAAAGTCATCTTGTATTTTTATATATAATTTTATATTGGCTTATAAGGATTTTATTAGTTTTAGTTCTAAAATTTTTATATTTTCTTGTAGATGTAATTGTTATATTTATATTTAATTTCTTGAATGGTTTGAACTTATGGTTGTTAAAATGACTAAGAGAAACTTAGAAGGGAAAATGAACTTAAGATACTTAATTGGTCATTTAGTTTTTTTAAGTGCTAATAAGAATTACATTGATTAAACCAATGCACAAAAACATATATGTGGCATTTTGAGTTTTTTGTGAATTGTGACTCACTACGAGATAATTTAACCTCGGCTCCCCCGAACCAAAATTTCTAGCTCCGCCTTTGGTGATTGTTGTATGGGTGGTGGGTTTTTGGTGGGTGGTGAGTTTGTAGAGGTTGTTGGGTATGTTTGAGTTTTGGGCATGGTGATTATTGGTAGTGTGGTGGCTATTGGTATTGTGGTGGCTGGTGGCTGGCAGTGTGTATTGTTGGGTTGAGAGGGAGAGAGAGAAGAGATAATAGAGGAAGAATAAAAAATATATAAAAAAAGGAATAAAAAATAATAAAGGAAAAATATCTAAAAGAAGTGGTAAAAAAAATAGAAACTTTGATGTTAGGTGTATTGTAAAGTAAAGTGTTAAATGCTATAACGTGACTTTTTGAGTCGTTAAATGCTAAATTTTTTAAAACTTTGACATGAATGCTATAATAATCTAGCGAAAACAATGGACAACTAGCATCATAAATAAATCAGTAAAAGAATTCGTGGAAGCTAGCCCATTGTCCCAAAATCTAATTTGCCCGAGGAAGTTGGTAATTTTGTTTTTGGTCTGTAAATGAACCAAGCCGATCATGAACAACTTGGGTTCGGCTTAATAAAAAACTTGTTCATGTTTGTTTGTTTATAAATAAGCCAAAATTGAGCCTTAGTTTTAGGCTTGTTTAATAAACAAGCCGAGCTCAAGCAAAAAAAATTGTTCACAAACAAGATCGTGAACTATTAGGCTTGATACACAACAATTCAAGTATAAGCTCATTTATAAGTTTATATGTGTTAGTTAAATACTTATTACACATATCTTAATAATGACATGGCCAATATGAGACCACTACCTATATTACCTTAATTTTTTCCTTTCCTTTAAACTGATCAAGAACCACTTTAGACTATAGTTACATTTAAAAATAAATAAATAATTAAATAGGCCACATATGATCCTTCCTATCAATCATTTAAAGTAAAGTTATGAAACATGTTAGTATCTTCTCATTCATAATAGTTACAAACAGATATTTTTCTTGTCCTTCACCATCTAACGTGAATGTAAAAATTGTATTTTAAACAATTGCTGAAGCTGTAAACAAGGAATGATGAATGAATGAATTTAATTTTGTAAATTATTAATTTGAATAATGGCTAATCATAAGTAGGACTAGATGCATGATAAAATGAGTATACTATTTTCTTTTTCTTTTTTCTTAATTTTAGAGATTTAAGCATTTAATAATGTAATTTTTTTTAAAAATCTCAAGCTCAAAAACTTGACCTAAGCTAGAATTTGAGCTTAATATTAAGCTTGAGTTTGGCTTGACTAATTTAATCAAGCTAAGCCAAGCCAAGTCAAGCTCAAACTTTTTGGCTTTCCCACGAGCTCAAGCTCAAACACTATTTTTAGGCTTGTCACAAGCTCAAGCCAAGCTTAAGCTTTTGATTTTTTTTTACGTGCCAAGCTTGAACATGTATTACTCGACAAAGCTCGGCTCGTTTACAACCCTATTTTTGGACATATATGCCAGAATACATAAAATTTCAGATGGAGATAGCAAATGTATTGACACTTTAAATAGATATAAACCAATATATCTTATTCAGCAAAAAAAAAAAAAAACCCAATATATCTTTGTATTGTCTTGTATAACTAGCTTTTCAACTGTGATGAAGCCATTGCCTTCTCGCTGTTTACCTATTGATGAAGTGTCTTTGCGGGTAAGTAGTTGGGTTTTGTAGAGAGTAATTGGCCTAATTCGTAAAATGTTAAGGTAAGGAGAACAATATGGTTAAATGCATATCACCACAAAATGCCATCATTTGAGAAAGAACTGAATCTTTTGCATGTGTGGGCAGTGAGTTGAATACATATAGCCTCTGGTTGCATTAAAGGAATAAAGGATGATCAATTTGGGTTTGTTTCCTGTATCCCCTTCCTTGTTTCAGCATCTTCTGAAACCAAATTTATTACTTTAGTCATAAAATAACTAGTCTTATCAGATCTAAGATACATGTGGATTTAATGAAAACTGGTTTTGCAGTTAATGACTTGACTTTGCTCAATTTATTCTTCAACAATATTAAAATCTGAACTAAAAACCTTCTAAAGAAGATTAAATAGATTAAATGAATGGGGCATTCCGAGAATCGAACTCAGGACCTCTCGCACCCAAAGCGAGAATCATACCACTAGACCAAATGCCCATTTGGTGATAGTAATTTGTGTTTTAAGTTTACTCAACCATTTCCATGAAAGTCAGTTGAGCTTTTCTCCCCCTAGCTTTTCAACTGTGAGACCAAATTTCTCATGAAACAGTGCGTCAAAAAATATTTGAGATTTCACCATTAACAATTAAAGGATGAAAAAGAAAAGAAAATAGTCATGTTAATAAATTCATAAGATTACCAACTGAACACCTTTAGGAATTTCTGTAGATAACCAACGTTGAATCTCCATTGGCTTGCAGATTTCCCATGGCTTTCTATCTTCCCTCTGCTCCCTAGTGTCACCACCGAACAAAAACTTGGATGATGGGTCTATTACAATCTTTTCTAGTGCTTTACAACGCTTAAGCACATGCAATGTGAGCTCCAACTCAATAATGTTACCACAAAAACCTTCAAGGTGTAAGATCCTCAAATTTTTATGGTTAGACTTGGTAGGCTTCCTAATTTGTCTAGCTACATCAGCCTGTGTATTTAGCTACATGAAAAAAAAAAAAAAAACTTACTTTCCAACATTTTGGAATGATAAAAATTATAACCACAAAGAAGATCTATAAAGAAAATATATTGGGTCTCAAATAATATTATTAGCAATTTAAAATAACAATCACACATAAGAATACAAAATTTACGAGGAAAACCATTTCTTTTGAAGGGAAAAAACTACGAGACAAACTCCGAATAATTTCACTTTTATCAAATCAATTACAATAATTCTTGTGTATGTCTTACGGCTAAAGAAAAATCTCTTTTATTTTTCTTTACTCTTACACACACACGCTAATTATCTCTTTTAAAGGCAGCAACATTTTGCTCTCTCCTCTTGGGCTATCTTCTCAAAGATGGCAATCCTTTGCTCTCTCCTTTCTCTTATGTTCCTCCCAAGCGAAAATCCACTTTCTCTCGCTTGGTTTCACGCTCTATTTTCCCTCTCCCCAAAGGGAAGACCTTTGGGCCAAAGCCATCAAATTCTTTGTAGCATTGTCTATTTATAAGACTCTTTTGTTATTTCCTCTTGGACTAGGAATATATTACCTCTTTAACAAGGAGTCTATTTCCTTTTGGACTAGGAATACATTATCTCTTTAATAAGGAATAGACTTTCTTCCACACTAAGGAATAGTCTTTCCTTCTATAACACGAAAACCCAAATTAATTTTTCTTTCTTCAACTAGGAAATCTAATTGACTTGCCAAGTCAAATCTGGAATTTGAGGCATTTTCCCAACAAAATAAGCATATTTGAAGGCCACCATATGTTAAACTTTATGGATTTAGCTAAGATGATTGTAAATATGCTATGTGTGGCAACTCACAAATTGATAAATTTTTACAACATGAAAAAGAGAGAAGCAATTTGTTTTATTTGAGGAAAATTGACCTCACAGTTTCAGTCAAAAATCAAATTTTACCAAACAAACATAATATTTAAATTAAAATTTAAGTATTACCTTTTTTTTCCCTACCAACCTTTAGGGCTGTCGAACCGAATTCAACACCGAAAAAATTAGTCAAAGCCACCCAAACTAGCATCGACTCATTCCAAGCAAGGAGGTGGTCGACAGTGGGTCAAGTGATGGGTTTTGTTGTTTGAGACCTGAGAAACCTAAACCGATCGTAGACTTCGCCGTTAGCCTCCTCCTCCCCTTGCTATGAGCAAGAATTTTTTCTCTTTTCTTTGTAGATTATGTGAGATCTCTACCATATCTAGTGGAGATCTCCCCCATATCCGGTGGAGATCTCATCAAATTTATGAGATCTCCACTAGCTCACTAGATTTGCTAAGTGCGATAAAAAATAAGCTTCAATTGACCCGGTTGAAGGAGTTTCAAGCACTTGTTAGTCAATTTCAACCTAAATTGACAGTCAACGGTGGCTTGCCTCTATAGAACCCGAAGTTGTCAAGTTGAGTTTGGGTTGGGCACAAACCTGACTCGTGGACACCCCTACTAGCCGCCACCTATATCATTTTGTCCTATTCCTACCCTTTTTTTCCACAGCAATTTCTTGTTGATGACCAAACAAAAAAAAATTATATTTATTTTCCTTTCTCTCAACCAAATACTCATGGTGGAAATTTATATATTTTCTTTTTATTCTCTAACTTTCCTATCTTCTCAACGTTTTCCACCAACACAACCAAATAGAGTCTTATCCATTTACTAAAGAGTAATGTTAGGGACTCAATTTTTTCCCCACCTACTTGGGTCTAAGATTCACACCACTGTATCATCAATTGTGAAAAAAAAGTTTTTAAAATGTTAGGGACAACTTTTTTCACCACCTACATGGATTTAAGATTCACACCAATATATATAAGCAATTATGAAATATTTTTCTTAAAAAAATGTTATTGATTTACCCAACTCCTAATAACAAAAAAAAAAAAAGGCACATAACAAAATAATTCTTTCCACCAGATGCAGTTCTTCCAGCAAGGGCAAGAATTTCAACAGATATGCTATCCAAAGAATATCATTATCGAAGGAGTTAGCTACCAACTCTAAATACTTCAGATTAGGAAATACTTTGAACGATTGTGGTATGACATCAGAACGGATAATCTGAAAAGCCAAAAAGAAAGGAATAAATTAATAAGGTAATAATATCCTCTACAAAAACAATATGATATTTATTGATAAATCTGAATCATGCCAAATTCAATTACGGTTGAGACAAGGGATTATGATTGGTGTACAACAAAAGTGATGCCAATAGTAGTCTTGTATTAGAGTGATATTATACTAATCATAATATACCACTTTAATTGTTGTGAAATTGAAAAATTATGTTTTACATTACACTATTCATGTATATTTTACCTTGTAAACTAAACAAACGTGTACGATATTATAATATATATTTTGCATGAACAATATACAATATTGTACACTATCCATGCAAATGTGTGCAATTAATTGTTCTATGAAATTTGTTATGTTTTGTTGTATTGTAGAATATATATATAATACTTGTGTAAGCATTCACTTACATAAGGTGTACACCTCCCATGCAAGTTTAGAATTTCCAACTGAGGTAGACGATGTCCAAATTTTGAGAGGACATCTAAAACACCACCATAATCATCGTCAGTATTGCAATTGAAGCTCACGTTCACCAGTTTTGGAACATTCTTGAAAGAGAAATATTCATGTTTGCCAGCAAAGAAAAACTCATTCAGCTCCACAGCACCATTAATATTAATTCCCCTCAATCTCTCGCAGTCAACTATAGCCAGATACTTGAGTTTAGAGAGGTCAATATTAAATTTACAATCACGGTCCATTGTCAATCTTTTGAGGCTTAATTGTTCAAGTTCTAAACCATGACTCAGCACATCTTTTAAAAAACTTCCTGTCAGTGTTACAATGTCTAGTGCAAGAGATTTTAGGGAAACCAACCCATCAAAGCTACAAGATGGTGTCAAATTGCAACACTTTAAAGTCAAATGCCTTATGGTAGAAAATTTCTCTTTAGTAAGAAGCCTAGAAGGAAAGTCATAAATTTTTTCGTGTTTCCATAATAAGCTTCACAATAAGGGTGCAACCCAAATGACAAGTTGGTATCAAGTGTACGAACTATGAAGGGCTCCCATATTGACTGCATCAGTGATCCACTGATCCAACTGAGGAGTAAACTCTTTACCAAGTGAAAAATGGACCCTGAAAACATTGACCTTTGAGCCATGCCAAAGACTCATCAAATTGTTAACTCTTATCACAAATAAAAGCCTTTCTTGTTGAAGTGGATCTTCATCAACAGTCTGTACAGAGAAAATACACCCCTTAAGTTGAGTACTTTCAATCAAATTATGGTCAAAATTGAGGACGGGAGTCTTCATCCAAAAAAGCCGCCACCTCTTTGACAATATACTAGTTTTAACTGCATCTTTGATGGGTAAAATGAACACGATGGACTCTACAAGATCATCTGGCAAACGAAGAAATAGATCCTCACTTTTGCTGCTAGTTTTCTCTGTCAAAAAGCATCAAATGCAAAGATGCTTTTAAAATGTGAATTAAGGAAACTAGTCAAGTACAGTCTGTTCACATTTCAACAAGCATTATTCTCATGCATATGATATACCCTATTCTTTTTTTATTTTTTTATTTTTTATAATAATAATAATAATAATAATAATAATAATAATAATAATAATAATAATAAGGATATGCAGGTTTTTCCATGAAAACTTTTTATTCCCCATTAACAATTTGTTATTAAACACACCTTTTGATAAAAGTGCAAGGACAATTTATAAAAGAAAGGAAAATTTAAAGGGAGGAGATAGCACTTATTCACCAGGTATATATTGAATGGGGAAGACCATTCTAATCAAAGTGCAATAATAATTTTGAAAAGGTTTAATATTGATTTGATTATGAGGTTTTTCCTCTATAAATTTTCTCCATTTAGGAAATACATATATAAACATTTTTTTTCTAATACATGTTTAATAATATCATCTTATATTTTGTATATCTCTAACAAAAATTGTTTGTACATATGATCTTTATCTTAAGATAAATTCATATTATGTTATTATATGAATTATATAACATATATAAATTAATAGGCATAAAAATTAATTTAGTAAATTTTTGACAGGAAGTCGTTTCGAGTTAATCATGGAAACAAAATATTTTGATAAGCTACACAAATTAAACCTTGTAAATTGCTTATATTTTATGTATGTCGATGATCAATCTCTACTTTGTAAGCTATAGAAATTAACACAATATTTATTAATTTCACATATACAAATGAGATATTTTTATATGAGTATACAAATGAAAAGAGATTCGATAGAATATGAATTGTCAAAAGAGAATAAGGGAGGACAAGTGGTCGCTGGTTAAAACCAATAGGTCAGTCATCTCTCCTCTCCCCACAGTTGCACCAGGCACCAAGGTGAGCTCTCTAATTAATCCTAATTTGAGAGAGTGGACTTCAAACTTGGTGAACCAGCTCTTCCTACCCCATGAAGCTACTATCATTTGTGGCATGGCTATAAGCATAAAACTTCCCCCTGACCGAATTATATGGGGCCTCACTCCCTCAGGTAAGTTCACAACTAAGAGTGCTTATAAGCTTCTTGTGTCTCGTAATTCCACTAAACATGCAGGTACATCTTCGCCTAAGAATCAAATGCTATTCTGGAGAAGTTTGTGGCAGCTGAGAGTGCCAAACAAACTCAAACACTTTGCCTGGCGTGCGTGCAACGAGGCCCTATTCACTATGTCCAATTTGGTTCGGAGACACATTGCCACATCAGAAATATGCAGCGCCTGTCCAGCCCAGCCCGAGGACACTCTCCACACTCTGGTCTTGCACAACATTAGAACTGGTCTAGAGTTCACTTTCCTGGTCCTAGTCCTCTGCCAATGCCCACATGACAAGCTTCCAAGGTTTTCTTGACAAACAGATGCAGTTTAAGGATGATTACGGAGCCGAGATCTTCATCACCATTGCATGGATGCTGTGGAATCGTCGTAATGCTCTGAGACGTAATCTTCCAGTCCAACCTCTCGACCGAATTAGTGCTTTGACTAGAAGCTACTTACAAGAATATTTGGACACACTAGATCAGACACCAGCTGCAGCGGCCCCTCCTCTGCCTTAGCAATGACATCCACCTAATGAAAGTAAGTGCAAAGCTAATTTCGATGCTGCGGTTTTCAAGTCTTGCAACCAAGCAGGGATAGGTGTGATCATTTGGGACTGGCATGGTGAGGCCATTGGTGAGTTATCCATGCCAGTTCTCGTAGCCCAATCCGTTGTGGAGTTAGAAGCCCTTGCTTGTCGCCGTGCGGTGCAGTTTGCAATGGAGCTAGGACTACAAGACGTTGTTTTCGAAGGCGATTCTCTCCAAGTGATCCAAGCTATTTCACAAGAACATTCGGACCACTTGACCTATGGCCACATTATTCAAGACATCCGAAACCAAGTTGCTGCTGTTTCTTCTTCTAACTTTATTTTTAATACTAGACACTGCAACGTTGTAGCAGATGCTCTAGCTAAAAAAGCCAAGAATTTGAGGGAGACTCGGGTGTGGATTGATTCCCTTCCTAAGGACATTGTCCCCCTTGTAGAATTTGACATTCATTGAAGTTTGTTTTGCCTTTGAATAAAAGCCCAGGTTACTGATAGTCTGGTTTCTTAAAAAAAAAAAAGAGAATATTTTTTATGATAATTTATTAATTCTACAATTTTTCATATCATCATATAACATTGAATCAATTTTCTCACTTTGGCACATGGTAGTATTGACTAATAGGCTTTTTGTTATGATGTTATTGGGCTTATTATAATGATAGCCATCCAACTAATCCCAGAATCCCAGAATTTTAGGAGGCAAATTTAGTAAAACTGATAAAATTTTAACGCTTATGCAAATTTTTTCTTTTTTTTGAGAAACGCTTATGCAAATATAATTTGTAATGTTTTGAACCAAAGAGGATATACATTTACTCTCTCATCACAAAAATTAAACAAAAAGTAGAAATTACCTGGTGAATTCCGAGATTTCGAATTTTCTTTGCTTTGTTTTTATCATCATCATACTCCATAAGATTCGACCCAATTTATAAATTTTATATAAGACAATACCTAGTTACCTACATCAAGCATAAATTGATAAGACTAGGTTCAAGAAAAGTATAGTGGAAACAATTAAAGGCCTTAAAAAAAAGATCTTAATTGATTGTAAAGTATAAACCAAACTCTGAGGATTGGAACCATTAGGGTAATAACATAGTTATAAACCTCCATTATATCATTGCAAAGAAAATTTCTCCAAGATAAACAGAGAAGAAAACCAAATTACTCAAAGGAAAAAAATAAATAAACTTACTTAAGAAATCAAGATTAACAAATACTAGAGAGAAGGCTTGAAGTTTTATAAATTAATAATGGCTGCGTGACAATAATTTATATGACCAGTGTCCAGCAGTACCACATAAGCTAGGATTTGGGAGGAGTAGAAGTTTGTTGCCAATAAACCTCTACAACCCAAATGACATACGCATTTTTATTTATTACTATCTATAATTCTAATTTTGATGAACACTATCTATTATTATTAAACTCTACTACCAATAATTATTTTTATTATGAAGATAGTATACTTTGGATGAGACTCTATCACCAATATATCAAATGGCTTATTATTATTAATAATTGAATTTTATTTAAAAAATAACTAAGTTTTAAGAAATTTTCCTTAAAAAAATTTAAAATCATACTCCAACTAAAATTCTATCACAAAACTTTTAAGAAATTTTAAATAAATTTTATTATTTATTTATTTAAATTATTTTGATAATACATCATAACTTTGTATCTAAATATAATAAAGCTTACATCTTTATATAACATTTATGTTATTACACATTGTAAAATCAATAAGTTATTAAATTAGACATGTGGCTGTAATTTAGAAGGGATACCTAAGAAAAAGTATACTGTATCTAAATTTGGTCATTTTTATTTCTCAAAAAAAAAGAAAAAGTTTTGTCCTTTTTGTTATATGTCTCATTATTTATTATTAAGATAATTAATTGACGATTCTAAGTGAATTTCTATTAAGATTTTAAATGACTCACTAATAATAATTAAGATAATGTCAATACTATTAGTATAAAATATATTTATTTAATTCACACATAAATTTAAATTTAATTAATCCATGCATCATTCGATATACTAGTACTAATAACAATTTTAGAAAAATGACGTGAAACATATAATTCCCCACGGATGATAAATTCAGGCTTGGTATGGTTGGTGGTTTGATCAGAATGATTATGTTATTTGGGTTAGGGAAAAACTTAAATACAATTCCTTGAACTTTATAGTTTAGATTTTTCAGCTAAATTCAAATAAATATATAATCAATGTAATGCAAAAGAAAATTATTTTTTAATGATAATTATATTAAATGTAGTCATGTGTTTAAATTTAATTAAAGAATAAAAAATATAATGGTTAAATGAAACAATCCCTAAAAGTTTTTACCTTTGGGTTAAGAACTTTACAAACCTAGTGTGGGCTACTTAGAGATGGTCTTAAGTTAGCAGCTAATTTGGGTTTCAAATAATAATAATAATAATAATAATAATATTTCAAATTCATCATTCTTACTGGGAAGCTAATAAGTCTGTGGATATGCTAGACCTTATCAATAGGAGCCTTTTGTTATTTTGGATGAATTGCTAAAACTTCTAGTGACCATGCTCTCCTTTGATGCACCTACTATTTGTATTCTACTGCTGTCGGATAATGTTTAGTTCATCCTTTTTAAAAACTACAATGTAACTCGAGTTTACGTACAAGAATGATGAATTATAGTAGTGTTATTGATATTAATTTAGGTTATTAAATATATAGGACATTTAAAGGTACTAAAATGATTTTTCCTTGCAATTTTAATGATAAAGGTTATGCCAAGTTTCTCATAACACTGTTGTATGTATATATAAGTTTGAAAATCACTATTGGACACTATATATACGATATCAATTTATTATTGTTGATGCCCCATTTTACAACCCGCATTTAACCTCACATGGAGGGATAAAAGGGTAGTTTTACCTTGGAAATAGGCATCTTAATTGCGGCCACTATATCCTTCATTTCATTTCAACAAAATGATCTTGATGTTGTAATGATCAAATTGACTGGTCATAAGCCTTAATTGGATCATCGGATTGAAAGATATCATCAAATCAAGTTTTAATTGCCGAGATGCACTATCACAAATTGAGTCCGACTATATGTGATTATGAACAATTGATTCCAATTGGTTATAATTATAATCAATTTGAAATTAATGATGTGCCATAATTTGATTGGCTAGAACTACATCTTATGATAAGGTTGCATACACTTGATTAATTAGATAGTCAAACATTAATTATTCAATGGGTAATTTGTGTAATTATCTTTTTAATTAGAGTAAATTTGGAACTAATTAAGTTTGAAATGGAAGTGATTGGAGCCAATTAATGTTTATTGGAAACTTATTTGGGACCTATTAATGTTAATTGTGTTGAAATTATTTTCTAACAAATGATCTTTGCTCACCATTTCATTGATATCTCTCATAATATTTTGAATATGTGAATGAGGTTAATTTTTGAAGAAACTAGACATCCAGGGCTTCACAAGAACAAGACAATTTCGATCAGAATTGAGTAAGATATGATTTTTTGAATTGGTTCTGTGGGTTGTTACAATAGCTACCAAAAAAACCGAATTTTGCTTGCTCATCACTTCCACCAATCTCTACATTTAATGCACCAGCTTTCCCCAAAGTCGGAAATAAGGTCTACGTTCATGATTCTTTTTGATCATTTGTCAACTCTCATTAAATGGCCTTCTATTCATATTTTTTCCACTACAAATATATACACCTCTCATCTCCTCTATTCTAGGACATACAAAAACTCCATTTCTTCTCCCATATTGAGTTCTAGTGAAGTAGAGTAGTTTTGTCATATCTTAATATTCCTGAGACTCAAGGTATTGAGTGAGACTCACCCTCCCTCTCTTAGTTCTTCTTTTTCTACTCCACCCTTAGGACTTCCACCAAGAACTTCCTCCTCCATCATGTGGATCTTGCATGCAAGTATAATTTGTTTCCCTCATTTGTTTTGTATGTTGCTATAATGAGAATTTAAGATTAGAGCATGCTAGTGGTTATTTAAATTCCTTGAATATGTTTGAATGTTCTTAAATGTTCATATGTGTTCTTCAGATGCTCTTGGTTGTTCATCACATGTTTATGCATGACACTAGCTTTGATCTTAAATCCACATCAAAAATAGGTTTGTTCGTGGATCTACCAGCACCAATAGAAACCAGTTTGACCGCATCGCCCTGCCCCGCTCAGGGCTTTGTTGAAGGTTTTTAGCATGGTAGTCGGCGATATCTCTTCTATACCGATGTCGGATCGGTACCGAATTGACCTAAGTATGTTATATATATATATATATATATATATATATATATATATAGTTTTTTTTGTTATAAATATAATAACGTTAACGTGTGTTAGGAGGACTGTGGAATAGTCTCAGTTAGGTCTTGTCTTGCCACTAGCGTTTTCTGAAGAAAAAAAATTAAAATTAAAAAAAATGCCATATTTGGTTACTGTTTGAGTCACTGTATAAGATTTTTTTTTTCTTTTTTGTTCTCAGCCACCACTTCTTGTCTGAGACTTTGAGTTGTCTCCTACTCTCCTTTTCTCCTCTTTAGAATTTAGACTTCTGCTCTCACCTCTTAGACTCAGCCACCTTCATTTTTCTTCCAAATCCTAATCCCACCGAACAAATACTAGTGTTTCCCTCTCATTCTCAGAATCTCAGGCTCCCAGCTAACCATTTTTCTCTTCTTTTTTGCTTTTAGCCACATAATGTTTCTTCCAAACCCTAATCCCGCCAAAAAAATAGTAGTGTTTCCCTTTCAATCTCAGATTCTTAAGCTCCCACCTAACCATTTTTCTTTTTCTTTTTTGCTCTCAGCCACATAATTTTTTTTCCATACCCTAATCCCATTGAACAAACAATAGTTTTTCCCTCTCAAATTCTCAATCTTAGGGTCCCACCTAACCTTCCACTATTTAACACTATTTAAGAGTACAAGCTCTTAGTCTCAATCTCAAGACTTATCTCTGATTCTCAGTCTCAGTCTTACTCTCTTGCAAAGAAAGACTTTCCTCTCAAGGTCTCATGGAATTCCTAATCCCTAAGTCAGTCACTCTCTTTCTCATCTCCGTTCTCCATCGTGGCTCTGCCACTATGTAGTTCTGTCTTTGGTAACCCTAACCCCTATTTTGTTTTGATTTTATTTTGTGGTCACTGAATGTTTCTTGTTGATTTTAATTTTTTTTGGGTTATTTTCTTGTAATTTTAGGAGTAATTTAATAGATTCAGCTTCATTCTAGTAAAGGAATAAGTTTCAAAGGCTTAAAGAGTTCCTGGGTATTTTCTTATACTATTTATATTTGTTTTGAGTTCACTAATGTTTGATTTTTTTTTTTTTGCTGTTTGATTTTGTTTTAAGTGTTATTTTTTATTTTGTTTTTAGTTCACCATGTTGTGTCAAACTTTTATGTTAGTGTTTGATTTTGCTTTTAGTTTTAGTGTTTTTTTTCTTTAAGGTTCACTCATGTTGTTTGCTGTTTGGTTTTATTTCCAGGGTTCAAAGACTGTAAATTTATTTTTTGATCATCCTATTGATTGATCATGCTGTTGTGAATTTAGTTTATTATATATATATATATATATATATATATATATAAACACACACACATATCTTTTTAAGGTTCACTCATGTTGTTTGCTGTTTGATTTTGTTTCTAGGGTTCAAAGATTGTAATTTTATTTGATGATCATCCTATTGATTGATTATATTGTTGTGATTTTAGTTTATTATATCATGCTAATATGTTGTGATTTTAGTTGATTATCATGTTGTCGTGATTTTAGTATTGAGAAAGCTACTTGTATAGTTTTTGTTTACTAATATTTTATTGAACTTAGTGTATGACCGTGTGTTTAAGTTAAAGGTTACTTGCTTAATTTATTTGTTGTTGATTCCTTAATTACTATGTATCTGTGATTGCTATTTATATTGATGTAATTAGATCATAGCTACTCGTGCTTCTTCTTCTACCCCTCTACTGAGCCCACTTCTAGTCCATGTACTGAGCCTAATCAACCAAATACACAATCTCCCATTCCACCATCAGGTGCGGCACACCCTCAAACACAAATAGAAACTCAACAAGCTACTATTAATGGTGGTAAAGAGCCTTCAAAGATATGGGATCATTTCTCTAAAATAGAGGGTTGTGACCAAATACACAATCTCCCATTCTACCATCAGGTGCGGCACCCCCTCAAACACAAATAGAAACTCAACAAGCTACTATTAATGGTGGTAAAGAGCCTTCAAAGATATGGGATCATTTCTCTACAATAGAGGGTTGTGACCCCTTTTACCCTAAGTCACATTGTCAAAGGAGTTATAATTGTCACCCAAAAAGAAATGGAACCTCCGCCATGTGGTCCCATATAAAATCTGGTTGTAAGACGTATCCCCATAGGCGTGTTAAAGGCTAAACCACTTTGAGTTACCAAAGTAAAAAAAAGGGGGAGGGAGAGGGAGAGGGTGTTAATGAGTTGGTGTTGAGCAAGTTTAGTGTGGAAAGACTAAGGATGGCCTTGGCTAGGATGATAATTGTTAACGAACTACCTTTTAGGTTTGTTGAGCATGGCGGGTTCATTGATTTTATGGCAGAGATAGAGCCTAGGTCTGAAGTTCCCTTTCGTGTTACTGTTGCAGGGGATTGTCTTAGACTTTACATTAGGGAGAATGAGAGTTTGAGAAAGGTTTTAATGGCTGGTCAAAGAGTGTGTTTGACAACTGATACTTGGACTTCAATTCAAAACCTTAATTACCTTTGCTTGACTGCACATTATATTAATGTTGATTGGGTTTATCATAAAAAGATTTTGAATTTCTACCTAGTACCCGATCATAAGGGTGAGACCATTGGTAAGGTGGTTGAGTCTTGTTTGCTTCAATGGGGGATAGATCATATTTTTACTAATACTGTTGATAATGCAAGCTCAAATGATGCGGCCATAGACTATCTTAGGAGTAAAAAAAATGATAGGGTGGGTAGTCTCTTGGGTTGTGAGTTCCTTCATATGCGTTGTTGCGCCCATATTTTGAATTTAATCGTGTAAGATGGGCTAAAGGACCTTAATGAGTCAATTGTTAAGGTTCGTAATGTAGTGAGGTATGTGAAATCCTCTCCTAATAGATTTGAGAAGTTTAAGGCATGTGTTAAAAAAAAAAATTCAAAGAAAAAGTTTGTTATGCCTTGATGTGTTTACTAGGTGGAATTCAACTTACTTAGGCTGCGTTTGTTTCACATGAAAACCAGTTTCGGAAAGTATTTTACACCATTGCGTGTGTTTGGCACCAACTGAAAATATGGTCAAACTGAAAATGTTTTACACTTTGACCGTAAAATACCCCTTCCCACCTGTAAAACCATTTCCGTTTTAATTTTACCTTCAATTGAGTTCCACTTTTCACACACTCTCTCGAAGGTTCTCACATGCACTCCTCACAAACATCACTCGTACTCTCCAAGCTCCACCCTCTCCCTCATGCCAGTCCGAGCTCCACCCTCTCCCTCACTCCAATCCAAGCTCCACCCACAGTTCGACGAGCGCCGCCGATCCACCCATGATGAGTTTCCTCCACTGTTTGAGTTCATTTCAGTCCGACAACCTCACCTCACCTCCGATCCACACACCTCCGACCCACCCTCTACAAAAGCCGATCCACATCCCCTCAAACCCATTTAGCCAAAATTCACCCTTAAACCCATAAACAACCCAAATGCTACTCTCACTATATCGGATCCGATCTATATATGTTTATTTATAAAATTATTTATTTAAATACATATTTAATTATTTATTTACTTTTTTTAATTATCCATTTTTTATTTAATTATTGATTTAAGAAATTAACTTTTGTTGGTGTTACGATTATACAGAAATTGAATGCAATGTGATTTGTTGGTGTAAATATTGATTGTGATGGTATTATGTTGTGTACGTTGTTGATGTTACAATTATACAGAAATATACGTGCATAAATTTTGGTACTCGTTATCAATGTGATTTGGATGTTTTGGTGAATGTATATGGCACCTTGTGAATACTGTGGACACATTGCCACAATGGTTGTGTTTTTTCCCTTGATTTTGAATTGGGCTTGTTATAATATCTATGTGAATTTGGATGGTTTAACAAACTTTGAGCATGATTGTATATACTGATTGTGTTAGAGATCACAGGTGTTGTGTTGGTTGACAGGGTGTGCTCTACTGTTTTCTGTTTATGGCTGTTTTTATATATTGTGTAATCAATAGCATGCTTGTTTACGTACTTCTTAGACCATAGTGATTGTGATTTTTTAGATGAAGAAAAAAACCAAAGCAGTAGTTCTTGCCTCAGTTGCATCTATCCTCCTTGTGGGGTTGCATTGGTAAGGAAATTATAGCGTAGACGACTGCCTAGGGTGCCTTATGTTAATCATGCAACCGAAAGAGAGCATTACATAAATAGTATTCTGCATGGAAGTGAGAGACTTTGTGTGAGTCAAATTAGGATGAAGCCTATAGCTTTCCACCACTTATGTTACATCCTCACTGAGGGGAAGCACATACGCCCGACTATTCACATGTCCGTTACGGAGCAAGTGCTAAATTTCTTACACATTATTGGTCATAGTGTGAGGTTTCGTGTAATTGGTAGTCGGTTTCCATAGATCGACTGAGACTGTTCATAGATTCTTCAAGGTCGTCCTTAGGGGAGTCCTGAAATTATAAAGAGCTCTAATAAGACTGCCTAGCAATGATACACCCCTAGAGATAAGGGATAGCAGAAGGTTCTACCCATATTTTAAGGTAAATATTGTGACTCGTGTATTTGTGTAAATTGTGAAGATTTGAGTAATTTTAAACCATTATGTCTGTCAAAAATTAGGATAGTGTTGGAGCAATAGATGGTACACATGTTCGTGCATCTGTGCCACCTGAAATACAAGGAAGGTTTCGTGGTCGCAAAAATGGAACCACAAAAAATGTGTTAGCTGCCATTAGTTTTGACTTGAAGTTCACTTATGTATTGGCTGGATGGGAAGGCAGTGCATATGATTCACGTGTGTTAAATAATGTATTTGCTAGGCCAGGGGGATTTTCAATTTTCGAAGGTATTATAGGATTACTTCATCTTTTGGGTTTATTAGTTTAATAAATTTTGTGCGTTTTTCTAAGCATAGTAGTGATTTGGTTTTGTTTTTGAATATATGTAAGTAAGTATTATCTTGGTGATGCTAGGCATGGTAATAAAAATTGAATTTTGTCACCTTATTTGAGTGTGCAATATCACTTGAAAGAGTTTAGTGATCATCCTCCTAAGAATGAACGGGAATTGTTCAACCTCCGACACTCTTCATTGAGAACTACCATTGAGCGAGGGTTTGGAGTGTTGAAGAAACCTTTTTGAGTGTTGGATGCAGAATTATTTTGATCTTTTGAAACCTAAGTGAAAGTAGTGTTAGCATGTTGTGTGATTCATAATCACATTATGGGCATTGATCCTGTTGACTATATTATGGAAGCCGCAATGAACCAAGTAGAGTCTAGTGGCTTCCAACAAGAAACACAGTCACGTCAAGACTCCATTGAAGACAGTAGAGTGTGGAATGCTAAGAGAGATGAGATATGCCAAGCTATGTGGTTTGATTATACCAGGAATGGAGAGTAGTACTTTATTTAGATTTCTATGATTGTAATATGTACTGTATTTTTGTTGTGCACATCTATAAGCGTGGTTGTATGTGTGTTTGATTTGTTGTTCATATGCACTGTAATTACTAAATGCTACTCCCATTATTAAATGCTAGTCTCACTATACAATTATCATATGTAGTAATGTTGAAAAGGAAAAAGAAGGTGGGCAGTAAGCAATTCAGGTGGTTGCCCCTAATGCATACTACCATGCTAACTGTACTTGCTGAAGAGGCTGTGAAGGGCAAAAAGCCCTCGAACACTTTTAAGTCCAGCTCCTTTGCTACTGTAGCCAAGGCGATATCTAATCAGTTTGGGGTCGAGTGTCACCCCTCATTTGTGGAGAATCAGATGCGTACTCTAAGGAACATGTGGAGTACCATTCAAACTCTTTGGAAGAAGAGTGGGTTTGGCTGGGACAATAACTTGAAAATGATCACATGCGATGCGAAGACTTACCAAGAGAAAGTTATGGTATGACTTCCAACTATATTTTTTTAGGCGTAAATGCACTTTTAGTCCCTACATTTTGACGTTTTTCCATTTTAGTCCCTACATTTTATTTTTACCACTTTTAGTCCCTAAACCAATTAACGCGTGTTATTTTCCTCATTTCCGTCAATCAACCGACGGAAATTGCTGAGGTGGCTGCCGGAGGAATTAAAAAATTCTAAAAAATGCCATATCACCATGACACATCAGTATCTTTTTTTTTATATATAAATAATTTCTCAAGTTTCTCAATTTTAACTAAAAAAAATAAAATAAAAACACAAAAACACAAACCTAGGAAATTAAACCAAAAACACGAATTCAAAATTAAAAGAAATGACTTACTAGGTTTTATAAACTTAAGTGTTATGAGAATTTCTCATAACACAAATTCAACTAAATACATAGAATTTCATCCCAAACATATCTCCAAAACCAGTAAATCAAAACCCAACCAAATCAACAACAAAAAATCTAAATCATCCAACATCAACAACAAAAAAAAACCCAATCATCAAACCAAAATCCATAAATTCCTGACCACAAATCCTCAACAAACCCCAGAGAAAACTCAATCATCAAACCAAAACCCATAAATTCCATCCAAAATCATCAAACCACAAATCCTCAACAAACCCCAAAGAAAACTCGGATCCTTAACAAACCCATATATTTCAATTTTTTGTTTTTGTTTTTGGTTTTTCGAGTGACCAAACAGATCAAATTAGCAACCAAAGTAATCACAAAGAAAGATCCTGAAACTCTCTATCGACGGTGTGAGCAAACTGAATCCTATCGGCTTCTTCCTCAAAACGTACCATTTCACTGAATCCCCCATTGATGATCTCACCTCCATTAGATATGTAGGATTCGATTGCCCATGCTCGAACTATAAAAACCCATCAAAAAATTCTCCAATCGCTACAGATTGGCCATGGGTTTAAAGAGAGACAAAGATGTTGAGTTAGAAAGAGAATGAACCATACATCTAGAGCTTGAACCGAGAAGATAAAAGATCTGGGTTTTCGACCGTCTGTGGCGTCATCCATGTTCAACTCATGATCTGGAGTTTCGGCCGTCAGAGGCAGTGGCAGTGGCTTGAACCGAGAAGATGAGAGAGCTTGCTTGAGAGAGACTCATCTAGCGGGTTAGAGAGAGAGAGAGAGAGAGAGAGAGAGAGAGAGAGAAAGGATGATGAGAAATGAGAGAGAGGAGTGAGAGTGACCGTGTGATTGAAAGACGAGAGAGAAAGAAGTGATATTTTGTTAATGGGTTTAATTTTGAATTCGTGTTATTGGGTCTGATTTTCTGGGTTTGTGTTCCTAGTTTTTTTAATTTTGAGTTTGTGTTTTTAATTTTTTTTTAGTTAAAATTGAGAAATTATATATATATAATAGATGCTGATGTGTCATGGTGATGTGGCATTTATTATAATTTTTTAATTCCTCCGGCAGCCACCTCAGCAATTTTCGTCGGTTGACTGACGGAAATGACGAAAATAACACGCGTTAATTGGTTTAGGGACTAAAAGTGGTAAAAATAAAATGTAAGGACTAAAATGAAAAAAAAACGTCAAAATGTAGGGACTAAAAGTGCATTTACGCAATTTTTTTAATATAAATGATGATATATATTTTTTGGCTTTTATAATCTATGAATTGAGAACAAGAAAAGGTTGTTCAAGTACCCTCTTTATATGAAATTTACAGTGTCATTCTTTTTAGGATTTCATTGCTTTTACGAATTTTCAAATGTAACTTTCAAGTGAGGATCTATTGTAAAATCTGGTGTTAGCATTTGTGCATTGTATTTTCTGTTGTTCTTATCCCATAAATCATGGGTTATGTCTCTTGTTTCCTAACAACATTTTTGTTTATCATTGACATAAATCATATAATGGCATCTATATTGAATTGAATATTGAATTTATGAGTGAAGTGATTATTGCATTGTTATTATACGTTCATTTCTCCCTTATAGGCACATTGTAAGCATGCCGAGTATTTGAACAAGAGGATAGAGATGTACAATGAGTTGGCAATTGTAGTGGGTAAGGATATGACCACATGTAGCTTTGCTATGTCATATGTTGATATTGACACAGAGCAAGACCATGGGGAGAGCACTAAGATGGTGGCTGACAATGGGGAGGAGGGTGTGGTGGATAAGGGGAAGAATGTGGTAGAATCATCCACCACTGGGTCCACAATTTCGAAGTCCAGCAAAAGAGGTCGTGCACCTCTCTCTGATGATAGTGATCTGACTGATTTGTCTGATCAGCTTAAGGAAATTGCTGTGATCTTGAAAGAAATCAACCGGGGGCCTATTGATTACACCAGCCTTTACTTTGAGGTGATGGCTATGGCGGCGGATGGGTATAGTGAAGATATGCTCGCAACTGCCTTTGACCATCTGTGTGAAAATAAGAAGGCAGTTAGGGGATTTTTGGCCAAGAATGTTAAGCTGAGGAAGCTTTGGATGGATAGTTATTTGTTCACTTGACTTTGACTTGTTTGTTTGGTGTTGACTGTGATGGTAGCTTTAGAGATTGTCATCTGTTGTAGTACTGGTATTTACCTATCATTGTATTATATATGTGACACAATTATATTATCGGTAAGCATGCTATGTATGTATTTCTAACTTGGGACATATGTTGATGGTACGTATATTTTGTGAATTGTTATGCTCTAAGGGATACCAGTTATGTACCTTGACTGTAGGATGTGTAGTCTTTTGTATTATTGGAATGATACAATTGCCCAAGTTATGTATGTTCATTGTAAGCATGTAGGGCACATGTGTACTATTTAGATACCACGTGTAGGTATCATTTTTGTACACCATGGACGTGTGATGCCAATGGTGAAAGTACATTATGTGTGTTTTGATATAAATATTATGGGTATATTCGGATGCTCTTTGTTGATGTTGAAATGGATGATTATTTTTGTGTTGTTACAGGTTCGTCTAGCTGCAATGCAGGTGTTTCTTTGTAAGGCATTTCATAATTTTCGTAAAATGTTTGAACAAACCAAACATGGGAAAGTGAATATCGTAAAACGAATTCCGAGGCAGCCAAACATTGGAATTTGTTTTCTGCCGTATTTTCCATGGTGCAACCAAACAACCTGAAAACATTTTCTTTACGGGAAAATATTTTCCCTTGAAATTATTTTACGCTTGGAATTGACTTTCCGTTGAACCAAACGCAGCCTTAATGTTAGAAAGTGCACAAAATTTTGTGGCTGCATTTGAAAGGATGGAGGATGATGATGGGCATTTCCTTCGTTATTTTGTGGATCCATCTAGTGGTCCCCCTTAGTTTTAGATTGGGAAAATGTAAGACTTTTTACAAAGTTTCTTGGTATGTTCTATAAGGCAACTTTAAGATTTTTTGGTTCTTTGTTCGTGACTACTAATGTGTATTTCCATGAGCTTGTTAGTCTTCAAGACCAATTAAATCAATTGTGTAATAATGGCAGGGGTGATCCTTTGTTAAAGGTATGGCACAAAGAATGAAATTGAAGTATGATAAGTATTAGGAAAATGTTGATAGGATAATTGGCTGTTGTGGTTGATCCTAAATATAAATTGAAATATATGAAGTTTTGATTTAAGTAATGGTATGACAAGGAGAAGGCTGATGAGTTAGGATTGAGAGTTAGGAAGCTTTGAATAGGTTGTACAAGTACTATAGTGGAGCAATGGGGACCTCATGTGGTGCTAGTGGGACTAGTGAGTCTGGTGGTAGTGATGTTGCTGTCATGTCCTCCATGCTAAGTGGCTTTGGTAGTACAGAAGAGAGGATGAAGATGTATAATAACTTATACAAATAACACTTAGCAAATGAGGATAGTGTAATGCGAATTTGAATTGGATAGATATGAGTTAGAAGCTAGTGTAGATCCGAGACGGAACGCTTTGATATTCTTGATTGGTGGAGGCTGAATTCTTCAAAGTATAGGAACCTTTCTCAAGTTGCCAGTGATGTTTTGGCCATTCCTGTCTCTACCGTTGCATTAGATTCTGCATTTAGCATAGGGGGTCATGTTTTGGATCCTTTTCGTAGCTCATTGTCTCCTAATACTGTTGAAGCTTTGATCAGTACACAAAATTGGCTGAGGTTCAAGGATTTAATTGAACCAATTAACCTACAAGAGGCAATGGATGAAGTGGAAAACTATGAACTTGAATTAGGTAGTGTGTTTATGTTCTTTTCTAATTTCTTTTGCTTTTGTTATTTATAAATTCTCTTGTATTTTATCTTTTATTTATTTATTTTTGGGTTATTATTTATATAAAATTAGTTTTGTTTTTTTTTTCCCTTTTAGAGCTTGCACCAAAACCCACTACGGGTATAGAACAATTTTGTTCTAGATTGATTTGGAAGGTGGAACTGTTTTTTGGACTTAGCTACCTAAGATAACTTAAATTTATGTAATTTGCTTATGTTTGTTGGCTGTTGTTTGTAATGGTGTTAATTGTGATGTAATGCTTTCTACTCTCTACTTATAATTATTTTTTGGGGATTGACATTGTTGGGACAAAGTTTTTTGTATATGATGACTTGGAGTTGGAGTTGTTGGTTGGCTAATTGCAGAAATTTTTTGTGTGGATATTTTGTTGACTTAATCATGGAGAGGACCAAATTAGGAGTGTTTGGGTGCTTGGGCTATTGCGGTTTGCTGGCTCAATGCTTTTGTTGCTGCTCTCTCTTATATTTTTGTTTACTAGATGCACACATGACAACACAAGCACTGAACGCACACTTGAAAATTATTAGACTATCAGTCTTAGTAGACTAAACTACCTCCATTTTTTTGTGAAAAATATATAGTTTTGTAGTGTACCAACTGTATATACTAGTCCTACATCCATTATGTATATTTGTATAGTGCTTCTCAAGCACTACTTGACTACTTTGTAGTGCTGCATTGCTACTCCCTCCTATGGCTGTGCGACTGCTATATTTGATATTATTACTATGCTAGAAATATTAATGTTAATGTTGTTGCCATGTCAGAATTCTCTTGTTATGGTTGAGACTTGATACTTTATAATTGTGTGTTTAATTTGGAATGTTGTGATAGGTTAGATTTATTAATATGTGTTGATGTGTTCAATAAACACATGTTTAATTTGACAGGTTGAGATTTAAGTTATATTATGGTTGAGACTTGATACTTTATAATTGTGTTTTTGATTTGGAATGTTGTGAATCTTGTGATAGGCTGAGATTTTTAGTCTTACTGTTTTTGAAACTTGATAAAAAAAGGCTCAGTCAAAAAGAAGTCAAAATGGACTCAAATTGCTACTTTTTAGAGGCCCAAAAGCCCAAAACTTAGAATAATAATTTTTAAAAGCCCAACCCACATAACCGAATGAACTGCACCAAGCACCTAAGATTAACCACACCTTGTGTAGACAGGTTCTTACCTTCCAAAAGTGAGGTGCGGTTAAGCATAGGGTGAAACTGCACCCTATAAGTGTGGTGCAAAAAAACTCTCCAAAACTGATTGCACTGAACTGTGTACACCCCTAGTAAAAAATATGAAAAATATGTTTGTTTCATAATTCTTTCAAATCTTTGAATCTAGGATATTACCATTCACACATATTCACTAAAATTTATTTTTCAATCCAAATGCAATGCTTAATAAATTCAGGGTTTATCACATGCCACACATGTTACATGCAAATTGATTAATAACATATTGGATGATATGATATGAATGTTGGTCACCACAGTCTAGAAGACCGGTTTCACTGGGCAAGGTAGGTGTCTAACACCTTCTCATCTTGTAACATAGCCTCCGAGCTTAGATCAAAGGTTGATAGATCAATGTTCATTCATATAATTTTCAATTTCTAGATTGTAACTAGGAAATAAAACCATGTATTTTATCTTAGATTGTATCTAGGACCAAAGTCATGTAATTTGTTATGATCAATGTAAATTCATTTGCAAACCAATAAAATGCAGAATTTTTCAATTTTGGTTTTCTTATTTATTCCAATAATTATATAAGTGGCGACTCCAATGTAAAACGCTTAATCTAAAGGGAAAATATAATCAGTCGAACCTCCATTTTAAGAGACAATAATATGACTTCATCCATTCACGTGGGTTTGACCCAACAACAAAAAAAAGGGGCTAGGGGCACGGTCTCTCACAACTATCATTATCCATGAAATTCTACTAAATACAACACAAAATAAAATAATAAATTAGATCAATAGTATCTCCTAAATTGAATGGGGATAGATGCATGAGATCGTTTGGCTCAATTACAGTTTGTTACGTTCAAGATCTTTATATACAAAATATCTAATATTAACAGTATATAAAATATACTCATTAGCTCAGGGAAAAAAAATAACAGCAAAAATCTAAAGAATTTAATTTGTATGAAAAACTAATAAAGGCAAAATCTAATTTTGATCTTAATCAAATTTTCTCTAAACTTTGGTTTTACCTAGGTTTATTTATATTGGACTCCTCGTTTTCTATACTGAATTAACTCACTTGGCATAAAAATTAAAAAAAATTTAGATTAGATAAGACACATGGCGCAAAATTAAATTCTAATTGAAATTCAATTTTTACACTAAACTAGTATGTAACCCTGTGCTTACGCACGAGAATTATCAATTGTAATGGTATTATTGATGTTAGTTTGGGTTATTAAACATATAGAACATTAGTTCGACCAAGACATTTGAAGGTATTAAAATGATTTTTTTTTGCAATTTCCATGATATTGGTTACGTTAAGTTTCTTACTACACTGCAGAGTTGCATTTATGAATAATCACAACTAAATATATAAAATTTTGATTGAATATACAGATTAATTTCAAATTCTCATTAGAGAATAAACTCTAACTATCATCAGAAAGAGCCAAATTATGTGCTTTCTTGTTTTGATAATACATAAAAAGGTAAAGTAGGTTTTTGATGTGTTAAAATAACATATTTTTACAATAGCTGGTGCTTATCTCTAAGAGGAATCCCTTAATGCCAATGGCTCATTAATGATATTTAAAGCCATATTGTTAAAACTATAAAATAAATATGCAATAAAACTATAACTATAACTATATATATATATATATTTAAGGTTGCTCTTAAAAAAAAAACTCATTTTCCCCAATTGCCTAGGAGCCTTGACAAGTCAAAATAGCATTGGGGCTGAAGCCTTAAGAGGTTGAATTTTATAAGAATGTGGTGTAAAAATGAATTTTACCCATTCAATCCTAACATGTCACTTCATCATATTACATTTATTAAAGAATAGGAAAAACTACACTCAATCAATTCTAATACCCATTTGAAAATCCAACTTAACTATGAGTTTAATGAGATGTTATAATGTGTGGTAGGATCTATTGAGTTTTAAGTAAAAAACTGACATGACAATTTTTTTTAAATAGTGTAAAACATAGGGTTACACCCCATCCTTACCTAATTCAGACTCAACCCTTAAATTAGCTAAGGATCACAAATATCTTTTCTACAACCTACTTCACTAAAATGGATGATACAAAATTGTAAACAAAAATAACCAAATACAAACAAAAGCAAAAACTAATATTTAAAGTTATGTTTATTTGGATCTAATAGATGAGAAATACCACCTAATAAATCATAGATGCATATTGTAAATTGCATTCAATAGCAATAAAAACGGCTTGATTATTTGAATAATTGATCTTAGATGTATTGAGTTAGATGCTTCATTACATTTTTTGAAATCTCACACGTCACAACTCCTTAATAAGTATGGAAACTGCTTGGAAAAGGCTTTAGCAATACATTAAACATATATTATCAACACATGGGAGTATAAAATGATAAATCCAAATGATTCATTTATCGTAAAATTTAGTGCATTGATCGTAGG
Source organism: Castanea sativa (assembly GCF_040712315.1). Taxonomy (NCBI): domain Eukaryota; kingdom Viridiplantae; phylum Streptophyta; class Magnoliopsida; order Fagales; family Fagaceae; genus Castanea; species Castanea sativa. Next base: position 29,495,324 of record NC_134013.1, read on the forward strand.
AGTACTCAACAATCATAAACCATAACAATTGAAAGCTAAAAACTTGTCATTGTAAAAGTAGAAAAGAAAAAGAAATGTAGACACATTAAAAGTAATAGGTCTTACAAAATTAGCCCCAAAAAAAGAAAGAATATCTTGCTTCTACAAATTACTTAAACAAAAATCATATATAATGCCCAAAATTAAAAAGTAAAAATTAAAAATTTACCAAAAGTTGTTTCAACAAGTTGACAGAGGCGAAAGGGTAATAAGTGGTAATGTGATGCTTCAATTTGATTGATTGTGTGATGTGTGTGGGTGTGTGATGAGTCCCACATTGGGGTATTTACTGGGTAGATTTAGGCTTTATTAACAACAACAAGGAGCCTCAATTGTGACTAGTCCTTTTAAGGTATAGTGTAGATGTGGCTAGCGCTTTCCCTTGAGTTGTGACATATAAAATCAAAGTCGGCCCGGTAATCCCGTTTAGGTTCAGAGACACTACCCCACAAAATGGGTCCTAACGAGGACGTTAGGGATTTAAGTGGGGAGATTGTGATGCTCCAATTTGATTGATTATGTGATATGTGTGGGTGTGTGATGAGTCCCACATTGGGTATTTATTGGGTAGATCTGAGTTTTATTAACAACTACAGGAGCCTCAATTGTGACTAGTCCCTTTGAGGTATAATGCAGATGTGGCTAGCGCTTTCCTTTGGGTCGTTATAGGTAACCCTTAGATCTCTCTCTCTCTCTCTCTCTCTCTCTCTCTCTCTCTCTCTTTTGGTTTTTTTTTTTTTGGAGTGAAAATAGCAATAACTTTCATTACATAGGAATATGGTTGAAGCTTAATCAAGCAATATGGTTGAAGCTATTCCATCCACACCTAAAAAGAGTCCACATGGTGAGCATATTAATTGAGCTAGTAAGTGAGCCATGGACTTACATGGGACAAAGCAAAACTACACGTCTACACCCATCAAAATTCTTGGTGTAACATCTGGCATCGTGTAAAATTACTAAAATATGACCAATATAAATTTTCATCATGTATGAATGTTGGAGTAGTTCAGGACATATATAGAATGGACGAAACCCCCTTTGAACATGGACAATGCCATTATACATGAAGAGTATCTTGTTGGACGTCATTACAATTATTACAGAAATGATCCTATAAAATACCTTGTCGCAACAGTGCTATCTTCGTGGGGAGTGATTCAGTATTTGCTTGCCGCAAAAATGTCTTCAGCCTTGGTGGAATCTTGAGAGACCATAATCGATCTCATAGTTAAGACTGTTTTACAGAGTCCCTAGTACTTGGCTGCCTTCTGTTTTGTTTGTCCATAGCAGATTATAAGTAATATGTTATTATATACAGGGAATTGATCTTTCTGTTTGCCAGTTCTTTCTTGGTCTTTAAGTTTTAACACATTAGTCCCCTCGGTTTTCTAAGTGGTATAAATTCTTGCACAAAAATTAAAACAATTAGCTCCTCATTTTTTGTACTAAAAAACTTTTTTGACCATCGCACACCATTAGTGCGATGGTCATTCTATAAGTATAAGTGCTTGTGGGGGTATAGGGGGTAACGGTCGGGGTTTAAGTCTCCAGGAGGGAGCTTTACACACATATACACTTAGATTAGGCTAAAGTAGAATTTCTATCTTGTAAAAAAAATAAACAAAACAAACGTTAAACGTAAAATGCAGAATTCTAGACAGGGGAGGTTAACCTAATGTGTTATTTGGCAAAAAAAAGAAAAAGCACATATTTTGTTTTAATGAGAGTGGACATTGATGGATAATTATAATGTGGTCCCACTTAAATTTAAATAGATGGAGCAAATTTGGACTCCAATTTCATATTTGAATTGAACAATTGGAATAATAATTATGATGTGGTTTCCACATAAATTTAGACATATGACACAAAATTAGAACTCTAATTTAGAATTTTAATTTGATTTTCTCTCAGCTTTACCTATTATTTTATATATAGATATATAGACTAGCATGTAACTCATGCAAATGCATGGATGCATTTAAAATTAAACACAATTTTATTATAAAAATATAAATAATTAGTCAAATTATTTTAAAAAATAGCATGTAACACATGCATACGTATAAATACATTTAAATTAAACACAATTTTTATCATAAAAATATAATAATTAGTCAAATTGTGTTTTTTTTAAGTAAACATAATTAGTCACATATTACCTAAATTTAATATTACTTATGATTATTTTTTTTCTAATTTTTAATAAGATAGAACTTGTGGTGATCTTTGTTATGCGGTGATTTTAATTGAGAATAATTTATTGGTTTTTTTATTATTTAATTTTATAGTTTATTAATATTAGATTCCTAGTATTTTGCATTCATTAGCTCACTTAGCATAAAGATTAAAAAACTTAAGTGGACACATGACACAAATTTAAGTGGATAATTATGGTGTGGTCTCCACATAAATTTAGACACATGGCGCAAAATTGGATTCTAATTTTAAATTCTAATTGAACTTTCTCTAAGCTTTGTGTGTGTGTATAAACTCACTTGGCAAAAAAATTTAAAAACTTAAATTAGATGAGACAATGATGCAAAATTAGATTTTAATTAAATTCCAATTTGAAATCTAATTAAAATTTTTCTCAGTTTTGGCTATTAATATATATAGATAAAAAAAAAAAAAAGGTTTTTGTGTGTGTGTGTGTGTACCGATATTGGTGATGCTTTGCATTCCTTTTATTGTACAAAGTCTTTCATTTGTCTCTCAATATTGTTACTAATATTCCCTTGTCTCATTTTCCTTTTTTTTATTTTTTTTTTTATTTTTTGGCGGAATGTAGCATTTATTTTATTTCATTTGTGGTTAAATAACTAGTTTGATCTAGGGGTGTCAATTCGGGTTAGTGTGTCGGGTTCATGTCGTGTCAAGGTAGGGATATTCGACTAAATGACTCAACCCGAATCTGAATCATTTAATAATCGTATCATGATCCTTCAACCCTAACCCGACCTGTTAATAAGGTGGGTTGACCTGACTCAACTAACTTGATACACTTAATAAACGGATTGTGTTGGGTTGACACGAATGTGACACAACCCATTTCATCTTACTTAATATTAAATATAACATCTATCTTTTTCTTTTTATTTTTTTTTATTTTTATTTTACATACCAAAAGTAGTGCATACACTTCAAGTCTTCAACCTATTTCATTTCCAATTATATTGCTTGTAAGTTTTTGTAATTATTCATTTTTTTTTAAAGTTTAAAATATAGGTTGGATATAAAAGTTATTTGAAAAATCTAAAATAAAATGAATATTATTTGTTATATAAATAAATGGATTGCGTTCAATGTGTCATTTCGGGTTAACACGAATAAATTGACGTGTCAAACGTGTTTATTGTGAGTCACGCAAGTTGACCCGCTTATGACAAGTTTCTTATCATGTTGCATCCAAGTCGATCCGTTTATGACCCAAACTCGCTAAAGCCCAACCCTAACCCCCAAAAACCAATGTCGAGTTCTTGTCAATGTCATCTCTCAATTTCAATACCAAGTCACTTTCCTCGTCAAAATTCTTAACACGATCATCTGACTTGGCAAATAAAATACACATATAATATGCAAAGTTCATAATTATTTAATTTACTTTCATCACACATGAGAGTTTTTGTCACCACATTGTGAGCATGAGTGAGGCGAGCGTTAGGTCCAGAGAAGAGGACGATGTACTGCAAAGAAGCCCTAAGAAAGTTAAAGAAAATCACCAGGATAGCTTGGGGCAAGAAAACCAGAGCCCTATCTCGGTCATGGAGGGGAGATCATTTAGAGATAAACTAGTGGGAGAGAGCATAGGTGTTTTCGAAAAAGTTTTTGATGTAGAGAATGTTATGGAGATGGAAACTATGTCAGACAATGAAGCGAATGAAGACCTTTTGGGTGAGGCAACGGTGCACCTTTCTGGAAACAGGAAAGGCAAAATCCGAGCAGCCTGGACTAATGCACTTATAGTTAAAGTATTTGGGAGAACCGTAGGTTATCATTTTCTTTTGTCAAGACTGGTAAGCTTATGGAAACTAGTGGGTAGAATGGAGTGCATTGACCTTGGTAACGAATTTTTTCTTATTAGATTTTCCATTGCGGAAGACCGAGCAAAGGTGCTAAAAGGTGGTCCATGGTTTATTGGTGGCCACTATCTCTTAATTAGATGCTGGGAACCAAAATTCAGGGCAGAGACCGCTAAGCTCTCGGCTGTGGCAGTGTGGATCAGGCTCCCGGGGCTGCCCATTGAGTACTACGAACCATCGATTTTGAGAGATATTGGCTTAGCCATTGGGCCGATGCTCAGAATCGACACTCAAACCGCAACGGAGGTGAGAGGACGATTTGCGAGACTCTGTGTTCAGGTGAACTTTGATAAACCTATCATCAAACTCATTAAGATGGTGGTATCCGTTAGCCTGTACAGTATGAAGGGATAAATGCACTATGTTTCTCGTGTGGACGTGTTGGCCATAAAACTGAAGGTTGCTCGTATAGTGTTAAACCCCCGGAGCAAGTGGAGAAGACGGTGGGGGAATCTGATGCTTCAAAAAGTCACGGGTTGGGGGAAGACCATGCGGATAGTGTCAGTGGTGATTTCGGGCCTTGGGTTCTTGTTGCAAGAAATAAGAAGCCTAGGAAAAATACAAGTAAAGAGAATAGGGCCTTTTCTCAAATAGGGAAAACCTTTACCAGCCCAAGTCAACCCAATTGCATGCTGAGCCCAACTGTTGAACCTGCTCAGTTAGACCTGGGGTTAAACAAGGAATTTTATCTTCGCTGTGATGTGACAGAAGAAATTAAGAAGCATGTAGATCACAACAACTCTTTCCCAAACCGTGAAAAGCTTTCTCCCAAGCCAAAACTTCAGAAAGGAAATGCCCCTAGCTGTGGACATCAATTCAGAAAGAATCAGGCAGAGACCGGTGGACAAAATGCTGTGAGACAAAAGGCACCAGCTGAGTGGAGGGTTGTCAATTCGAACCTATTTGGGTCAAGCACGCCTCTGAGGTTCGGCACTGACTGTGCAAATATTCCCACAATCGGAATGGAGTTTAAGGGGTTTCAAGCAGGGAGCTCCAAGGAAGCCAACTCAGCGCCGATAGAGCGAAATTTCCAGGCCGGTGCCGATAAACTAAAGGATGATGGTTGCAGCGAAGGATCGGAGATGTCGCTTGATACGGCGATTGGAATGGGTCGAGATGAAGGTATGGGTCAAGCTCTCCATAGCAAAACTTCTGAAAGAAAACAGTTGGCCGAAATATTCAACTGTCCACCACCGGAGGAAACCCAGTCGAAATCTTTGATGGAGATGGATGCTCTACGTATAGCTAAGCTGGGTCTCAAAAGGATCGATCCGTTAGCTCGGTCATATAGAACTGATTTTAAGGAAGACGATGTCTCGATGGAAGCAGAAGGGCCTTCCTCAGAGGCAAACATGCATGCTGTTAAGGGAAGTGAGAGTCTTAATCCTTCCAATTAAGCTGCTGGGTTAATTTTTTATCTTTTTATGTTAATCATGAATTTTTTGAATTGGAATTGTCGAGGTGCTCTTAGTCCAAATTTTTGTAATGTTGTTAACGACATGATTCATGTACACTCCCCTACTATTATGATCATTATGGAAACCAAAGTTTGTGGTGACAGAGCCAAAGGGATTGTTGATAGAATCCATATGGATGGGGCGATCATTGCTAATTCAATTGGTTTATCGGGTGGTATGTGGTTGCTGTGGGACTCTAATCAGGTGGAGGTGGTTGAGCTATCTTTGACTGAACAAGAGATTCATGTTAGTGTATCTTCCACTAGCAAGCCCCACTGGTTGTTATCAGCAGTTTATGGCAGCCCCAAATTTGCTGAAAGATGTCTCATTTGGGAAAATCTCAACGCTGTAGCTGATGCTCATTCCATGCCTTGGGTCATCGCAGGTGATTTTAATGAAGTCCTAATGGGTGAGGATAAATTTGGGGGGAGACCAGTTAATTTAAGTAGGGCCCTGCGTTTCCAAGAATGTTTGGATCACTGTCGAATGATTGATATTGGATTCTCGGGGCCTCGATACACCTGATCTAACCATGGGCCTTTGACTCGGCTTATTCAAGAAAGAATAGACAGGGTGTTTGTCAATGCCGAGTGGAATGCTCTTTATCCTGAAGCTACGGTGTTTCATTTAGAAAGGATTCAATCGGATCACTGCCTGGTCAAGTTGTGTATGGATAATAACCAGAACAGCCAGTTCCCTAGGCCGTTTAAATTCCAACCCATGTGGCTCTCCCACCCTTCTTTTCCGGGTGTGGTAAGTGATGCTTGGTCAAGACAGAATTCTCTGAAGCAAGCTCAGTCAAATTTCACTGTTAAGGCCAACGCATGGAATAAGACTGAATTTGGGAATTTGTTTCATAGGAAGAGGAGATTGGTGGCAAGGCTGAAAGGAATCCAAGAAAATCTTTCCATTCAGCCTAATAATTTTTTGGTGGATTTAGAAAGAAAGTTGCGGATTGATTATGCCGAAGTAATTAAGTTAGAGGAAGAATTTTGGGCAATGAAGGCTCGGATTCTTTGGCTTGTTGAGGGAGATTGAAACACTGCATTTTATCATACTTCTGCCCTGGTTCGTAGACGAAGAAACCGTATTTTATGTATGAAGGATAGAGTAGGGAATTGGCTGCATGGAGATAGAGAAATTGCTGAATTCATTAGAAAGGGATTTATGGATCTGTTCACTTTAGATCATTGCTCGGCCTCTTTAGCAGATTGGAATCCTCCCTATTGGCACTCTTTTTTAAATGAGGAAGAAGCTACGTCTGTTGGCAGCTCAGTGACGAATGAGGAGATCTCAGCTGCTCTTTGGGGGCTGAAGCCCTTTAAAGCCCCTGGACCAGATGGCCTCCATGCGGGGTTTTTCCAACGGTTCTAGTTGGTTGTTGGGGAATCTATGAAAAAGGAGGTGAAAGCTATTTTTAATTCTGGGAAAGTCCCGGAATACCTAAACAAAACCCTCATTACACTTATTCCGAAATGCAAGTGTCCTGAAACTTTGAACAATTATCGCCCAATTAGTTTGTGTAACACAGTGTATAAGGTGGTGACAAAGATAATTGTGGGTCGCATTCGACCTTTGCTGTTGAGACTTATCTCTCCCTTGCAATCAGCCTTTGTGCTAGGGAGAAAGGGTCTAGATAATGCAATCATTGTTTAGGAAATTGTTCATTCTATGGCCAAGAAGAAAGGAAGAGGGGGGGTAATGGCAATCAAGTTGGACCTTGAAAAGGCTTAAGACCGTCTTAAGTGGAGCTTCATTAGAGACACTCTTAAGCTGTTTAGAACTCCCACCACCTTGATTTCCCTTATCATGAGCTGCATTTCATCCTCTTCCATATCTATTTTGTTCAATGGGGGTGCATTAGAGACATTTAACCCTTCTCGAGGAATTCGCCAGGGAGATCCTCTCTCGCCATTTATTTTCATCCTTTGCATGGAGGTTTTAGGAGCTCTTATTGAAGATAAATGCCATGAGAAGCTTTGGAACCCGGTTAAATCATCGCAAGGAGGCCTCGCCTTTTCGCACTTATTTTTTGCGGACGACCTTATGCTCTTTGCTAAGGCTGACCGGAAAAATTGTGTAGCAATAAAAGAGGTTCTTGACTCCTTTCGTACATTATCAGGGCAGAAAATTAGCGAGGAGAAGTCTCGGATCTATTTTTCTCCAAATGTTGATCAGAACATGAGGGAAGAGCTTTGTGAGGTGTTTGGTTTCCAATCCACCCCCTCCCTCGACAAGTACTTGGGTTTTCCCATTAAACACAAGGGCACCACTCAAGATTTTGGTTTCCTAATTGATCGCATTCAGAGCAAACTAGCTGGTTGGAAGGCAAACTTGTTATCTTTTGCGGGCAGAGTTGTTTTAACCCAAGTAGTGACATCTACCATTCTTAATTACACAATGCAATGTGTGGCCCTGCCTCCTAAAATTCTTGATGGTATGGACAGATTGAATAGAAACTTTCTATGGGGCTTATCGGAGAGGAAGAAAAAGCTTCACCTTATTGGATGGAAGAAAGTCACGAGAGCGAAGGAGGAAGGAGGCCTAAGTATTCAAGCGGCTAAACCTAAGAATGATGCATTATTGGCTAAGCTGAATTGGAGGTTCAAAACTGAAAAATCTTCCTTATGGGCCAGTGTTCTATCCCATAAGTACCGTGGATTGAGGGGAAGAACCACTAACCTTCTCAAATCCACTTCCTGCTCTTCCACTTGGTCGGGTATCAAAAAGGGAGAAATCATTGTTAGTAAGGGTGCTAAGTGGGTAGCTGGGAAAGATAGTGATCTATCGCTTTGGTTTGACAAATGGTTGAGCATGGGTTCCCTTAGAAGCCGTATCCATGGCCCGCTTAACAGAGGAGAGGAAGTTTTCAGATTGAAGGATATAGTTAGTTTCCATGGTTGGAATTTGGATGGGATCTCCGTTTCATTTCCTAAAGATATTCTTATGGAAATGAAAGCCACTCCTATTCCCTATTCCAAGTCAAGAGAGGATAGGCTATCATGGAGCTTATCTCCCAGCGGTGAGTTTCAACTTAAGGATGCATATCGGTTAGCCAATGCCAGTGATAATTATCCAATGGACCGTCCATTCAATGGAGCGTGGGTGTGGAAAATTCCAAGTATTCCTAAAATCAAATGCTTCCTTTGGCAATGTTGTCATAAAAGTATTCCAGTGCATGGCCTCCTCACCGAAAGAGGTATGAATATCTCTCCGTTGTGCCCCCTATGTAATTTAGCCCTTGAGACGGTCAGCCATACTCTTAGGGACTGCACAAAGGTTCAAATTTTCTGGAATTCTTTCTCTCCCCCTTTTTCTGGTTCTAGTTTTTATGACACCCATTTTCTAGACTGGTTGAGGATAAACTGTAAATCTAAGCAGCAGTGTGGTGTTTCTGAGTTAGATTGGGCCATTGTATTCCCTATAGATGTCTGGTGTTTATGGCTGCATCGGAACAGTGTTGTTTTCGAGAAACCAAACATTTGCAAAGACTTAAAGGCTGAGACCTTAGCCAAAGCTGCTGAGATGGCCTACCTGGGCATCACCAAGAAGTATGATCAAACAAAAATAAAGATTCAAGTTAGGTGGCTGCCTCCACCCCTCAATTGGTTTAAATTAGATTCAGATGGTTCGTCCATAGGCAACCTTGGCCTGGCTGGAGGAGGTGGTTTGCTTAGAAATGAAGAGGGAAAATGGGTGAAAGGATATGCTAGAGCTATAGGTTGTGCCACTAGTGTTGCAGCTGAACTATGGGCTTTAAGAGATGGAATTCGCCTATGTATCTCCCTTAAAATCCCAGCGGTGGTTTTTGAACTTGATGCAAAGCTGGTTGTTGATCTTCTGAAGAAAGACTTGGAGAAAACAAATGGAATTGATGTACTGGTAGCTGATTGCAGAGGACTTAAAACAAATTCCTTTGGTGCGAATCAACATTGCTATAGGGAGGCAAATAAGTGTGCTGATGCTCTAGCGCGTAGGGGAGCTATTATGGCTCAAGATTTTACTATTTTTATGGAACCCCCAACTGATGTTGTTTTTTTGCTTAGATTAGATTCTGCTGGAACTTTGTATGATCGTTTTGTTTCCTCTGTTGCAGAGGGCTTTTAGTTGTTAATGCAATTTCCTCTTTACCAACAAAAAAAAAAAAAAATTTACTTTCATCAACACATATAATACACTTATAATATGCAAACATATATCTTTTTACGATTTTACCAAAGAGGGGAGTTACGGATAAAATTGATTTTTTGAAAGATGAGGAATAATGACACAATTAATAGTCGCTTAATAACAAAATTAAAATTAATCCAATAGTTGAAGGATCAATTTTTTTTTTTTTTTGATAGGGTTGGAGGATCAAATTATTAGTTTAACTTCCATTTAATTTATGTGCTCAAGCTATGAAAAGGGTGTCTCGTGAGGAAGAAATAAATACGTGCAACTAGAAATTTAAATTAGCAATTAGAAGCCACGCTGGTGCTTTGAATCCCAATTGACTCAAATATCCAAAGTGCTTGCACCCCTGAGTATCTCTTTAGAGTTTGGACTACTCTCTGTTGAGGGCTTATAGCCAACCCAAAATTTTTGGACAAAAGCTTGGTTGTTGTTAAAGTAACAGAACTAGTTAAAACTGAAGATGCAGCTGCATATCTAACAAAGAGAAGACCTGACACCAATCACCAAGTCCAGTCCCATTCCTTGTGTCATATGCAGAAAAATTTTGAATGTATATTTATTACATAAAATCATTACAGTTGATTGGATGGTACTAAGAAAGGTCAGTCCAGACCTATTAGATTCAATGTCAATTCACTTTTGTTAAAACTTCTGGAAAGTTGTCAGAAATTCAAATAACTATTCAAATGGACTGTTATGTACAGAAAAATTAATGAGTAAATTTCAAGACATTACATCCAATTTTATACTAATTAGAGGTATAAAATGAATTTCTATCTATGTACAACTTGCTGCTACCAATGCCTAAATTATTTTTACATATAGCCATTGGGTGCTGTTGCATCAGAGCCCAATTTACAGTCAGTTTGTAATGCAGACAACCATGAGTCCACCTGAAATGGGAAAAGGGGGTGGGGGGAGTAAAAAAAAGAATATCAGAATACTTAGTTCATTAAAGTAAAATTTGCAAGATGCACCATGAATATGCCACTCTGCAAAAGGTAGTCCATTATTCAATTTTTAATATAACAGGAGTTTTTTCTTGGTTGCTCAATCGATGGGCTCCAACATAATTCCATAAAACACAATCCTGATAACCTATCCTCACAAATGACAAACCAATTTTTCATGATATTCAGATTGTGGCTGCAAATGCCATTGGTTATTCATATGCAACTATGTATATACATAAAATGAAACAAAAGGGCAAAAATATGTCTGTAACCACAATCCTGTATGATGGATCATGCAAATGCAAGTCTACCTGTATGATCATATTGATGCAAGAATATCAGTGCATATGCAACACACATGACCATGTTTTGTAACTCTAGACCTATTAACCGCTATGCCTCCTCCCTAGCATTCCTGATCACTTTATTATGAACAAAATTTTAACATTAACATTATTATCAAGACTAGGATACAGTTGCCTAAATCATCTGCAAGACTGCAACAACTGTAACAGAAACCTACCCAAGTTTTCCAAAAGCTTGTTTATCTTCTACGTAGCTTGCCAATTGGAATAGTTATATGTTAGCAACTGTGTGCTTATCACTTAAAAGATTTACATATGTTAAAACTTACACCACCAAATAATATCCAAGTACTCGAGACTAAAGGAAAATATACCTTACAGACCTCAAACCATTTATAGAAATTGTGTGGACAATAAATATAGATGATACTTACTTATCAATATATATATATATATATATATATATATATATATATAGATGATACTGAAGTAATGGTCAATTCAGCGAAGCATATAACAAAGTTCCAGACTTACTCAAATTACTATACATACCTGAATCTTAGAACTACTTGAGCACTCATATCGCAGTCCGAGGCGAGTTAGGATATAAAAAGCATAGTGCGTCTCCTCATCTTCTCGTGTAAAGCTTGGCAGAGGACCTATTTCAACAATATCAGGCAGGAGGGTGGAGTCTTGAGGGCTCAGATCTGCATAAAAGTTCTTTGAGCTCATTAGGAAGAAAATTAAAAATTGTTCTGGACTAAATTTTAACATTAACATTACTATTTTAGGTTTGAAACAGAGCCCTCTCTTTTTTTTTTTTTGATAAGTAAAACAGAGCCCTCTCTTATCAACTGCAGACTCCAATTTGATATCCCATTTAAGGCTAATCATTGCTTAGCTAAAAATTTATCATATTAGATCATATTGGATAACCCTAACAATATTATAACAGGAACCTTGTTTTGCTTTCAAACTTAAATTGGACAACAGTGAATGATACCCTTATGCATCACCAAAACAAGTGGTGCTACCAAGAGCTGAAGTAACAAATCTATAGAGCATAATTTCTATTCAGCAAGTTGTGATGGTTAAAAAAAAAACCTTATATAACATCTTTCTGACAATGGGAGGTTTTCAATGTTATTATATCTTATATAAACCATTGAGGTTCTCCAATGCTATAGTATCTTAATGGTGGCCCACTCTATGTAATGAAAATTTTGCAAAGTCATTGGACATGAAGTATCGTGGCCATGCCATATAGAAACCAGAACAGAGAAACCTCGATGCGGCTTACTTTCATTACAATAACATAAAGGACAACCAATTACCAGGAAAACAAAAATTAAAGAAAATACCAATAAAAAATTAAAAAAAAAATCAATTACCTGTTGACAATAAGTAGAAGAAAAGGCATGGTCCTTGAAGGACAACAAAGCGAGGAAGCCAGTCATCAACTTCCGTATCATCCAAAGGGGGAGGTTCTCCTGGTAGTGCTGCCCACCTCTGTAGGCAAACCATTAATTAAGCTGGTGAGGTGCGCAAAATTATACAGCATGAACAGATGCAAAAACACATTTCTGATGTGAAAAAAAGTCACTACAGTTCGAATGTACAAATAACCAGCCAGACGAGCAGACCGCAAAATCTGATCAACATTTTCCAACCTGCATATGTTAGGAAAATTTTATTGTTAATACAAAGAAAATAGAAAAATTGCAACCTATTGTCTATTTCACTATGAAAAGATGATGGTAAGAAACAAATAAATTTCTTCTTTACTTGAAGTAGCAGTTACGAATATATACATATCACTCAAACTCGTAAGAATCACATAATCTTTTTTTTTTTTTTTAATAAGTGAGAACCACATAACCTTTAGGTTGTGTGGATGTGATTATGAGCTCTGACACATTGAATGAACAAGCAAAGTAAAGTAAGACTCCAAAAAGCTAATCAACTTGTGTATAAGTTTCATTTTCTTGGCCACATTAGAACATAAAGACCTATCCTAACCCCACCCAAGCCGTTTGACCAAAACTCAAGCATCAATTCTTTCTTACTGAGCTTTCAAGTGAGCTTCCCTCTCTTCTAAATCAGCAAGTTCTGATTTGAGTGATTCTACTTCTAAAGCAGACAGCACAACCTGCAACCAGAAATTTTGGTGGTCAATATTCATGGAAATGTCACCTTTACCAATTTAAAACTATTAACAAGCTGTTAAATCAACCTTTTCTTGACCATCATTGCTAGAAGACCATGGCATCCTTCGTAAAGTAAACAAATTCAACATGTAAGCAGCACTTCTTAATTTTCTTCGAGTCCAGCTACTAGATCTATGCTAAATCAGATAAAGAAAAAATAAATTATACTCCTTGTTCTTAGTTTCTAAATTTAAAATCTCTAAACCTTGTTCTTAGTTTCTAACACTTCTTTTTTCCAAAAATAAATTAGAGTACCTCGAAGAATCATCAATTTGTGGTTGCGAAACAGATGAAGTTAAGCTTGGATGAGAATCCACTCTAGATGTTGAAGCTTTAAAGTGATTTGAGATAACCTTTATCTTCCCAAGACCATCATCCATGAAGCAATAACTTAACGTTCTAGAAGACAGTGCAAAACAAATATAAGAGAGGGGAGAGTAATGAATAACCAATCACTAAACAATAACTTCATATAGGCATAAGAAAATTAGCATTTCTTCATTTGCTACACTTTCTGAGAACCCTTTATTGATAGTGACAGATAATTATTTCTCCCCTTATAACCACAATAAAAAATAAAGCTGGAGTATAGATTCTTTTCTTTTTCATATATATGCTTTATCAGCACCCCAGGCACTAGCAGAGAGAGAACTAGCTGTGAAACAGAGTCCTAGTTTTCCGCTTAACAGACTGTGACAATGGTATGACTATAAGGCACTATTTCTTCACACAATCAAATGTTCATTACATTTCTTTAAAGGTATGCTGTTCAAAGACTTTAACTCCTTACACAAAATTTCAATGTTGCAATTCCTTATAAAGGAAATATATATATCTGAAAAATTGTTGTGAAAATCATAAATTGATGAGAGTTGCAAAAAGGCTTTCAACTGAAGCATTCTCATGATAGAAATTCTTCTCATGATAGAAATTAATGAAAGTGAGTCAGAAAACATGAAAGGTACCATGTTTAGTTATACCCACTCTTGAGGGAGTGGTGCAGGTGCTAAAGGGAATCAAAAGTAGACACCGTTGTTAGATGGATGGAATCAGATCATAAAAGACGATGAAAATTCTAGCTACTTCATTGATTCTTTTGATCATACCTCAGCATTGATAATAAAAAATCTATACTCCAAAAATGCATCAAATAAACACACAGGGGATTCGGAAATCTCACTACCTGACTATTCACTAAACCTTAATGCTGAAATCCAGTTGTATGCTTAGGTGCTACATAGTTAGACCAAGAAGTCAAGAACACACAAGAAAGATCAAACTCAACCTAAATCGTTCCATCAGCTATGCAAATCCCCATCTCCCCTTCCCATTCTTCCCCAAACCCATCTCCACACACAATCTATTTGTGCATAAATCATTATTCTTTTTGCCCCTTCCATGACCATACTATATTTCTTGCACTATCAATTTCAAATTACATTAAATCAAGTAGTTCATTTGACAAGATCTACCATGCCCCCACAAATCAAACGAAAAGGAACCCAAATTTTCCATGATGACTAATTACAAAACCCAGATATAGAATCTTTGCAACAAGGTTTAAGGAACTCAATTGCCAACACAAATCCAAACCCATCAAAAGTAAATGAATCAACTTCATAATTCTCCAATTTTTAAATCTTAAAATTAACCCCCCCCCCCCCCCCCCCAAAAAAAAACCCTCCCTTGGAAACTTCACCAAGTATTTCAACAAGATTTTCTGAAAAGCACTAGCTTAAACTAACAACAACAAATCAAATTGCAAACTATACAACAGCAAATGAATAACGACAAATAAAATAATCCCATGAATCTCAACAATTTCATATAGCACAATGTTTCTTTTTAATGAAAAAAAAAAACAAAAAAACTTAGATTGATCAAAGAATATAGGCATACCATATATAAAAGTTGCAGATTTTCTAGCAAAGAAAAAGAAAAAGAATAAGATAAGAACTTTGATGAAAATAAGTATTATAAGGAGAAACACGTACATGTAGAAAGGGACCTTTTTTAAGTTAAAGGAAAAGAAGAAGCTAATGGAGGTCTTTCACTTCACGGAAAGCTTTTGACCATGAGGAATGAATGGGAAACTCAAGTATGTAATACATGTCTTGACTGTTCGGTAGTGTATAGCAGTTTGCTTTTTCCTGTGGTGGTTACCGTGAAAAGACCATTTTGCCCCACTTTTAATCATCCTAGTTTACTTGAAATGACCCTTTTGCCCCCTTTTATGCGGCAGAGTGAGTGATGGGGGCTTGATGATGTTGGTATTTACATGCACATGGGTTATACAAATTACAAAGTCAAAACTAGAAAAATAAACACACACACATACACACACACACATATATATATATATCAACTAATTCTACATCAGATTCTCCAAAAATATACTACAGCTTAAAGGGCATTTGTTTATTTGTTCTGTTTTATCAAGTAGGTGAAATCCCTTTGAAGCATCTTAACAAATGTACATGTTTAGCCGATATAAATATATACATACATATATATATATATATATATACACACACATGTACATGGGTATTTGTTAACAAAAACCTTTTCACAAGGGTTGAGGTAACCAATAATGGCAAAAAATACAAAATGGCACACCCTACACTACCCTGCCCTACTTTAAAGGAAAAAACCAGCTACTAACACTAAAAAAAGGTATTAAAAATTTTAGAGAAGTGTTATGTTCACAATATTTTCACAATAAATTATAAATGAAAGGTTATTATTAGCTATTACTAGTGGGCAAAAGAATAATTTCAATAATAAATTTTTAATTAGAACCAGTAATAATTTACTATCTAAGATTTGCCGTGAAAATATTGTGAATATAACTTTTCTTAAAAAATAACTCCCCATTCAAGAGAAAGTCCATACCAATTTTGTCCCATTATGTCTTCTCGAAAAACTTATCTCAAGTGTCCCTTATCTCAATTTCACCATTCTCATTAGTTAGTTGTGAGCTGGCAAAAAAAATCCTAAATCTTTCTTTAATATTTTTTATAAAAAAATTAATCTTTTGACATTTTTACAATTTTACAATTTGAATTTTTGCTATAAACCCAAAATTTAAATATTCATAACAATAGAGAAAGAATGCTGCATTTTAAATATTTTTTAAAAACCATTAAGGCATTGATATGTGTGTACAACTTTGCATGTATATTGTGGGGACTAAGAGGGCCTAAGCAAGTATTTGGGCCTCGGCTTAGTTGATGGGCTCTAGTTTGTTTTAGGCTAAAAGCCTCTTAGAACTGTAGCTTGACCCACGAGATGAGAGCCCGAGGATTCGTCCGAGGACGAATATCTCCTCGGACAAGCCCACGATGACCCTGGGATTCGCCAAAAAGATCAAGGCAGGGTTACGTAAAAACTGTTGGTTAAAAGGGAGACTTAAGCGCCCTCTAGACGCAACGGTATGAGGGAAATATCTTATGAAAAGGCTGCTACATCCACATTAAAGACCCTACACCTACCTTTCTGGCCTCATTAATGGGGAAATGACCCCTGGACAGTAGAATAAAAACTTTCTAACTATTATATAAGGACTTGAAGAAGGTGGTAGAGGGGGGGGGTTAGCAAAAAAAAGAACTAAGAACTGTAATTCTGGCATAAAAGAGAAACAATACATAAATCGTCATCGGCTTACGTCCGAGGAGGTTCCCTTGTCATATTTGTTTATTATTTGCAAAGATTGTGGCATTCTAGCCTGTTTGTCAAGTTTCCAACACCCCTAAACTAGATTTCAAATCCACACTCTACAAATCTTATTGTTTAAGGCTCATTGGGCCTGAGCCCACGTCTATCTTTGGGTCCAGGTGCAACTGTGCGCTTACATATATTATATATTTTTAATTTTTTCTATACATATAAACTATACTTCTAACATTTTGACATTGATTTTTTTTTAAAAAAATAATCATATTAGATGCTTAAACTTTATGTAGTTAAATCAATCTCTTACTTTGATTGTTATTTTAATGATATGAAACACAAAAATGATTACTTTGATTAATCACTACTTATTTATTTTGTTATTATCGATTACTATTGTAAGGACTCAAAAAATAAAGGGTCAAACTCACTTATATCAATGGTACCTTGTCCTTCAAACTAGACCCAAATAATAGAATTTTTAAAGAGAGTGAGAAACTTATCCAAGTGCAATTCTAATCTAAGTCCAAGCTTAAAGCCGAAGAGCCCAGAGTAACAGATAGGCATGATTTAAATAGCAATTGGGAATAATGGCTTTCTCAGGTAAGTTCGAGGATCAGTTTTACACCAAGTTCTACATTATTCTCTCTCCTGTTCTATTGATATTGAAAAATGTTCATCCCCATTTTCAGGTGGATTCCTTTCCTTTTATAGCCTTTCTCCATGCATCTTGACCCTCCACTTGTACGTCTTCCAGCATTTCATAGGATACTTGTCCCATCAAGGCTCTAATGAAGGTGGTAGAAGGAGATTCTAGCTGTGAAGAACTGTTCAAGGGGTTATTTCTACATTAATGCAGCTGATAAGGTTGGTGGAGGGTATTGAATGCGGAGGTGAAAGTAGGGCTGTCCACGGGTCGGTCCGGGTCGGGTTTGTGCCCAACCCGGAACCGACCCGCCGGAATCGGGTGGAGAAAAAACGCACCCGCCGCCGACCCGCCAGAGTAATCGGGTCGGGCGGTTCAGATCATCAACGGGTGGTGGGCGGGTCGGTCGGAATCATAGATCTGAGAAGACGACGAGTAATCGGTGAAAAAACACACAGATCCGGCGAAGAAACCCAGATTCCGGCGAAATTTTCCAGATACCGGCGATATTTGTCTTAGATCCGGTGAGATTTCGCAAGATCCGGCGAAAATCTCACCGAATTTGATGAGATTTCGCCAGATCCAGTCAAAATCTCACTAGATCTAAGGAAATGTATCGCCAAAATCTGGGTTTTTCGCCGGATTCTGGAAAAAATTCGCCGGATTCTGGAAAAAACCTGTCAGATTCTGGAAATTTCGCCGAGATCTGGAAATCTCTCGGTCGGTTCGGTTTTTTCGGGTTTTAGGGGAGGAAAACCGAAACCAACCCGCCGGAAATCGGTTTCTGGTGGTGAAGACCCGCCGCCGACCCGCCGGAGTAGTCGGGTCGGCCGGATTCGGGTCGGATCTGGTCGGTTCTTCGGGTGGATCGGGTTACCGGATCCTTCTGGACAGCCCTAGGTGAAAGGTACATCCTCCAGGAAGCTTCCTCCCACCATGTTTGTCCATGCTACCATATCTTCTCCTCTCCTCAGGCTTCTAAGGGATATCTGTTGTCCTGATTCCCTTGCTCTCCTCAGGTAGGTGGAGCTCTCAGAATTTGCTTACCCTCCTTAACCTGGATTATGAAGATTGTTTCTCAATTAAGACTCTTCAATCCTAGGACCCCACACAACTATTTTTAACTTAATTTTTCTTTTAATATTTTCCTTTAATCTTGGTCCCCTAAACTGAAATTTTAGCTTTGTCATTGTGTATAATAAAGGTGATGTTAGTGATAATTCCATATGAAAGTGATAACCTTGTGAATTTTCATATGTGTGTAGCATTGGTATGACTTAAAAAAAAAAGACTTATTTTTGTTTAAAGAAGAAATTGGATTTGGTGTGGTTTGATATAATTAAAACCATTGAATATGAACTTATTATTGAAATTTGATTTTACATGGTTATATATCAATTCATTGCTTGGGTTCACAGATATTTGCTTAGAGGCAGATCTTTGTGGGAAATCCTTACGTCTAATGATTGTTTTATGGTTGGATAAGATTCTAATTTAATTTGAGAGTGAAGCTAGGCCCTTGTTGAGGAATATAGTTGGTAAGGTAAGCACATTTTAGTGTGACATGATGATTGGCATGGTGACTTTGCAGTTAAAATATGGGAATAGAATCATGAATGATAACAGAAGAATCATTAATTAGCTCCACATTTTCAAAAAAGAAAAAAGAAAAAAGAAAAAAAGCTCCACAATACTTGGGGTGTTAAATAACAGAAGAACCCTTCCCATATAGTAGTGTGTTATTGACAATTCCAATCTAAGCATTTATTGTACCTCTTAGTAATAGCATTTCGTACTGGTTCTTGTGATGAAAGAGAAGTTCTCAAAAGGGTTGGAATGTAATTGTCAGGCATAATTAAACAAAAATAAGAACAACAAAAAATGACTCAATTTTTAGCAACAGTTTGAGCTAATTTGGTGAAATTTCAATGTTGCAATGATGTATGTGGGGAAGCGATGATGTTTCTTAGCATTGCCATACCCTACTAGTAATTATGTTCTTTTGTTTTAGTGAATTACTAGTAATTGTGTATAACTTCCTTTATATTGCATTTTGATAAATGGGAAGGCCCATTGGAATAAAAAGCCTTTGCTGATTCACCTTCCACCATGAAATTGTGGATGACATTTTCCCCCATAGGTTTTGTCACTTTCCAATCAGCCATACTCTCAAGCACACAAACTTGGCACTAAGATTTATTTAGAATACTCCAAATGAGCAAAGATTCAGTTGCTTCTTACAATAGATTTATAAGCGCAAAACAAGAATCAGTCTTTTAATTATTAGTTATTTAATTTTTTGGTTTTGAAAATTAAAAGGAAAAAAAAAAAAAAAAAGTATCTTCAACGATCCAATGCGCATGCATATGATTTAATTTATGAGGTGCAACTTGAATTGGTCCTGACCCACACAATTTAACAAGGAAAAATAAAAGGATGAGAAGTTCAGAGTGAGGAATGAATTTTGAAGTGATTGGCACACATATTACTTTGTATAAATCAGAGCTTTGTATTTTCCAATCCAAAGCTATTCTATGGTCCAAAGAACTTGAGTGTGGTCAATTAGGCTAAGAAAAATCTTTGCAAGCTAAATCTAATTGGTTGCAGGAGAATACTGGGGAGTCAGATCTAGGGGTGGCAATTTTTATTCATATTCATGAATTCACCCATTACTCACCTTGTTTGAATAAGTCTTAATCTAACCTATTTGAATATTTGAGTTAAGTGGGTAAAGACCATTTGATTATTTAATTAGATGGGTCTAAATGGATAAATCCACTAACAACCACTAAACTCATCTAAAATTCAAATTTAAATAAAGCTACAAATACCCGCTAAACCTTTCTAAAATCTAAAACTTAAATAAACAATATAACCTCTAGATTTCTAAGCCAAAACATTCGGCCCTCTGTCTCACTCTCAGTCTCACTCTCCTTAAAACACTTTTCCTAAGATTTTCTCAGTAACCAAACAAAAGTAAGGAAATTCTAGAGAGAGATGGAAGGTACTTGAATAGTGATTTGAGGTCGGGCTTTAACGGTGGCGTACAAGGTCGTTGAAGGCATCATATTTCTCAAGTAAGTCATTCAATTCTTAGGTTGATTTATAAGTTAAAGTTTTCGAGAATTTTGGGTTTGGGGTTTTCGGAGACCAAAAAATTTCGGGTTTAGGGTTTTCGAATTTTTTGTTTATTATTTTGTGATTGTTGCTGATCATGATTTTTTTTTTTTGGGTTTGATTAGAGGGAAGCAATGAAAAAGACTAGGAGAAGATAGCTCAACAAGAACATAAGCTATTTCCCTTTGAGACCTTAGTTGCTGCTAAAGATTTTCACAACTCAGAAGCTTAGTGAAGGTGGCTATGGACCCGTTAAGATTTTCAAGGTAAGATTAAGATCCCTCTCTCAATTGGGTTTTGAGTTCTAAGTTAATGTATTTTTCTCTTCTGGGTGTTTGGTGATTTGCATCTATCCACTTTTACCTTTTGGGTTTTGTTCAAATTGTCACCTATGTTTATGCCTTTTGTGATTTTGGTTGATTTGAAATATATATTTGTAGAAATTGTCATTTTGATTGTCCTATCTTTTAAGGTGAACCATGTCTATAGTCGAGGGGATGGATGAATTTGAACAAACAGTTTCAAGTGGTAGCAAAAGAAGCAGGGTTAGAACTTCTGAAGTGTGGAATGATTTAGAAATATTACCTTTATATAAGATGGCCATCAAAAAGTCAAGTGCAGAAAATGTACTAATATTAACGGCAGATAAGGAGAATGGGACTAGTAATTGATGCTATCATGCTAAGAAATGTCATCAAGAAAATGATAGTGGGCCTTACCATCCTCCCCTTGATCAAGATATGTATCGTGAAAAGATTGCAATGGCAATTATTAGGCATAATTACTCATTTTCATTTTTGGAGCATGAGATTAATAGAGAGATTCACATCTTTCTGAATCCAGATGTTAAGCCTATATGTAGGAATACAACAAAGTCAGATGTTTTGAAAATCTATAAGAGAGAGAGAAAATCTCAAACGTACTTTAGAGTTAGTCCCGGGCAAGATTTATTTAACATCAGATTTGTGAAACTCTTCCACAACGGATGAGTACATGGTTCTCATTGCACCATACATTGATGCAAATTGGGAGTTGCAAATGAGGGTTTTATGTTTTTCTCATACGCCACCTCCTCGTAGTGGTAAGATTTTGGCAGAGAGATTGTTTAACATTCTAAAAGAATGGAGCATTGAGAAAAAAAATATTTACAATCACTTTAGACAATACTTTTTACAATGATACCTTGGTGAATAGTTTGAAGAACAACCCTTCTTTTAGATCATCTTTGCCTTGTAGTGGTGAGTTCTTTCATGTTCGTTGTGGTGCTTATATTTTAAACCTTATTGTACAAGAAGGTTTGAAAATTATAGAGCATGCTATGCACAACATACGTGAAAGTGTTAAATATGTGAGAGGCAATGATATGAGGAATGATATGAGGAAGTTAAGATTTGCCGAATGTCTTCAAGAACTCCCTAATTTAACTAGTAAGAAAGTGCGACAAGATGTGCCAACAAGATGGAACTCGACATATTTAATGATTGAGACAGCTCTTACATTTCAGGATGCATTTCACAATTTGAGAATTGTTGATGGAAGCTTTCGCACTTGTCCCTCAGATGATGAATGGGATAAGGCCGGGAAGATAGCAAAGTTTTTAAAGCTATTTTATGACATCACCACTCTCTTTTCAGGCACTCAATACCTTACTGCCAACTTATACTTTTATGGTGTATGGAAAATTCATTTGTGTATTTTAGAAGAGATGAAAGATGATGATATAGTAATTAGTGACATGGCAAAAAGTATGAAAGAAAAATTTGATAAATACTAGGATTGTATGATTCTGACTCAGATCCAGCACAGCCTACATGATTGCATGATTCTAGCATTAAATGAATTATTAAAAAAAAAAATTCTATGGTTTTCGGTGTATATTTTTTATGTACGTATACGTGGGTGATAAAAAAAAGAAAGAAAAAAAGAATGGTAGTGTATATTATATATGTACGCATATATTGAATATTGCAAGTTTGCAATATAAAAGATTACACTGAAAACATCACTTTCAAACTAATGCAATGCCTGATTCTTGAAAAAAAAAAAGAAAAAAAGAAAAGACTAATGCAATGCCAAGTTGGGTTTGGGAAGACTTTGAATAGAAGTGAAACCATCCATAATGTGATTTCTGTTCCCAAATATCTAAATAGGCCCATTGGACACAAATTGAAAGGGATATTATTAATCCATTGCTCTAGCTAAAGATGTAATTAAGATCCTCCAATGCCTCCTTTTGTGAAAGTCAACTTTGACCTTCTGAAGAAAAAGCTTGTATTGCTGCAATGGGTAAGAGTCACAATCAGCAGAGTTTACATAAAAGAAAGATCAAACCCTAGTAATCAAAAAATGGACACATTCACAATCATCTCTAGAAATAAGAAAATGGACACATTCACAATCATCAGAGATTACATAAAGAAATATTATACCCTAGAAATAAGAAAATGGACACATTCACAATCATCAAAGATTACATAAAGAAAGATTAAACCTAGAAATTAATAATAATAAAAAAAATCTTAAGAAAATGAAACCAAAAAAGATTAATTGTTTTGTCTACTGTAGGCATTTAGCCCACACCCACTACAATCATTCTGGCCGTATGTAGGTGGGTTCATTCCACTATCTTCTGGTCGCTAGAAGCGGGTTTATTCCCACTACTTGCTTAGCTACAGACTTCATTCCACTTTTGGGCAAAATCCAATCCGACCACAATACCACTATCTTTCTCTTTCCCATAACAGCAAACCCTCATTAATCTCTCTTCTCCTTACTCTCTAACCAGGGCCGACCCTTCCACTAGGCCAATTTGGCAATTGCCTAAGGCCCCCAAGTGGAAGGGAGGCCCCAAAATTTTAGAAAAAAATGGGTAGTAGGGTCAAATATATATATATATATTTATATAGATAAAGTCTTATTTTCAGCACATCCTTTTAACCAAAAAACAAAAATTTTGGTAGATCCGATTAAACATTGATTCTAAACAAAATCATTGCTCAAAAATAACATTATTATCCTTTAGACAAACCAAAAATCAACAAAATAAACTACAAATTCGGTCTAAGAGATTAACCACAAAACAATCACACATTAAAACAAATAAAACAACTCAAATTCCTAAAATTTTTAGTTTTACTGTTCCCTTAAATCCCTAAAATTCTCTGCCTCTTTGATTCCTAATCCTTCTCAAGTTCTCATCTTAAGCAAGCTTGCCTCTGCGCCTCTACTCTAGCCTCTGCGCCTCTGCTCTGCCTCTAGCCTCTGCGCCTTTGCTCTACCTCTAGCCTCTTCTCTCATCTCTGGTCTACTAGCAGGTATTATTTCTATTTGGGCACTTGGCTTCTTTTTTCTTTTTTTCTTTTTTCTTTTTTGATGAAAGGGCGCTTGGCTTTAGTAAAGTTTTAGACTTTCTCTACGTTTTATTTGCTTAGACTTGAGTCTTGACTTAAGATAAAAAAGATCGGGCCGCTGCCTCTGCCTGGATGTTTCATGTTGTTTAGGCCTTCATTTTTTTTTTTTTTTTTTTTTTATAAAGCCTGCGTTTGTTTTGTTTTTTTTTTTTTGGTTATAGATATTAGATATGATTTGTTTTGTGTTTTTTTGTAGGTGGGTCTTATTAATAAGCCTTGTGTTATGGCTGTGCTTAAATTTTTGTTATGCTTGTGCTTAATTTTTTTTTTTTTTAATTTTAATCTTGTGTTTATATATATATATATATATATATTTTAGTTAGTGGTACTATATTGAATAAGTTTTTATTTATGCAGGTTGAGATTGCTAAAAACTTGTTATTATTCGGTGAAACTACAACAATATTTTTTTTATATAAATCAGGTTTCATTTCTTATTTGCTCTACACTTGAAAGTTATTTTTTATTTTAGTCTTTATAAATATATTGTTTGATTAGAAATGTCTACTAGAAAATATGCATCTGGATATGAAAAACTTATAAAAAAAGAAAAAAAAAAAGAAAAGTTAATTGAGTAGCAAAAAGGATCCATGGATAAATTTGTTATTAGTAATAAACAAAATATAATACAAAATTTAGATGAAAATATCACAAATGAGTAAGAAATTAACTAAAAAGAGTTAGAAGATAATGAAATGATACAATTGCAAGATAACAATGATGTTCAATTTTGCAATACAACAAATCTTGATAATATATTATAATAGATTTTAAATGAAATATATTATAATATAAAAATATTAAATAAATATTATTTTAATTAATATATAAGTATAAAAAAATGCCCTATTTTTTATTCTTGCCTAAGGCCCCAAAATGTCTAAGGCCAGCCCTGTCTCTAACATGCATCATCAGATGGTTCTCCTAAATTTCCTACCCATTTTGGTAAGTATGCTTTCCTAGCAAAGCATCTCCCAAAATGAGTCTTGGTAGAATATCAAAACTAGGTCTTTTCCCCTTTCCACCAAACCACACTTTCTGTTCCTCTCCAGTTGTGGGCCTGCCTCCCTTGCATTGGTTGTGTTGCAGGTTGATAGGGCTCCAGCTACTCCCCTTCCTGTTCTTTGGCTTCTTCCTCTTCATTCGTTTCCTGCTACTTTTGATTTTGTTTTGTTTCTTCTTTTTGCGTTTCTTGCTGCCTTTGATTTTTTCTTGTTTCCTCTTTATGTGTTTTCTGCTGCCTTTGATTTTGTCTTATTCCTCCTTCATGCATTTCCTATCGCTATGACTTTGTCTTGTTTCTTCATGTGTTTTTTGCCGCTATGACTTTGCACGGTTTCACCTTACTTTACTTCTGCAAAATCAGTGTTCATCCTTATCCCTTTATACAAGGAAATTATGGGATTTTTGCCATATATTGGGTTGGGCTTGCTGACCCAATTTGCTTTCTTTTCTCTTCATTTATTCATTATATTGGGTTGGGTATGTTGACCCATTTGCTTTCTCTTCTCTTCATTTATTCACTAAATTGGGTTGAGCCTACTGACCCTTTTACCTTTTTTTCTCTTCATTTATTTTGTTGGGCCTCACTTATTAGGCTCTAATTTGTTTCTCTATCTTTGAGTTTTTATAACACCCATTTTACTCTTCAAGAAGAACCTCCTATTAGTCATTTTTATTCTCAACCTTACCCTTCAAGGATGGCCTTCTATTACACCACTCCCAAAAGGGGCCCATAGGCCTACCTTTGGGCTTTATTTTTTCATTCTCAAAATAGTTTTATTTTTTAGGCCATTGGACTCTATTTACGCATTCTCTTTTCTTTGAGCTTTTAGAATATAACCCAATTACTATCTCTTTGCTCATGCTCTAACTCATCTCTTAGGGCTTTTCTCCTCATGGGCTTTTGGATGCAAATTTGTAAAAATGAGTATCAACAAGTACCACAATCCATCTTACTATGATTTAAAAAAATAAATAAAAAAGTGTGAATTCAAATAAAAATTTGTTCTCATTTGATTATGCCTAATCCATAAAGTTTGGTAATAGCCCAATCAGTAGCTTACATGCAACAAATCATACAAACTTGTTTCCTACCTTATTTTATTTATTTAGTAAGATGTATATTTTTTAAAGTATGTTTTTTTGTTTTTTTAAAGTGCCTAGTGTAAATAATATTTTCTCTGATATGATATGATATTTATAGTAAGCCAACAGACCTTTTCTAGGATTATTGACTGGGTGCTTTTAATTTTCTATAAAAGAGAAAAAATGTAGTTGCTTAAGTGTACAACTCAAAACAAACCTTTTTAGCAAAAATTACATTAACTTTCAACAGATTTTGTTCTAGTTCTAGCAAGACAGCTTTATATCGTTTATGCATATCGCGTTGGTTCTGTACTAATGTACTAGAAAAAAGATTTTCCAAAGTGCCAGAGTATAGATTGACTGGTTTCAATTCAATGAGACATCTAAATCAACCATAGGTAGCACCAGAAGGCACACGTGATTACTCGTAACTTCGGTGGTTTATAAGCTCAAAAGATCATCCATTGTTATTTGCTCATAGTGGTGCTTTCAAGTTTCAAAGATCGTTCATTGTTCTTTTACATACTCTGCCTTTAGTTGCTGAAGCACAATCTTACACGTACACAACTGACTGATTGAGAATCGACAGTCTAAGACAGGTGCGACATGGACCAAGTTATGTTTCATAGACAGCAATTAGTTGTAAAATTTATGTAACAAGTTATATATATTTCTTTTTTTTTTGAGATGAAAGTTATTTGATCTTCACAAATGGATTGAGAATTGCAAATAATATACATGTGTGTTGTACCAACCCAGTTGAGATATACACATTTTTGTAGTGGTGCAACTATTCTCACCCTAATATGAATATTGAACACATCAATGAACTTATTTATTTCAATCAATAAAAGCAAATCAATGGTTTTTTTATAGTTCAATTTGACATTTTTTTTTTGTAATATACAACATAATTATATTTTTGAACAAATTTTATAAGCCCGTAAAAGGCCAGTTAAAAGACCAAAAAAGCCCCATAAAAAGTCCATGGGTAGAGAAAATTCATTAATTAGGCCATGCCCACCAGCTCTAGCTTTCTAAAGGCCCAATGAGCATTGTGCATTGGCTAGGCCACAGACCAGAGTATATCACTTCAACCCAGTTCGGCCCGTTGACTGATCATCAACCCTCTAGGCCTAACCTGCCCAACCCATTGGTCAAGTAAAAACAGACTGGGCGATCGGCCCATCACCAACCCTAATGCGGTCAGGAGCCCAATCCAGCACAGCATTAAAAGACAATGTTAGTGGGTATATATTAATTAATTAATTAAATTAAGAGTAATGCTTACAACAGATTCACAACATTTGAGCGCAAGCATTATTTTATCATCCACCATTAAAAATTTGCCACTTGCATATATGAAATTTTTAGCCAAACTCTTTTTGGCTCGAGTTATTAATTAATTGGAATTAAAAAAAAAATCTGCTATTTTCTTTGTATATTTTATATGAACGTATACGAGGGTGATATAGAAAAAAATTGTACATATTATGAATGTACTTATATAGTGAATATTGCAACATAAACATTACTCGGAAAACGTCACTTTCAAGCTAATGCGATGCCCAGTTGGGTTTGGAAAGACTTTAAATAAAAGTGAAACCAAGCATGTTGTTGCTACTCTAGCTAGTCCAAACAAATCCACAATATAATTTTTACCGACCCAAAAACAGGACAATTAATCCGCATAACTTGCAGAGTTGCAGGTGACAATTTCACCCTACAGCCATACAAGTTTTGCTTGTTGCCGCAATAAAATGCCTTTCATTGTATAAGCCTATATATAAGCTTCATCAATGCCAAAGATGTTGGTATTTAAAACCTTAATTTTCGCCATTAATTACAGCTTCAAAAGTAATAAACAAACCATACTGAACTTTCTATTTCAAGATCTTCAAAACATTGCATGACATATATTACTAGAGTTAAAACCCATTACAAATTTTCAAGCTAATCGCCATGATTAACAAAAAAAAAGCATAAACAAAAAAAACAGGCAAGAAAGCTGTAGAAAGCCAAGAACTTCAGGAAATCTAGTCATAGCAAATAGCATTGTTGTAGTTGCACTTTGACTTTGAGGCACTCTTGTTGGGGTAGACAGTCTTCTTGAACTTGACTTGGGTCTCGTACTCAGTGGTACTCCCCTGAACCTTGTCATTAACCTTGTGAGTGGATTTGTACGTGACCTGTTCTTTGAACCCCAACCTTCCACTATGTTTGTCCACAAACTCTTCAGCCTTATGGTGCTTGGTAAATTGCTCTGAATATGCACTGTGCTTGTCTTTGTAGATGATACGGGATGACTTCTCCAGGTCACTTGATTCATTCACCTTTCTTTTGTTTGAGCTGCCCCCACTGCCTGCTAACTCAACATATCCGACTGTGATTATCCGTTCTTCTGCCATTGTTGCTCTTTTGTTTTCTTCTTTTGAGCGTGTACCCTATCAACTTTCACAAAATCACTTTCAATTATAACAAACCAATAATTCATATTGATATATAAATCATACTTACATATATACACGAAAAAATAAATGTGGAGCAGGTTCCTGATGAGATGCCTTTGACTGGGGTTTGGGGATTACACCATGCAATAGCTAAGACTTAAAAGTTGATAGGTAATTCTCTTAAAAAATTACCTTCAAACATTTTTACCTTATTAACTAATAGGAATCGCATATAGGTGATAATTACATGAACTACGATTATAAATGTTGAATTATGACTACCTAATTAATAGATGCTTGAATTGTTTTTATTTTATTTTATTATTAACACGTCAATTTGTAAATTTTATTACATTAATAAAATTTATAATACAGCTAGTATTACTCTATTAACTGAGAAACTAAAGAATTTGCATGCCTAATTGATTAGGGGGAGTACTAGAAAAATAAAATAAGTATATATGAACCAATTACAAGCATATATGAACCAATTACAAGCATATATGAACCAAGTTAAATGCTTTGCATACTTTATTATAAAGTTAATGAGAGATATTATGACTATTTGTAGAGCAGAGAGTGCAGGCTTATGCTTAACAATACCAGAGAGAAGCTTTCCGAAGAAGAAGATTTTGATTTGGAGAATGGATAAGGGGGTGAGGATATTTATAGAAGGGAGGTGTGCGAGGTGGCGGATTTGAAATCCCCAGTGTAAACCGTTTTGAATTGGGTTTCAAGTCCACTTAGTGCGATCCATTTGTTAGAGAGGAAATCAATTCTGTGTGCATAACAGAGCTCTGTACCACAGTGACAGACACGCAGACTGTTCTACTTTGTGCGAAGAGGAGACCTATTTCCCTTATTGATAGCTTGAAAGAGAAGGACGCGAGAGCTGTGTTCTTGTGAGTGGCGGATTTTAATGGAAAATCAAATCCATTTTTTAATTGAGTGTCAATTCAAGCCTGCTGTCAAATGATAAATGCTAGTAGCTGATAGTGTGTGAACCAGTGGCTATCGTTTCCATCGAAAAAATTAAAATTTTGTTGTGTTGTGTTGTGTTGTGTTGTGTTGTGTATTGTGAACTGTGAATTATGGTGAACTTGTGAATGCCTAGGTAGAGGGGGTTGTGGCACGTGTTTGCTATGGAGCTAGATAGAGTATATATGTGTCAACTTTTGGTTCAAAAGAAAAGTAACTACTAATAAAGGGTGCACTCATTAAAAAAAAAAAAAAAACCAAAGAGCACATCTTGTATTACACCCTTGACCACAATATTGGCACAACTCGTCACTCGCACACCCTTAGTCACAACTCAATGCCACGAGTTGTGGCAGAGGACGTGGTACTATAATTTCTATATAAAAAAAAAGAAAAAAAAGTGTAAACGATGTCTAAAAGGGGTTTAGTAGTATATTTTAAATAACAGTTTTTAGTATTTAGATAATATTACACGAATTTTTATATATTTTTTTACGCACACATATTTTTAAAAAATATAAATAATATTACTAAAACAACATTACTAAACAGACCCTAAATATCATATGAAAAGTACTCATTTTACTATTTATTTAATTAATTTTGAAATACTTCATTATTTCCCTATCTTCTAAATCCCATTGTTCCAAAAATTAGACTCAAACAAAACCAAATAAATATTGAATAATGTTGTTCGGGTGTTTTTGATATACACATGGGTGAAAAAGTGTATTGAAATGTGTGTAAAGTTGTTTAAAATATGAAAATGTTGGTTAGAATTAACCAACCAAACAGGCCTGATTTTTACATTGGGTAAATCTCATAACTTTAAAAGTTAAAGAAATTATTTGAATATTACATAGATGTAAAACAAATTCTTATAATCTGAATAACTTTTATAT
The DNA here is from genome assembly GCF_040712315.1 of Castanea sativa. Classification (NCBI taxonomy): domain Eukaryota; kingdom Viridiplantae; phylum Streptophyta; class Magnoliopsida; order Fagales; family Fagaceae; genus Castanea; species Castanea sativa. The sequence goes on from NC_134013.1 coordinate 29,525,806, forward strand.
GACTTGCAGATAATGAAAAAATTAACTACAATGTTTGATTTTTTGAACGAAAATATAAATAGTCATTATTGATATCTTATTTCTTGAAAATCATCAAACAATATTGTGAAGAATCAATATTGATGAAATAAGTATTAATTCATTGCAACATGATCATAGATTTTGTCCACAAATATGAGATTAAGATGTTAAAGGATGTTATGAAATTCAATGAACTTATATTAAAGCCTGGCTCCCCAACTTTGAATCTTAGTTTCATCCCTGCTTGTCAAATTATAATAAGAATTGTATAAGTTTATTTGCTCCTAATATATATATATATATATATATATATATATATATATATATATATATATATATATTTGTGAGGGAGAGAGGAAATCAATCTTTGTACAGAGTACACAGCGATCCCAATGCAGTCAATGCTCATTTTATTAGTGTAGAAAAATGCTTATACTAAAAAAATTAAAAAAAAATTGCATAATTTTTATCCAAACTCGCTGAGTTGCGGCAAAAATTGCATAATTTTGTGGTGTTATGTGATTGTGAATACATACTAGCCCACCACTTTTGCGTGAAGAAGAAGAATTCTACTCATTTCCCTTGTAATTTTATAATGTCTTTAACTTATCAGTTAATAAGAAAAATAATGGACTCAAAAGTGAAGAACTTTTGGATACGTGTGGTCTGCCCCTAGAGTAGGGGAAATAGGAATAGCAGTAGAGGAAAGCCAAACCAATCTAGACATGATCTTTGGCAGGGGTGTGCATGGGTCGGGTTGGGTCGGGTTGAGTGAATTTTTTGACCTAATCCACTATGGTGGGTCAAAAAAATTCGACCCAATCCAACCCATCACATATGTCCAACCTAACCCAACCCAACCCACATGGGTCGGGTTGGGTCGGGTTGAACAATTTATTATTATTATTATTAAATTGAACCCATATTTTTTTATTATTAATTATATAATATATTTAAATATATATTAAAGAAAGTAATAGGATTTTATATTATATATGTTTGTAGGAATTGATGAAGTGCTCTACAGCTGGGTTTTAACTTAAGAAAAAAATATTTATTAAATATATAATATATTTTAAATATATATTAAAATATGGGTGGGTTGGGTCGGGTTTGGCGGGTTTGTAATTTTATGACCCAAACCCAACCCGACCCACTACAAAAATTCTTTTTATAACCCAACCCAACCCACCAAGCCTTAAAAACCGACCCAACTCGGCGGGTTTGGTTGGGTTGGGTCGGGTTTGGCAGGTTGGTGGGTTTTCTGTACACCCCTAATCTGTGGCGTGAAGACTGTAGAGAACTATGTACACAATACTGTTGTACTGCTCTGCAATACTCTGTAGTGTTATATGGTGTAAAACACTCACCTTTGAATAATGTTACTTAGGCACAACTTTTGCATGAAGAACCTCCCAACTCCCAAGCACGTCCATCGAGAAAACAGAGGTGTCCATAATTATTATTGATGATGATAATTTTTTATTGATAAATCGTCGGCCTTACACCTAAACTGATCCTAAGGGGATGACCAATCTCATGGGCCATCAGATCAAGGTAACGATCCAACCCCCAATCTCGACGACCTATCACCTTAGGGTTTCCATGGAACTTGCGTGAGGTCCACTCATATGTCCTTACATAGAAATGACTTGCACATCATGACCAAAGATCCTATCGCACAAGCAGGTTATCCCTAATATCTTGGGATCCTTCTCTCTATAAGGAAATTCCCCTCGTATCAAGGGATTCGGGTCAACTCTCCACTACTATATAAACCACAAACCTTAACCTTCTTGAGGTATGTGAATTCTCCCTAATTCTTGCACTTTTGAGTTCTTGGAGATTCTGCTATCATTGATTTAACCTTTGGAGGGTCTTTAGCCGGCACCACGCTGGTGCTCTCTCTTTGATTCTTCTTCTTTGTTCTTCAAGCACACCTATTGACACGTGTGTGGATGATCAACTTACTAACGATTTTTGTGCATTATCAGTTGGTGTCGTTTGTGGGAACGAGTGATAAGCCATATTGTCATTTCAAGGACAAATAATTATATGGTCCTAACACAATCAATGACTTCCACCAACCAAGAGACCGAGAACCTGCCTAGAACATTGGAAAGGCAGGTGCAAACTCTCACCGCAACTACTGAATGGCTCACTTAGCAGAACCACGAGTTGGAACAACAATTGGAGTCAAGAGCCAAACGATCAAAATAACGGACAAGATAGGGACGAACCCGACAACAATGTTCCCACGATGAACGATCATCAAGAAAGAGATGACCAAGAGGAAAGCAATACCGTTAGTAGACGAGACCAGCAAAATACCGGTCATCCCTTTGAGTTGGAAGTTGGCGCGTTGCGCATGGCACAAGAGATGCAGACAATGAAAGAGAAGATGGATATGATGATGAATGCCCTGAGAGGTTGGGTGTCCACTAGCTTGGATGAACTAGTCCATCGTACCGATTCCCTTACACTACATTGGTCACATCCTTCCTCCTTCCAGCAAAGTTCAGAATGCCACAGATGGAATCATACAAAGGGTCGAAGGACCCCCTCGACCACTTGGAGTCGTTCAAAACCCTTATGCACCTGTAAGGGGTCCCAGATGAGATCATGTGCAGAGCATTCCCCACCACACTCAAAGGAACAACCCGAGTATGATTCAGTAAGATAGCCCCTAATTCCGTCTCAACCTTCAAGGAACTAGGTGGGTTCTTTGCCACACATTTCATTGGGGGTCAGCGATACAAGAGGTTTTCGGCTAGCCTCCTAAACATCAAACAGCCGGATGACGAGAGCTTGAGGTCGTACGTCACTCGATTCAACAAAGAGGCACTACTAATCAACGAAGCCAACGATGAAGTCCTGGTCACAACCTTTATTGGACTCCGATCCGAAAAGTTCTTATTCTTTATTACAAGAATAATCCAAAGACCATGGCTGGCATGCTATATCGAGCGACGAAGTACATGAACACCGAGGATGCCATGATTGCCAGAAGGGGTGGGCTGTAGAAGCGAGAAAAGCATGACGGCCCCTATTCGGACAGGGGGAGGAAGGCAGCCTGAACGAACGATAAGAAGGATGAACGAAGGTTAAGGCCCCCATTAGGACGAATCGCCAACTTCACTTTTCTTGATCAGGTCCTAATGCAGATTAGGGACGATCCCGCCTTGACGTGGCCTAATAAGTTAAAGGGCGACCCAAACTAAAGGCCGAGGAATAAGTACTATCACTTCCACCGCGACCATAGGCATAACACCTCCAATTGCTATGACTTAAAGCAACAAATAGAAGCCTTCATTAAACATGAAAAATTGCAATGGTTTATAGGGCAAGAAAGGGCAGGAGAAAACCCACCTAATGACCAAGAGCCAAATTGACGAGTCAAGGGACGACCCAGGGCCCCGCTTGGAGAAATAAGAGTGATCGTCGGGGGAAGCACAATGGCGCAAAATGTCCAGCTCATTAGTCGTCTGCCCAAATTTATTCAGATGAATGACCTAGTGATCAGCTTCACCAAGAAGGATTCTTGACGACTCCATCATCCCCATGAAGATGCTTTGGTGATCAATCTGACCATAGGAAACTTCAATACCCAATGGGTCCTAGTGAACAATGGATGCTCAGCCGACATCCTCTACTATCTAGCCTTTCAGAAGATGAGGATCTATAAAGAACGACTCATACCGTCAGACGTCCCTTGGTGGGCTTCTGTGGAATGAAGGTCATGCCTATTGGATCCATCACATTGTTGGTCACCATTAGCACCTATCCCTAACAAATCACCAAGGATGTCACTTTCTTCATAGTGGGTTGCTCATCGGCTTACAATGCCATCATCGGGCAACCGGCGCTCAACGCATGGAGGGCAGCCACATCCATATACCACCTACCACTAAAGCTCCCTACGGAGTGTGGAATATGAGAGGCCCGAAAAGATTAAATGGCAGCCCGAGAATGTTACGTAGCCATGTTGGAGATGGATGAATAGATGACTACCATGAACATTGAAGAATGGCGAGTGGATGTTGAATTGACGAAAGGATTAGAAATCGTCTCCCTGGACGAAGAGCACCCAGATAGGATCACTCGCATCGGATCTAGATAGGATCCTTTTCCTAAAGGACAACCTGGACATCTTTGCTTAGAGCCATAAGGATATGCCTGGGATCGATCCAAAGATCATGGTCCATCAGCTTAATGTCTCCCCATCCTTTCCACCCATTAGACAAAGATAGAGGGTCTTCGCACAAGAAAAGGGACAAGACCATAGCCAAAGACGTTCATAAACTGCTGGCTTCATTAGAAAGGTCTACTACCTCGAATGGTTGGCCAATGTGGTAATGGTTAAGAAAGCAAATGGGAAGTGAAGGATGTGTGTGGACTTCGCCGACCTAAACAAAACATGTCAAAAGAATAGCTACCCCCTCCCACGGATCGACCTCCTTGTTGACTCGACGACTGGACACCAAATGTTGAGCTTCATGGATGCTTTCTCTGGTTACAACTGGATTAAGCGTGAGAACTCCGACCAAGAAAAGATGTTGTTTGTCACAAGTCAAGGCCTTTTCTTGCTACAAAGTCATGCAATTCAGATTGAAGAATGCAGGGGTGATGTACCAAAGGCTCGTAAACAAGATGTTTGTCTGTTAGATCAGACGGAATGTCAAGGTATACATGGATGACATGTTAGTTAAAAGAAAGGAAAAGGAACACCACCTAAATGATCTTAGGGAGACGTTCGAAACTCTTTGCCTCTACGGTATAAAGCTCAATCCTAGCAAATGTGTGTTCGGGGTATCATTGGGAAAGTTCCTAGGCTTCATGGTATCCCAATGGGGTGTCGAAGCTAACCCTAATAAGATCCGAGCAACCCTAGAGATGAGCCCTCCAAAGAACGTCAAAGAGGTATAGAGCCTAAACGGAAGAGTCGGGGCACCCAACAGATTCGTCTCACGGGCAACGAAAAAATGCTTGCCATTCTTTAAAGTCTTGAAGAAAGCTTTTGAATGGACCGACGAATGTCAAAGGGCATTCGAAGAATTGACGGCCTACTTGGTGTCTCCACCGCTCTTAAGTCCATCCAAACCCGATGAAGAGCTTTTCCTGTACTTGGTCATATCCCCACAGCCGTAAGTTCAGCTCTGATCCGAGAAGAAGATCATGTGCAATGCCTGTATACTACACTAGCCGAGCACTAAGGGGGGGGGTAGAAGAGAGATATCTCCCCATAGAAAAGTTAGCCTTCGCTTTGGTCATTGTAGCCCGCAAGCATAGGCTATACTTCCAAGAACACACTATAGTGGTTTAGATAGACAAACCCCTTCGAAAAATAATGGATAATCTGGAGGCCGTCGGACCATTGGTTTTATGGGCAATAAAGCTGAGTAAGTTTGACATACAGTACTGCTCAAGGACCGCGATCAAGGCCCAAGCCTTAGTTGACTTCATCGCAAAATTTATGGCGGGCGAAATCAACAACTAGGGGGCAACCCCTTAGAACGTTTAAATAGACAGGTTGTCCAATAAACATGCTAGAGGGATCGGGGTGGTCCTTCAATCCTCCAAAGGGGACGTCATCGAAAGTGTCATCCGACTCCAATTCTCGACGACCAACAATGAAGCTGATTTCGAGGTCATTCTCACAGGGCTTGATTTGGCCAAAGCAGCTAGGGCCTCATCTATCGTCCTTCATAGCGATTCCCAGGTTGTCGTCAGGCACATCAACGGGGGTTACGAAGCCAAGAGGGATTGGATGAAAAAGTATCTCGACCTTATTAAGAAACAGATGAGTAAAGCCTTTGCGGTAGAATTCATACAAGTCCTCTGGGAAGAGAATGAGCATGCCGATCGATTAGCCAAAGCCGCATCTGCGAAACACATGATGGTTAGTCGACATGTCCTATCCTTCATTCAACAATCCCTTGCCATTGAGGAATTGGAGATATATATGATACCAAAGGGCGTTGACTGGACAACTCCAATCATCTCCTACCTCAGGAATGGAACACTTCCTGAAGACTGCGACGAATCTCAACGATTGAAGGTCCGAGCAGCACGCTTTATGCTAATAGTAGATGTGTTATACAAGAGAGGCTTTTCCCGACCATACCTAAGATGTTTGATCCCTGACGAAGCGGACTACGTCATGAGGGAAGTCCATGAAGGGGTGTGCCATAACCACTCAAGGATGCGATCATTGGTCCATAAGCTTATACGAGCAAGGTACTATTGGCCTACAATGTAGAAGGATGTCCAATCCTACGTGAAGGCATGTGATAAGTGTCAATACTTCATCAATGTCATAAGGAAATCGTTAGAACTACTCACCCTAATGAACAACCCCTAGCCTTTTGCTCAATAGGGACTGGACATCATGAGACCCTTTCCAATGGCAATGCGACAACTCAAATTCCTTGCTATGGGGATTGACTACTTCACCAAATGAGTAGAAGTAGAACCATTAGCAACTATCATGGAGAAAAATGTCTGTGGATTTGTCTGGAAGAACAGTATTTGTCGATTCGGGATTCCTAAGGTCCTCGTCTTTGATAATGGAAAACAATTCGACAACGATGCATTAAAAGACTTTTGCAAGCAATTGGGGATTAAGAACCATTACTCTTCACCCACCCACCCACAAGCCAGTTGAGGTTACAAACTGATCCTTGCTCATACTAATCAAAACTCATCTTTAGAGGGAAAAGGAGATATGGCCAGACGAGTTACCAAGCATCTTATGGGCGTATAGGACAACCGCTTGGACACCCACAAAAGAAACACCGTTTCGTCTAGAATTCGGGAGTAAGGCTATCATCCTTACGAAAGTGGGAGTAGCAAGCTAGAGGATAGCTCACCATGGCGAAGGGAAGAACGAAGAAGGGATCCGTTTGCACTTACATCTACTGGATGAAGTAAGAGCAGCTACTGAACTACAAATGACCTGGTACTAAGACCTCATGGTCAAGCACTATAACGCCAAGGTGAAGTCTCGATATTTCAGCATCGGAGACCTTGTCTTGAGGAAGGTAACCACAACCACCAAAAATCCACACAAGGGAAGATAGGACCCAACTAGAAAGGTCCATATAAAATTGTTGATTGCAACAATAAGGGTACCTACTACTTGGAAACGCTCAACGGGCAAAGATTGCGCCATCCTTGGAATATCGAGCATCTCAGAAGATAATATCAATAATGCATCAACAATAGCTTATGTTATCGCTTTTTCTTTAAGTTTTTGTTTAAGTAGTTGGCAAACAGGTTTTTCGGCTAATCAAACAACAAGTTATCAACATTTTTATCAGTTTATTTTCACATGGAATTATTATTATCATCTACAATGAAGAGAAGTTTATAAAAGAAAAGCCCTACTTAAAGGGCAAATCGATGATCAAGGATGCCCTCGAGTGCCTGATCTTTATCAAATCCTAAGTCCTACTTACGGGATGGACTAATGATTAAGGATGCCCCCGAGCACCGGATTTTCTTCAAGAGTTAAGTCCTACCTACGGGATGGACTAACGATCAAGGATGCCCTCGAGCACATAATCCTTATTAAATCCTAAGTCCTACCTACGGGATGGACCAACAATCAAGGATGCCCTCGAGCACTTGATTCTCATCAAGAGTTAAGTCCTACCTATAGGATGGACCAACGATCAAGGATGCCCTCAAGCACTTAATCCTTATCAAATCCTAAGCCCTACCTATGGGATGGACCAACGATCAAGGATGCCCTCGAGCACCTGATCCTCATCAAGAGTTAAGTCCTACCTACGGGATGGACCGACAATCAAGGATGCCCTCAAGTGCCTGATCTTTATCAAATCTTAAGTCCTACCTATATGATGGACTGACAATAAAGGATGCCCTTAAGCACCTGATCCTTATCAAGAGTTAAGTCCTACATACGAGATGGACCGACGATCAAGGATGTCCTCGAGCACCTGATCCTTATCAATCCTAAGTCCTACCTATAGGATGGACCAACGATCAAAGATGCCCTCGAGCACCTGATCCTCATCAAGAATTAAGTCCTACCTACTAGATGGACCGTTGATCAAGGATGCCCTCGAAGCACCTGATTTTACCAAATCCTAAGTCCTATCTAAGGGGTACAACTGACGATCCTAGAAAATTCCCATCCATGGAAAAGACCGACGATTCAAAAAGAAAAAAGAAGGGAGTTGGGATAAGGGAAACCGACGAATCATAACTCTTTAAAAGGGCCAATAAGTGCCTAAAGTTCTGAGACACTACCTCCAGAGCGACGACTAAATAAATATTGGTTTGATATAAGGAAAATCAATGAGCGTGAACACTTGCATACAAAACGCAAAAGGAAAATTACTACAAGGTAAATAGAAAGTGTTATAAAATTACTGAAAAGTTTAGGCATCAACCCAAATGAAGGGCAAAGAGTAACTTATGCCCAAAACCTGGCACTACCATTGTTCTTAAATTACAAACCAAAGAACTAGAGAAAAAGAAAGAACTACAAAAAATAATAACAATTTCTTTCAAGGATCAGCAGGGGTGTCAATTGGCTACTTGTTAGGATCTTTGGGGTCGTTGGGCACACCAGTAGGTCCATCAGTCACCAACACCTCATCGTCTGTCTCCCCATCGTTAGGAATAGGCTTAGAAGCAGGAGTCATCGGTGCACTAAGCTTGATCTGGATCTGGGAGAAGTCCAAGTCTGGGAACAAAAGGACAGCTTGCTTGCGGAAGTCCTCGAAGTCGTCCCTATAGTAATTCCCTATCTTATTGAAATATGGTTGGGACACTTGGAATTTCTCGATGGCCTCCTCCTTCACCTTATCCATGTGCTCGTGAAGCATAACTACCTTAGACTTCAAGTTGGCATTCTCCTTCATTAGCTCGTTGGCTTAGTGAGTCACCCTACTGAGTTTGGCTTTCAACTCGATTACCTCCTAACCAAGGGTGCGAGAAGATTCCTTGAATTTCTTCAAAGAATCTAGTTCAGACTCCAGAAGATCCTTCAAGTGCTTGATTGACGCCTCACGTGAAGCACAACGGATTTGTAAAGCCTGCATCCTCACCAAACACTAATAGAAAAGGGAAGAATCAAAGTCAAAAAGGGACAAAAGTACTTGAAAATGGGATGAATGGAATGGAGATACAACATACCTCATCATGTCATGGAGACCAGAGTCACCCAAAAGGGTCAGTCTCATGCTCCGAGCACTTGTCCAGATTAGCATCCTGAATGATAAACAGGCAGTGTTTACTGCATACTCATCCTTCACTAGCAAAGGAAGAGGAGGAGGGGCGACAGGTCCTTGGGAAGTCATAAGACCCTTCCCAACCCCATGGCGAGGAGCATCAGCAACAACCTCGCATGTTTCCGGACGAGTGGAGGAATTTCTAGCACCTTTTCCCAAAGATTGAAGGTCGGAAGAGTACTTCCTCTTTCTAGATGCATGATGGGGCAAGGCCAACAATCCCCTACCTTGAGCCCTCAACACAGCAACCTTTTTGATCTCCTCCTGCCTATTCTTTGTAGCTTGTTTGTTCTTCAAGGAATCCATCTTTGAAACCGAAGAATAGGTTAGAGAGTGGGAGGTTCAGACTAAAACAAAGTAAAAGTGACGAGAAAAAAGTACTTACGAATTCTCGAGACTTGATCAGGTCCACCACAAAATGCGTGAAGAGTGTCTAAGTTGACAAGCTTCTTCTAAGACCTCTCCTCAAAAGGTATCTTAAAAACCCTTTCCAAGAAGGCCTCTTGCTTAGGAAGGATTGTTGGACAAACTATAGCTGAAACAAACAAAAGAACTACATTAGTTAAATAAAAAGTACAAACCGACGACCCAAACTATACCAACGACTCAACTGACTTATTCAAAAACCTCCCAAGAATGGTCGTAAAAAGACCCTATGCTATCCCACTTGTCCGGATGACACACCCAGTTGACTTCTTGCCCGAAAAAGAATCTAGCCTGCACGAAGAAGAACCTACCTTCCACTGACGATTGGAGTTGGACATATCAGATATCAACCTTAAGGCAGCTCGACAACACACGAAATTATAGAAACCTTTAGACCGAAGGATCTCCTAGGCTTTGTAACAATGGAAGAACTCCTTTAAAGTTAGGGACCGGTGACCTCTACTAAGCTGTCCCCACAACACCTCAGCCTGAATGAATATCCTTCAAGCATTGGGGGCAATCTGACTAACAGACACACCTATGTAAGCCGTTAACCAACGATGCAGGGAGGACGAAGGCAGATGAAGCCCGGCTATGAAAGCAGTCTCGTAAAAGTCCACATCCAACAAATTCCCAGTATAACATTTCTCTCCTATATCGCCCTTCCTAATGGGGACATCGTTAAGAATTTGGAAGCAAGGCCTCAACTTGCTAAAAACTTTGTTCCTCATATCGACTGGGAAATCATGAATTAACTAGTCTTCAGGAAGGATAATCTCCATAGAACTTCACCCAGAGGGACTAGCTTCCTCAAAAGGAGGATCAAATGCTAACTCCCTATTAGAAACCGACGAGTCCTTTGACATAGAATCAAGCCTAGAATGACTGGACTAGTCATCATCTGAACCCATACAGATTGACGGTGTATAATCACTTTTCACTTCACTATCTCCAGAAATCTCTCACCTATAAGCGACGAATGCAAACTAAGATTCTACTCTACCTCCTAAGTATGTAACTAACAATGGAGAAAGATAATATATATTATGTAACTAACAATGGAGAAAGATAATATATATATATATATATATATATATATATATATATATATATATATATAGTACGGGGTATTATTCTCCCACAAGCCTATTGTTCATAAAAACCCATCGTAATGGTACCACGTGTAAGACCTTGCACTTGTTGGGCCCACGAACTCAGCCCAGGCAAGCTTTGACTCCCATCAAAAGCCTGAAACTACGAGATAAAGACATTTATAACATGAACAGCGAAGGTGAGATCCTACCTGGTCGGGGAATGCATTTTCCCGGGAAGATGAGTCTCAGGATGCTTGGCATCACCTAGGGAGACTCGCTGTCGAGCAGTCCCTCTAACGGTGGAACCAGTTCCAATGCCAATCTCACCACTTCCCACTTCCAACTAAACACCCACTTATGGGTAACAACATTGGACCTTTCTTCCCACTCACCACGAAAATAATCATAACTCTTCCACTAGCCTTGGGCTATAAATAAGAGATGAGAATTTGAGAGAGGGGGTTGGCAAATTAGGAGTAAATACTGAGAAAAGAAGGTGTCCGTTCTGAGAGAAAAAGGGAGAGCAATTCTGAATGTAGAGAAAATAAGGGTACTTGAGTTGCCGTGCATAGAATTACCCATAGTAGGAAATCCAAAGCCCACAATACAAATAGATTGTGAGCCCAAATAAAGGTTGGGCCCAACAACCATTTTTTGGGTACGCGCGCGCGCGCGCGCACACACACACACACATATATAAAAGATAAGATCAACGAGGCATACCTAGAATGGATGAATGTGAAGAAAATTGACGAAGGAGGAGAACTGGTGAATGAGCCTTGGGATCATAAATGGAAAATATTCAAATGGTGAGGACAATAACGGCATTGGAATATTTATAGGATGGTCTGGCGCGGAAAACAAAGTGTTGCTACGCTTGGCACCCCAAACCAGAAAGTGACACGTGTCCCTAGCCCTGTCAAAAGGACATAAATACCCCTATTTATGCCGCATGACACTTAGGCAAGGTATATGGCAACATACTCCATGACTCATTGGCTACCCCGACAACTCACGGAGTAGGAGGTAGCTGATGAGGATAATTTTTGATTGATTGACATAAGGTGCTGAACTTTCCTCATCTAATCATCAGCCTTACACCTAAACTGATCCTAAGGGGATGACCGATCCCATGGGCCGTCGGATCAAGGTGACGATCCCACCCTCAATCTTAATGACCCATGACCTTAGGGTTTCCATGGAACTTTCACGGGGTCCACTCATACATTTTTACATGGAAATGACTTATACATCACGACCAAAGATCCTATCGCACAATCAGATCTCTTATATATGGGAAGGTGATCCCTAATATCTTGGGATCCTTCTCTCTATAAGGAAATTCCCCCCATATCAAGGGATTTGGGTTAGCTCTCCACTACTATATAAACCACAAACCCTAACCTTCTTAAGGTATGTGAATTCTCCCTAGCTCTTATACTCTTGAGTTCTTGGAGATTCTTCTATCATTGACTTAACTTTTGAAGGGTCTTTGGCCGGCACCACACTGGTGCTCTCTGTTTGGTTCTTCTCTTTTGTTCTTCAGGCACATCCATTGACATGTGCGTGGACAATCAACCCACTAACAATTTTTGTGCATCATCAATTATCTTTAATTGATACTCTTTGGAAAGAAATTTCATTGAATAGTGATTTTGTTTATGTACTAAAAAGGACTCATTTTCATGTGTTGATTTGGAGGAATTAACCTCCATAGAAAAACATATCAACGCTAGAATTAAAAATGCTCAATATATAGTGCTTATCTTTACCCATGATAAACCAAATTTGAGTTATTTAGAATACGTTTGGATGCAGCGTTTTCCAGCTGCGTCCACGTTTTTTTTTTCCACGCGCATATGTTACTGTTCATTGGCCATGAACAGTGATTTTAGGCCAATGAACAGTACTTTTTGGGATGAACAGTAATTTTTACACATTAAAAAATTATTTTTGTACAGTGCTTTCAGTTTTCAGTTTTCAGTTTTCAGCAATAAGTTCTATCCAAACGGACTCTTAGTATCATAATTCGCAATCCAACTTACTATGATTTTTTTTTAATTTAAAAAAAAGGTGAATTCATATAAAAATTTGTATAATGGCTAACTCATAAAGTTTGGTAATAGGTAGTTTACTTGCAGGCGTTTAGCCCAGTTTATCTGTTTTTTGCTATTTGCTTTTTCTCTTATTTATTTTACAAATAATTTGACTTTTAACTAGTTGTCAATAAGTTAATTTTTAGCTTTTTTTTTTTTTTTTTTTTTTCATACAAAAGTTATCAAAAACTATATTTTTTAAAGGACGGCTACAACTCCCACTAAAAAGTTTAACATTGATATATATTTTGAAAATATAACAGTTGGATTATATGTTTTTTATGTTCTTAAGACAAGTAAAATTTTGTGCCAATCAAATGTTATTTACTATTCAATTTATAAATTTTTATTTTTTATGCATAATTTTAAACTACAAAATAGAATCTAAATATTTGATTAATGACATAGTTATTGATCTTTAATTTCTTTAAATTTTGTAAGTATGGAAGATATAGGAAAAAGAATAATCCGTTAATGGAAAATTCAAAATTCACATCCAATAAAAATATTGTAAGGTTCTAAATGATTTGTTTGTTGGCAAACCGTGTACATAAACTTGTCTAGAAATAGATCTTAGAGTCTGTGAGTCATATTAGACATTGCTCAAAGTGCTGCAAGTCAAAATTCAAGAACATACAAGTTGCAAGTTCAGGAATTCAAAATCAAACTGGCTCGCTTGATTGTGGATCAACAAAAACCAGTAAATGTAAAAAGCTCATAACTTGTCTATTTCAAGCCTAAATCGTAATATGTTTGTTTCAGTATTTAAAGGACATTATAAGCTAACTCTATAAAGGGTTTTAGAGAAAGAAGAGTGCTTCTTGTGCCTCCTATTTTAGATCTAGGGTTTCTATAACCAAAGCTCTTTAAAATCTTCTATTGGAAATATTCTTTGAAGAAACTCAAGATCCGGTATTGTAGAAATTGTTGTTCATTCTAGTCATCAAAGGTGTTAGAGATCTAAACCTTCAAGGGTGCTCTTGGAGTCATAGACTGGAGGTCTATGTGGTTTAAAGTTTTAGATATCAAGTGTACTAAAGATCAAAGGCATGAACTTGAGGTTTATGCTGAGCAGATACACATCAAAGAAGTCTGAGGGTTTTTTAAGCTAGGTTTGATAATCATAGTTAAGTTTACAACAAATTAAATATTCTTGACTATAAAATTCTATTTGACACAGTGGATTGTTCTCTTGGGATCATTCCCCCCATGTTTTTTACCTTGAAATTTGTTTGTTTCATTATTTTTCCTGAGTCATCATATCTTGTTTTATTTACTTTTCTGTTGCATGATATGTATGATGAATGTTTAGCCTAAGATTTGCTGCATAGTTGACTTAAGTGACAACTTGGAAATAAAATTAGGTTAAACATTGTGTGTTAAGGAGTCTAAAAACTAACTAAAATATTGAATAGAATTATAACCATTAATTATAATCAAGCTTGTAGCCGAACTTTATCTTTTTAAAAAACATTATACAAATAACCTACCACAAATAAATGATTCCAAATGCTATATACTAACTTATTTTATTTATTTAGTTAGATGTGTGTGTGTGTGTGTGTGTGTGTGTATAAAGTATGTTGTTTATTTAAAAACAAAAACAAAAAGTGCCTACGGTAAATAATGTAGTTCTCTATAGTCTGTGTAGAAATAGACCTAAAAGGTAGGCCAAAGATGTGGCATGCATGTTTTATATCAGATACTGTTGGAAATAAAGGAGAAATATTACCTGACTTTTCCTTAGAAATTACACAATATGATTTTACCAATAGAGGTGGCGGAGATAAAGTGTGGACCAAGTCACTGTCTTGAGACAAATCGTGCCGTCTACGGTATATCCAATGTAGTTAGACAAAATATTTCCACATGTTGTCCCTATGATACAATAGCCCAGTCACCTTTGCTGATTATCCTTGTGAGCCTACATTGCTCGTACGATATAAGCTCTTTATAGTACTTTCTTTTCCCGGAAAATTTAGTAAAAGATAAAATATTTTGTGAATAGTAAGAAGCAATAGATGGTAAGTGTTTAAAAAAATAATAAAAATTGTTTTTGAAAGTCTATAGCTTTGTAATTAAAAAATAATGTGATTTTGAAACTTTTATTTCTTCCCATATATATAGAGCCGGACATGTAACTTGTCCTTAGCTAAAGAATCAAAAGGATTTGATATCAATTAAATGGTCATAAAGTTATTGAAATCAATATAAATTATCAATAGCTTTTGTAGAGTTTGTTTAGACCCCTTAAACCACAATTGGATTAACCTAGTTAACAAGTCAAGTTATTACTTAGTCCAAATTTCAGATCTAGGTTATCACAATCATATCAATGTAAAGTGCGGAATATAAAAACACAAAGATATGATGACCCAGGAAAATCAAACGGTAAAAAACCTGGGGAGGATTTAACCTAGCTATCTTTAAGGTAAACCTGAATCCACTATGAAAGAATTGAAGTTGTACAATAGCGACTTAGACCACTAACACCTATTGCTACCCACTAGTAGAACTTACTGACACGACCACGGGCAAGCTCCGAGACCACGGACTACTTCTTTCATGGATTCTTCAGCAAGTATAAGCACTCCCGCTTGTGTATCTTTAAGCTCTTATGGCAGCAACTGAATAATCATCAAGTTCTTGAAGTAATCTCCTTCTTGATAATCCAAAGCTTGTGTGAAGGCAAGCACCTCTCCGATCTCACAAGAAATTCACACAAACAGCAATATGAGCAACCAAAGACTCTAGAGAGATTTTGGGTACAAACCCTAGATACAAAAAGAGGCACACTCTTTTCCCTCTTCGAAGTCTTTAAAAACGTTCTTAGGGTTTCCTTTATATAGTAGGAGAAGTAGATCTGAAACCCTAATCCTAAATGGGCTTGAACTGTGTTTAGGCTGACTTAAAATTCTGCAGAAAATTCATGATGCACGATTCTCGATCGGTCGAGTTTATTCTTTGATTGATCGAGCCGTGTAGAAATAGAACAGTAATTTCCTGCAACTACTCGATTCCAAACTTACGTTAAATCAAATTTTGAGCAAGTCTAACCCTAGACTAAATGTTTTGATCATGGTTTGCCAACATAATACATATTGAAGTTCTAATACATTAGTCCCTAAGGTCTTAGAACCTAACAGCTTTCTTTCTAATGTCAACAAAAACTAGAAACTAGATTCTTTCTAGAAACTAGAAACTAGATTCTTTCTAATGTCAGGAACATTAAAGACATCTTTGAGAGTGACTTCTCTCCCAAAAGTAAATTTGAGACGCACCTCTCCAATACCCACAACTTCAATGGTATGAGAATCAGCAAGCATAATTTTCTTATTCTCATCCAAGATGGTGTAGGTCTTGAACCAAGTTTTATCATAGCAAACATGTCTAGTTGCCCAAGAATCAATCCACCACCCTCCTAAGCCTTCAAGAACATTAATCTCGGTAACCATAGCCACAAGAGGCTCTTCAATAACATTGGCTTGAGTCATAGGCCCATGTTTTCAAGAATGACAATTTCTAGCCGCATGTCTAGGCTTTCCACATACAAAACATGCATAATTGCTATTATTAGTGTGGCTGCCATTATTTGGAGCATGCTTAGGATGGTGTGCTTGGTTCTTTCTTTAATTAGAGTCAGTCTTATGTTGAGGTTGATTTCCATTTGGCCTACATTTGAAATTTCTTTTCTTAAGCCTTACATAGTCATTATTTTTTGCATGGGCTTTTGGCATGTTTTCATTTGAAGAAATGAAATTTACCTTCGGACCACTTGCTCCATGGAGTTACACAACTTTGTCTTGGTTCCTTGCCTCTTCCTCCACTCTCAAACGGGTGATAAGGGACTCAATGGAGAGTTCCTTTTGCTTGTGTCTCAAGACTTTGGCAAACTCCTTCCTAGACTCAGGCAGCTTGTCAATGATGGCTGAAACTTGCATTTGTTCATCTACTGGAATGCCTTCAGATCGAACATCTTGTGAAATTATTTGGAATTCATAGGACTTTTCCACCATTGACTTGCCTTCAACCATCTAAAACCTAAAAAATCGGCTACATGCATATTTCTTGGATCCAGCTTCCTCTGTATCATATTTTTTATTCAGTGTTTTCCATATCTTTTTGACTGATTTGTAAACTTGATCATAATAATCATACAAATCATCAGAAAGACAATTAAGTAAATAATTTCTACAGTAAAGATGGTCCTTGTCCCATTTCTTAACATCTTTTTCATGTTGAGAAAGTTCTTCTTCAATCAATTGTTTAGATTTCTTTTTATTTGGTTTTTTTCTCAGTTAACACATAAGCCACATTCAAAAGAGTAAGATAAAATAAAGTCTTTTGTCTCCACCTCTTAAAGTTAACACCACGAAAGCGGAATGACTTATTAAGATCACCCGCTCTAGAGGAATTAGACATAACATTACCATTTTTCAAGGATGATTTTGTGTTCTCCATATCGATTTGTCTCAAATTGTTGGAAATAAAGGAGAGATATTACCTGACTTTTCCTTGAAAATTACATAATATGATTTTACCAATAGAGGTGGTGGAGATGAAGCGTGGACCAAGTCATTGTCTTGAAACAAATCATGCCGTCTACGATATATTCGATGTAGTTAGACAAAATATTTCTGCATGTTGTCCCCAGGATACAATAGTCCAGCCACCTTTGCTGATTATCCTTGCAAGCCTACACTGTTCGTAGGATATAAGCACTCTATAGTACTTTCTTTTCCCAGAAAATTTAGTAAAAGATAAAATATTTTTGTGAATAGTAAGAAGCAGTAGATGGTAAGTGTTTAGAACAATAATAAAAATTGTTTTTGAAAGTCTGTAGTTTTGTAATTAAAAAATAATGTGATTTTGAAACTTTTATATCTTTCCATATATATAGAGCCGGAGATGTAACTTGTCCTTAGCCAAAGAATCAAAAGGGTTTGATATCAATCAAATGATCATAAAGTTATTGAAATCAATATATATTATCAATAACTTTCTTTCTTTCTTTCTTTCTTTCTTTCTATATATATATATAAACCGGACATCAAATATTGTCTTTGCCAAAATCTCAATTTTTACGTTGGGAACAAAGAAAAGTGTCATAATGCTATGAAATTAATGGCCCATAAGGTGGCTAAAAATAGAATGCCAATCCGTTTAATACAATTTCAAAATATACATAAATATAGCCATCTGTTTTGACTTCCATTAAACCAAATGGTAAACACTTGTGTATATATGGTAACTTATTATAATATAAAATAATTCGGCAATAGTTGTATATTTAACCTCACACCCTTGGTGCAGTGATCACTTCATAAGTGCAAATGCTTGTGGGGTGTGTGAGAGACCGCGCTCCCGGCCCATTTTTAATGGAGTGTTGGGCCAAACCCACGTGAATGGGTGGAGTTGTGTTATTGCCTCTCAAAATGGAGGTTCGACTAGTTATATTTTCCCCTTTAGATTAAGGGCTTTACAATGGAGTTGCTACTTATTTAATTATTGGAAAAATAAGAAAACCAAAATTGAAAAATTCCTCATTTTATTAATTTTCAAATGAATTTACATTGATCATAGGAAAATTACATGGCTTTAGTCCTAGATACAATCTAAGATAAAGTACATGGCTTTGTTTCCTAGTTACAATCTAAAAATTGAAAATTACATGGATAAGAATTTGATCTACTAACCCTTGATCTAAGTTCGGAGGCTATGTTACAAGGTGGGAAGGTGTTAGACACCCACCTTGCCCGGTGAAACCGGTCTTCTAGATTATAGTGGCCAACATTCATATCACATCATCCAATATGTTATTAATCAATTTGCATGTTGAATTTAAAGTATGTGCATGTGATAAACCCTAATTCAATTTATTAAGCATTGCATTTTGATTTGAAAAATAAATTCTAGTGAATGTGTGTGGATAGTGATATCCTAGATTCAAGGATTTGAAAGAATTATTAAACAAACATGTTTTTCATATTTTTTTATGTGAATTTAAGATTAAAACTAGTGTTATGCATGAACATGTGATGAACAACCAATAACATGTGATGAACAACCAAGAACATGTGAAGAACAATTAAGAACATTCAAACATATTCAAGGGAATTTAAATGATTGCTATCACGATTTAATCTTAAACTCTCATCATGGCAACACACAAAAACAATAAGGCAAAAAGGATTTTACCTTCATGCAAGATCCATATGGTGGATGAGGAGACTCTTGAGAGAGGTTTTAAGAGTGGAGGAAAAGAAGAGTTAGGAGAGGAAGAGTGAGTCTCACTTAATACCTTGAGCCTCAAGAAGATCAAGATATGACAAGACTACTCAACTTCCTAGAACTCAAGAGAGGAGAAGAGAGGGGGGTTTTTGTTTTTGTCTTGGAATGAAGGAGAGGGGGGTTTATATAGTATTGGTGGAGGAAATATGAATGGAAGGCCATTAATGAGGGTTGATAAAAAATCATGAACCTAGACCTCATTTTAGCCTTTGGGGAAATCTGGTGCATTAAGGGTCCATTTGGATGCAGCTGAAACTGAAAACTGAAAAATACTGTAGCAAAATAATTTTTAATGTGTAAAAAACACTGTAGCAAAATAATTTTTTAATGTGTAAAAAAAACTGTTTACGTCTAAAATCACTGTTCATTGGCCTAAAATCACTGTTCATGGCCAATGAATAGTGAACAAAGCGCGTCCCAGAGAAGAAGAAAAAAAAAGGAAGGGGCTGAAACGCAAACGCTGGGCGTTTCAGCCCTTCCCAAACGCATTCTAAATGTAAAGATTGATGGGAGTGAGGAGCAAGCCAAAATTTGGTTTTCCCGTAGCTGCTGTAACAACCTGTAGAGCCAATTTCGAAAAATCATATTTGACTCAATTCTGATCGGAATTGTCTCGTTCTTATCTCAAATTGAAGCCCCAGATGTCTAGTTTCTGGAAAAATTAACCTCATTCAAAGATTCAAAATATTCTAAGAGATATAAATGAAATGGTGAGCTGAGGTCACTTGTTAGAAAATGGTTTCAGCACAATTAACATTAATAGGTCCCAGATTAGCTCCCAATTAACATTAAATAGCTCCAATCACTCTCATTTCAGACAAAATTGATTCCAAATTGATTCCAATTAAAAGATAATTGCACAAATTACGCATTGAATAATTAATGTTTAACTATCTAATTAATTAGGTGTGTGCAACCTTACCATAAAATGTAGTCCTAACCAATCAAATTATAACACATCATTAATCTCAAATTGATTATAATTATAACCAATTGGAATCAATTGTTGATAATCACATATAGTCGGACTCAATTTGTGATAGTGCACCTCGGCCATTAAAACTTGATTGGATGATAAGTTTCAATCTGATGGTCCGATTAAGGTTTATGGCCAGTCGATTTGATCGTAACAACATCAAAATCATTTTGGTAAAATGAGATTAAGGATCTTATGACCAGAATCAAGATGCATATTTCCAAGGAAAAATTACTCTTTTACCCTCCAG
The DNA here is from genome assembly GCF_040712315.1 of Castanea sativa. Taxonomy (NCBI): domain Eukaryota; kingdom Viridiplantae; phylum Streptophyta; class Magnoliopsida; order Fagales; family Fagaceae; genus Castanea; species Castanea sativa. Next base: position 29,546,220 of record NC_134013.1, read on the forward strand.
GTGAGGTTAAATGTGGGTTGCAAAATGAGGTGTCAACAGGGTGTAGGGGACAAAGGCCGGGGTTCAAGTCTCTAGGAGGGAGCTACACACACATATATACTTAGAATAGGCTAGAGTAGAAATTCTATCTTGTATATAAAAAAAAAAAAGTGTTGAAAACCTTCCATATATGACATTACCATATCATATTTAAATAAGAACGTTTGAATACAAACCGTTTAGAATGGAAAGTTTATATTTGTAATAAAACCAAATATGCTGGTAATGATGGTATTAATATCACGTTAATGATTAGAAAATTTCTAATTAAAAACCATTGATAATAGCTATTCAAATTTTGAATTATATTTGAATTTCAAAATTTAGCAATCAATGTATTTGACATTAAGGAATAATTGATTTCCTCAATGTTAAAAATCAAGCATCACCTCTCTCTCATTTTCTAGAAAATTCTCTTGCATTCCGAATTTCTCTATTAGATGCCTTTCTTTAATTCTCTAGAGACTTCTATGCAGAAGTGAAACTCAGCCATAAATTTTTGTAATAGTCTAGAAGGGGCTAGAAATTAAAATAAAAAATAAAACTAAGATGACAAAAAGTAGATGAAGCTAGAAGCTTCAATGTTGGTTACTTAACCGACCTCATGCTTGTATAAATAGGAACCTTTGGTTCCAATTTGTGACATGATGTGTGAAAGACGTGCAAGGTGAAGTGTGCGAGGTGAAGTGTGCGAGGTGAAGAGAAGCAGGTGAAGTGAAGAAAGCAAAGTCAACAAAGGAGGGCTATAGTGTCAGTAGGTGTGCATGTGTATTTGGTGAGTGAGTGTATGCTCTTTTCCAGCATCTTTCCAATGCCAAAGTGTTGTTGGGGCTATAAGAGGCTGAGATGGGAGGACATATCCATTTCTACAAGGAAATTGCAACAATAGTGCTTGTAAAGTGTTGTAATTTAAAGAGTCAAGTTTTAATTCAACAATCTAATGTCAGAATTTTCGCTAACTCAACAATCTGGTATCAGAGCTTGGCGGTTAGGGACCATGTTTGTGGTGTCTAGGACAATATTTTTGGAGGTGCTCATTTTGCTCGTGTACAGTTTGGGATTGTGAAGCTCGTGGTCTGAGACCAAGCTTATTTGGTAGAGCAAGAGAATTCACCAAGTTATGATGGTGGACCTCCAAGCTGTCGCAGCATTAGAAGGCTCAATAACCAGAATTACAACACATGGTCAACTTGTATGGATTCATACTTGCAAACGCAAGACTTGTGGACGATCGTGGCTGGTGGCGAAACCATACCTCCTGAGAATGCAGAAGCTTTGTGAAAGTGGAAGATTAAAACTGGGAAGGCTTTGTTTGCAATCAAGACAAGCATCGAGGAAGAGATGCTGGAGCACATCAAACATGTAAACACACCAAAGGAAGCGTGGGACACCTTTTCAACACTATTTTCAAAGAAGAATAATGTAAGGCTACAATTGCTTGAGAACGAGCTAATGTTGGTGGCACAATGAGATATGACGATCACGCAATACTTCACCAAGGTAAAGTCTTTCTATCGCGAAATCTCTGAATTAGATCTTGCATCAAATATTTCTGATTCAAGAATGAGAAGGATAATTATTCATAGGTTGAGACTTGAATATAGAAGTTTTGTAGCTGCCATTCAAGGTTGGCATGTCCAACCATCATTAGTAGAATTTGAAAATTTGCTAATTGACTATGAAGCATTGGTCAAGCAAATGGCTAGGGTCTCACTAAAGGAGGAGGCACTCTTTAGCAGTCACTATAAAGACCGACCCAAGAGAAGATTTAATGCAGGTTCTAAGAATAGAAATAATGAAGATAGAGAAGATAAAGAGAGCTCTTAAGATGGAGGAGCTCAAGGAAGTCGCGACAATAATGATCGACGATCCACTAGTCCCAAAAAGCCGTAATGTCAAGTGTTTCAAGTGTGGAAAAATAGGCCACTTTGCACGAGACTGTCGATTCAAGTGGAGAACAGCTCAAGGAAATACAACGACATTCAGCAACCTAGAAGATGATAGCGAAGAAGAATGAGCTGTTGAATTATGTCTGGCTGTGATAGAGCCAGTTGAAGATGTAGTAGAAAAGGAAGCAATGCTAACAATCTCAAAGGAAATTGAAGAGAAAATGCCTGAGATCATGGGGGAGCAATCTAGGAAAGATCAATTCACAGTAACTGATGAGTTACAATCTTTTGAGAATGAAGGTGAGCCAGAGCAGAAACTCAATCCCGAGTATGCAAATTCAGCAGTCACAGAAGATGGAAACATACAAGAGTCAACATATGAAGAAGCATCTCAAAGAGAAGAATGGAGAAAAGCAATGGAAGAAGAAATTCAAGCTTTAAAGCAGAATCAAACCTGGGATCTTGTGCCAAGGCCCAAGGATGTGAAACCCATTTCTTCTAAATGGGTGTATAAAGTCAAGACTCGCGCAGATGGATCGGTAGAAAGATACAAGGCTCACTTGGTAGCTCGAGGATTCTCCCAAGAATATGGGCTAGACTATGATGAAACATTTAGTCCAGTGACAAAGATCACCACCGTATGTGTCCTAATAGCACTTGCAGCAAGTAAATCTTGGAAATTATAGCAGATGGATGTAAAGAATGATTTCCTACATGGAGAATTGGATCTGGAAATTTACATGGAGCAGCTAAAGGGATTTGAGAGCAAAGCCCAACCAGATTATATATGTAAGTTACTAATAGCACTTTACGGGTTAAAACAAGCACCAAGGGCATGGTACGGAAAGATTGCAGAATTCTTAATTCAAAGTGGTTATTCAATAGCTCCAGCAGATTCAAGTTTGTTTGTTAAATTACAAGGAAGCAAATTAGCGGTTGTCCTTGTATATGTTGATAATTTGATCATCACTGGAGATGATGAAGATGAAATTCGTCGAACAAGAGAAAATTTAGTAGTCCGCTTCCAAATGAAGGAGGTTGGAGAGCTTAAGCACTTTCTTGGACTTGAAGTCGAGTTAAGGATGACTTATTCTTGTGTCAGCACAAGTATGCAAAAGACTTACTCCAAAAGTTCGAGATGCTCAATTGCAAACCAATCTCTACGCCTATGGAGGTCAATGCTAAGCTCTGTGCACAAGAAGGCAAAGAACTAGAAGACCCAACCATGTATCAACAATTAGTAGGTAGTTTAATCTACCTAACATTGACGCGGCCAGATATTTCATATGTAGTTGGAGTGGCGAGTTGATACATGCAAAATCGAAGGAAGCCTCACTTGGAAGCAGTTCACCGCATATTAAGGTATGTAAAAGGGACGAATAACTATGGTCTCCTATATAGGAAAGGTGAAGCTTGCAAGCTTGTTGGTTATCGTGATGCTGACTACGCTGGAGATCATGACACACGTCATTCAACTACTGGATATATGTTTAGCTTGGGCACAACTGTAGTATCTTGGAGTAGCAAGAGACAGTCGATAGTGTCCCTATCAACCACTAAAGCAAAGTATAGAGCAGCAGCTCAAGAAAGTACGTGGTTGATGCAACTTATAAGAAATTTACATTAAACAATTGATTATGCAGTGTCACTACACTGTGATAATCAATCAGCTGTACGCTTGGCTGAGAATCCAGAGTTCCATGCAAGGACCAAGCATGTGGAGGTACACTATCACTTTGTGAGAGAAAAGGTACTACAAGAAGAGATAGAAATGTGCCAGACTAAGACAAATGACCAAGTTGCAAACATATTCACTAAAGGACTTAATGCAACAAAGTTTGCAGACTTTAGAAAGCAACTTGGTATGACGACTGATGATGCCTAAAAGATCAACAGTAAGCTGCTAGTACTCTCCCGATTTGAAGCAACACCTGCGAAGGAAAAAGGTAGGTGATCGACAGAGAGCACCGGTGTGGTGCCGGCCAAAGACCCTCCGACGATCAAGTTAGAATCTTTTAAACAACCCTAGAGTGCCAGAGTTGAGGTAATTGTGCGTACCTTTGGGTCATGAGGGTCTTGGGGTATATATAGTGGTGTGTGGCCGAAATTTGCGCCCAGGTGAAGATGTACTTTCCTTTTTAAAAGAGTAATTCGCGGATCTTTGCCTATTGTATTGAGCCCTTTCCTTATAGGAATCTCCTTAACTAAGTCGACTGCGTAGCGCAAGGACTTTCCTTATATTCACATTAGCAGAGGTCAAGATAGGCTAAAAATGAAAGTTGGATTATTCCTTCAGCCTTCACCTGCCAAGGTCGTCAGCCCACGCGTAACTCCTATACTGTCGTCAGCTTACGTACGCCAACGTGGTCCGTCAGCCAAGGACATCAGCCAGACCTTACAGTCAAGGTCGTCACCCCTGACTCGTCCACGTGATCCGTCACCCTAACGTTGCTGCGTAAGGGGCATGGCTATGAATGCTAAAGAGGTGTTAATGACAGTAGTTGACGGACAGCGTATTGTCGTCAGCTTCTTGACGTGCATTCAATATGTAAGTGAACTTCCGTCACCTTCTTCATGTGTCGTCACTTTGTAATAACGTCACTATCAGCGACCATGGAGAAATTGAGAGAGAGTCCGTCTTGAGGGGGAGTGTTAAAAATCAAGCACTGCCTCTCTCTCATTTTTCTAGAAAATTTTCTTTCATTCCAAATTTCTCTATGAGATGCATTTCTTTAATTCGCTAGAGACTTACATGTAGAAGTGAAACTCAGCCATAAATTTTTGTAATGGTCTAAAAAGGGCTAAAAATTAAAATAAAAAATAAAACTAAGATGACAGAAAGTAGATGAAGCTAGAAGCTTCAATGTTGGTTACTTAACCGACCTCATGCTTGTATAAATAGGAACCTTTGGTTCCAACTTGTGACATGAGGGGTGATAGACGTGAAAGGTGAAGTGTGTGAGGTGAAGAGAAGCAGGTGAAGTGAAGAAAGCAAAGTCAACAAAGGAGGGCTATAGTGTCAGTAGGTGTGCATGTGTATATGGTGATTGAGTGTATGTATTAGTGCCGGCTGCGTGTTTGTAAAGTGTTGTAATTCAAAGAGTTAAGTTTTAAATAAAAATTTCTTATTCAATCTTTTGAAGCAATTTAGTGTCAAGCTTTAGCTAACTTTACACTCAATTCACATAAATGAGTATTAAAATAAATATGATATATATATATATATATTTTTTAAATATCCAACAGATATTATATATATTTGCTGTTCATCAAAAATGATATGATATTTGATATCTACTCCATGCCAAGGGACCTTTTCTAAGGATTATAGCCAAGAGAACTTTCATCAGATTTGGTTCTACCAAGACAGCTTTATATCGTATATGCATATCACGTTGGTTCTTTACTAATGTAGTGAAAAAATGATTTTCCAGTGCTAGAGATTGACTGATTTTCAATTCAATGAGACATCTAAAATCAACCATATATAGCTGATAGTACCCGAAGCCATTAGTGATTACTCTGTACCTTCTGTGGCTTCTGTGGTTTATAAGCACAAAAGATCATCCATTGTTGTTTGCTGGCAGTGGTCCTTATGCCTTTAGACAGGGCAAAACAGGTCGATATTCGACGGGCCGATCCAAATCCAAATTCAATTAATGGATTAAAAAAGTTCACTAAAATTGTCTTTTATATTTTAGTTAAAAATAAATATAGTTGTAACAAATGCAAAAACTGTTAGAATATAGTATCAAAGTGTGAGATACATACATAAATTTAGTTTTTTTTTTTTTTTTTTGGGAAAGAAAATGATTAGAGGGGGGGGGGGTGATTAGTGTAACTTTCCTATATGGACATAATCATAATAGCATCATAATCGCTCTCGAGCTAAGACCCTACACTATAGCTGTTGATGAATAACATCCAGGTGGGAGTATAAGAAGCCATAACACGCTGCTAATTGGAGAACTCGAATCTATGCCATAAGGCATGTTGGCCCAAATCATTACCACTAGGCCAACCAACGAGTTGGTGTAAATTTAGTCGATTGTGTTTTTTCGTCTTTTATAGTCTTGTATTTTAAATTTGATTTGTGTGTGGTGATGACCAGTGCTATTGTTAATATGGTTTTGTCATTTAATCCGCATTTCTTTAGGTTGATCTAATTGGTTTGGACTTGAATCTATTATAATTCAAAGTACGAAGAGATATAGCATTTGAAAAAAGAAAAGAAAAGAATTATTTCTATTTTTAATGAATTTAGAAATTTATTTAAAGAAGATAATAAATCACTAGCTATGATATAAAAGAAATCCAAAGAAAAAGAGAACAAAAATCAAATTATAAACACTTTAAGCTCCCTCTTTCCTTTTTCGGGCCAGGCCCAATTAACTCCCAAGACCAATCAAGGATTCTATTGAAAAATATGTTTCCCCAAACCAATTACATTGTATTGTGAGGCTTAAGTTTACTGCATCTAGTACGTTGATCCGTTGAGATAGTGACATGTGTTTAAAAGTAAACACGTGTCATTATTTCAACAGATCCGGTACAACTACACATTAAACTCAAACCTCACCTCATTCTATTATGCCATGTGGCTGCCATTACTTATTGGTCAAAATAACAGCACAAAAGTTGACCAAAATATGACAGTTTACTGAGATTTATAATGAAGTCTTATTTTTTAAATTAAGATTATTGTTTGTTTATAGAGAAAACTAGTGGATAAGTGTGTGATTGTCGGTTGTTTAATAATTCAAACTAAATGAGAGATGGTTAGTCCATTGCTAATGATATAGAGACCCGTGGGACCATACCAATTTTTGTATTAGTGGTTGAAGTGGCCTAGGACATCACAAATGAAGAAGTGACAAAAGAAGTGAAGGAAAGGAGATAATTGATGAAGATAGAGTGGAATATCCTACAAAAGCTCCTATGTGGTCAGGATTAAAAGTGAAGGCTTAAGTACTTCTTCCCTTTGATAGACCTGCCACAGTAGATACATGGCTTCTTTCATCATTCTCCCAAGCACAACTGGCTCTCCTCTGAAATCCCATTTCCTTGGGAGAAACCACCTGTCCCAGCATCTTCAAAAACAGTCTTTTCTAATTCATAACAAGCCACCAACCCAACACTCTATAACATGTGCAAAATTTGACCTATCTCAAATCATGGGAGGCAGAGGACTCTGCAATGGGGAAGAAGGTCTACAGAAGGAGCTAAACAGAAACATTGAAGAACAAGAATCAGCAGCGGCTGATACAAAGCAAGAAAAATCAGATAGTTTGGCGCTATCAACAATTGACAATGTTTCAGAAAATGCTTTTGAAAAGGAGCTGATGGGACTAACCGGTGGATTTCCTGGTGGTGAAAAGGGTTTGCAAACATTCATTGAGAAGAACCCACCTCCAAAGAAAACAACAGTTACAGATTCAGGAAACTTAGGAGAAATTATTGGATCAAGGAAGCCTAAACCGCCAGAATTGCCACTATTGATGCCTGGTATGATTGCCATTGTTAAGAACCCAAATAACCCATATCATATGTACTGTGGCATTGTTCAGAGAATCACCGATGGAAAGGCTGGGGTTCTTTTTGAGGGAGGAAACTGGGACAGACTGATTACCTTTCAATTGGATGAGCTGGAACGCAGGGAAAAGGGCCCTCCAATGAAGAACCCAAAGTCTTGCATCCTTGAACCTCTGCTTGAGAAAGAGGATTCCAAATGACTCTTCATTATCTGTTGAATGCATGTTAACTTATATGCCATATGTTTAGTTTCTATGACAACTTAGGCAGCAGAACTTCATGTGTAAACACTTTCTTTCAATATCAATGTCAATAAAAGAAAACTAAAGAGAGTATCTCAAGTATGTCTTTCATATTCATAGCCGCTTATGTATTCTCTGCTTTGTAATTGTCGTTAAGAAATTGTTCCATTCAAAACCATTACAATACAAAAATGTTTGTAGAAAGTGAACTTTGAGTATTTCAAAAACTAAAGAATGGTTAAGAAAATGTCCGATGTGGTGATGCCTTGCCACCCCTTCTCAGAAGCTCCAGCATGAGATCAAAAGCAGCCACCCAGCTGCCAAAATATTGTCAAAATAAACTAGTATGTGTAACAACTGAATAAAAGAGACAAAAACTTATAAGTAGTAAGAAAAAAAAGACAAAAGATAAGAAACTTAAATCTCAATAGTTTGTATCATCATGATCATGGTTTAATGATTTTGTGCAGAAAAGGTTGATCTGTCCAGTAGACTCCAAATTTAGGTACACACACTAATATAGATTACCAACAAAATTCCCAGCACGCAATCCAAAACATCAAATAATGGATTATTGATTCACTCCTTTTTTTTTTTTTTTTTTTAAAAGCTTAAACAATCACACATCTCTAAGAACTTAGTTAACCAGATGATGAGTAGAACACACCATTGCCCCACATGTAGTAAAGATGTAAAAGTGAGGGTTTTTTTTTTTTGGTTTTGGGGGGGGGGGGGGGGGGGGGAGGAGTTGAAATCATTAACTTCAAGTTAACATGACTAGCTGTCTCATTAAATTCTAATGAAAATTTTGTTCCAGCTCAATCACTGCCTACACTTTAGTCACCAGACAGTTAGACTGGACTAACGTAGCATAGTTCAATGCATAAGAAGAGTGAGAAACAAATCAGTAAACATAAAATCCCTGCAACAACCTAATGTGGAGGTTTATACATACCATTATAGCCTCCATCTCCTCATTGGTCATTGGTGTTCGTTTTGGCTGAAGAGAAGCTTTCCCTCCCATAGTTGTTGAGGCCTTTGAAGTAAAGAAGAAAGTTAGGTCAGCAGCACCAGCTGTAGAAGTTGCTTGAACCTGTGATGCAGAATCTGCAAGTAATTTCCTTATTATTTAGTAGTAGCAAAAATAAAAACTCATGGAGAATGTTACATGACGGGAATTTCACAAACTTCAATTCATACTATTAACTAAATTATTCGTAATATATACATAATGGTGTCTGGTAAGGTTATCAGGTAAATGACACTTGTTGGGGCACCCTTTTGTATGGAAAGATAGCTACAGAATAGTGTTGAAAGATAGCGATAGAATGCTATTAACTAAATTATGTGTAATATATACAGAATGGTATCGGGTAAGGCTATCAGGTAAATAACACTTCTTGAAGCACCCTTTTGTATCAAAAGATAGCTATATAATTCTCATTTAGCATCAAAGGAAAGAAGCATAATTTACATCAAAATAAAAGTTCATACATTATTACAAGATGGCAAAAGTACTGAATGATGGATCAAATGGAGAAGGGGAATTGAGATAATTGAGCAAAATGGCTAATGGGTATACAAACCTTACACATAAACACACACACACACACACACACACACACACACACACACACACACACACACACACACACACACAAAGAAACAAATCGAATCTAAAGCTTGCTTGTAAAATCTCCAAATGCATATCTAAACACCAGATGAGCTGGGGAAGAAGAATGGAAATTCCCCACCAATTCATTGTAGCTGATAAAACACGGACACTCACACATGGATCTAATCCGTTCAATTTCACTAAACTGTCCATTCAGTTTTGTACAACTTGAATTTCAGGACTTATTTGGCTCACTTTTAAAGTGAGGTTTTAATAACAAATAACTTGTACCAAGAAAAAATTGATGCTTTTAAAAGCGGGGGTACTGACCAACATCCCGTAATAAAAAAACAAACACTTATTAGTGCTACATTGTGGAGTGGCAAACAAATCATTCCTATTTCTCATTAGAAACTGCCAAGACTAATTAAACCCAACTGCAACGAGTATTTGTGTTTCGATCTGGCTAATCATGCTCCGATACTAATATATTTAGGTCAGCACAAACTGGCAATGGCCCCAACTTAACATATAAGCATCACATTTTACAAAAAGAATATATATGTGAAAAAAAAAGGTGCTTCACTCTCTTCCACGAATTACAAAGATGAATACCCATAAATTGACATTACATTAATCCATAATACCCAATAACCTCCAAAAGACGTAAAATAAACTTAATAGTGGTTTAATTATGAATAAACAGATAATAATTTCATAAATATAGACATCAATGAATGCTCAAAAAGTTAAATTTAGAGTGTTGCTGCACAGGATGGAACTAAAGTCTCTCACAGAAGATCTGAGTCAACAATCTCAGTACTCTTAACAAAAAAAATTATCAAAAATAAAAAAATCAACAAGACCCATCAATCAAACAAAGACAATAGTTCAATAACATAAAACAATAACACAAGTATTTATCAAAGGATTAGCAAAGTTCAAAACTTTCCACATATATATCTTTCAAACGAGAAAGAGAGAGAGAGAGAAAAACAGACCTCCAGAGGGTTTGGGATGCCTTTGAGGAAACTTGATACGTGGGATTCTCTTCAAAGCTTGAGTTGCACCCATCTCTTTCTCTCTCTGTTGCTGTCTTTGACTGTGTCTGTCTCTCTGTGCAAAACGAATAGAGACTTGTCCAGAAGTTGAAGTTGACGGCGAGTTTTGAGGGTCTTAACTTTGGAATATTAAAGTGTGCTTTTGCGTACTGTTACATTTTTTCTCTCTGAAAGATCTCTACCGTAGATCATGCTGAAACTTTTGAGAACAGTGTTTTAGGGTCCAGTCAAGATTGTCGCAAGAAATTCTTTCCATAACAAAGCCGTTGTAATAAATGCTTTTGGTACATGAAAGTCAGCAACCAGAATTACTTGTAAAGACGATGCTGTCGTCTTAAAAACCTAAACAGCTGCCTTAATAATGGCCCTGATTATAGGTGTAATATGCAAGAAGGAGAGAATATAATGTATATCAGATTGGATCGGGCTCTTGCTACCTCGGACTAGATTGAGCATTTCAAGGAAGCCGTGTATGCCACATTGTAGATTCTACTTCAGACCATTGTGCTCTTTTGGTGTCTGATTCTTATTATCCTCAACCCCCAAGAAAGCGTTGCTTTCACTTTGAAACGATGTGGACCAAAAGGGAGGACTGTAGGAAAATCATTGAGGCGACATGGAGCAAAAATATGAGTTTAAACTCCCTAAGTAATATGGCCTTAAGTCTCAAGCAATGTGCTATGAAGTTATCCAGGTGGAATTTGTCAGTCTTTAGAAAGGTCCCAAAGAAGATCCAAGAAAAAAGGAGGTCCTTGAGTAATTTGGTTCAAAGAGATAGGAATGGGAGCTTGGGCAGAGAAATCAATGTACTTCGGAAAGAGATAAATGACTTACTAAATAGTGAGGCGATTATGTGCCAGCAAAGATCAAAAGTTCAGTGGTTGGGCTTGGGAGACCGGAATACAAAATATTTTCACTCCAAAGCATCCGAGAGGAGAAAGAAAAACACAATTACTGGGTTAATGGATGAGAATGGGAATTGGTGCGGCAGTGCTAAAAGCATAGTAGCTGTTGTAGTATCTTATTTCGAGAAGTTGTATACTACATCCTTCCCAAGTCGCATATCAGAGGTTACAAATACAATTCCCGCCAGATTTACTGATGAGATGAACCAAAGCCTGATTAAGGAGTTCACAAGGGAGGAAGTGGTGACAGCTTTACAACAAATGCACCCCACAAAAGCTCCAAGCCTGGACGATATGGCTGCAATTTTCTTTCAGAAGTTTTGGGATATAGTAGGGAATGATGTCACATGTATGGTTCTTAATGTCTTAAATTCAAATATGTCAATGGTCGAAATAAATAGAACCAACATAGCCCTAGTTCCAAAAACAAATAGCCCTACAAAAATGACAAAATTTAGGCCTATAAGCTTGAGTAATGTCATTTACATGCTAATCTCAAAAGTTCTAGCTAATCGCCTCAAAGCTATTCTTCCCCAAGTCATCTCTGAAAACCAAAGCACCTTCCTTTCAGAGCTCCTTATTACAGACAGTGTACTAGTTGCTTTTGAACTTATGCATTACCTTGATCATAAAAGGGATGGGAAGGATTGTTTCATGGCTATTAAGCTTGACATGAGCAAAACCTATGATAGGGTCCAATGGGGCTTTATCGAAAAAAATTATGGAACGTATGGGCTTTCATGAAAAATGGATCAATATCATTATGCAATTCATTACTACTTTATCCTATACTGTGCTAGTGAATGGAGTGGCCTATAAAAGCATAATTCCCTCAAGGGGTTGCGTTAAGCTGACCCTTTATCACCTTATCTATTTCTCCTTTATGTAGATGGTTTCTCATCTCTTATAAGTGAAGCAGCCATAAATAAAATGCTCAGTGGAATATCTATATGTAAAGGATGCCCCATGATTACCCACTTATTTTTTGCCGATGACAGCCTGCTATTCTGGCAAGAATGTCAAAAACTCATTGAAATTCTTGAGCTCTATGAGGCGACATCGGGGCAAAAGATCAATGCAGACAAATCCTCAGTTTTCTTTAGTCACAATGCTCCCAGTGATTTAAAGATTGAAGTACTGGAAATTTTGGGGCCTTTGCAAGACCAGAGACAGCAAGTACCTCAGCCTTTCATCAATTATTGGCAAGTCAAAAAAGGAAATTTTTGCAAAAGTAAAAGCGAAGGTGGGGGAAAAATTGTCTGGCTAGAAAGAGAAGCTCCTTTCAAGTGGGGAAAGGGAAATCCTAATCAAAGCTGTGGCCCAGGCCATACCGACATACACCATGAGCTGCTTCCAGCTCCTAAAGGGACTATGTGAGGAGATTGAAGGTATGATGGAAGATTTTGGTGGGGGCATAGGCAAAAGGAGTCAAAAATAGCTTGGGTTAATTGGAAGACTGTGCAAATCCAAGCTAAGAGGAGGAATGGGGTTTAGAAACTTGCAAGCCTTTAACTTAGCTATGCTAGCTAAACAAGGATGGAGGTTGTTGTCCAATCCTCATTCTCTGGTGGTACACATATACAAGGCAAAATACTACCCCCACGGCGATGTTCTCAATTCATAGCTAGGAAGTAACCCTTCGTATGTTTGGAGAAGTATCTTCAACAGTTTGGAGGTTATTAGAAGAGGGACCAGGTGGAGGGTAGGTAATGGAAAAATAATCCACATATACGAAGACAAGTGGCTGCCTACTCCCTCAACCTACAAGGTAATCTCCCCACCACGCATCTTTGATGATTTCCCAATGGTCTCAACTTTTATAAACACTGAGAGCAAAAGGCGGAAAGTTGATTTAGTCAAGTCTCTTTTTCTCCCATTTGAACTTAATACAATTCTGAATATTCCTTTGAGTTACAACCTATTTGAAGACAAAATTATTTGGATAGGCAATAAAAGGGGTGAATTTATTGTGAAGAGTGCGTATTACATTGCTATCAAGGTGGTTTGATGTTGGAAAATCTGGTTTTGCATCTCATACAAAACACACAGCAGAAGCAATAATCATGGATCTACTTCATTCATGAGAGATAACATGTAACCTTGAATTATAGAACACATAATAAAAAGCGTACCTTGATGCAGTGAAATTCAAAACCAAGACTTGAGAATACCTTTAATCTTCATCTCAATTCCACATGGTGCCCAAGAAGTATGGTCTCTCAATCAGTCTTTATGTACGTTGATTCTCAAAGAAAAATCCTTCTTCTCCTCCTTGTAGAGAAAAAACTGTTTTCTTTCTTTTCATCATATGTACATTCTAACTACCTTGGTAGTTACTTTATTTAATAACTCTTATTAAATAAAATCTGATTATCTAATCAGGTTAGCCTTTTGGGCCTACCCAATTGGGTTTTAGTTTGTGGCTTGAGATGAGACCAAAAGGAACAAATAAGACTCTAACTCCAATGGGCCTTGGGCTTTTCTGTCAACTCTTGACAAGTCTAAAGTTACCATTAATTATATTTAATACCACTATATAAATATAATTGCACTTTAGGCCTTATTAATAAATTATATCTCGAGACTCTAATGATATCATTTGACCCCTCCATGAAATATCTATAGTGAACAAAGTCATAATAAACTGTCACTTTGTAAATAACTATTTTATCCTTGAGTACCCAGTTTAATCTTTTAATTATTCACATTTATTGAAATCCAATTTCAATAAATATAAGTTTTAGTAACTCCTTACTAAAGTGGGCGCCCTGAATAACCAATTTCCATTAAACTTATTTCAAGGGGATATTTTTTGTCTCTACTAAAAGAGATTATGGATTCCATCTTGAGAATATGTGTTCCCTCAACACTACGTGTGGTTACCCAACATATTGAAGTTTTGACCTTGAATATTAGATCTTACTCCTGATATATCAAAGTAACCTACATTTCATGATCAGGTTCACTACCCTCTCAAGATTAAGAGTCTATGAAATTAGAAATCGTAAGATTGATTATTCAGGTGATAGTTGTTGATTGAATAATTAATTTCACAGCGGTCCAGTTCAATATGTCTTAACTCTTAAGACACATCAACACATCAAATAAAAGTCTTTACTTCCATGATCAAGATAAATTATCTTAGTTGATGCGTTATAGTCTTCGTAGATGAAACGCCCAATTTCATCACCGACTACGAACTACATTTTGAGTTTACAAGGAACTTGTGATTTACATCTTCTGTGACTAAATCACATACAATGCATCTCATGGACTGTGATAATGTCCCATTAGTTCATTTATAAATAATCTCATATAATTAAACAATTTAATTAATTATGACATGCCAATAAATTGGATTTAGGGCACAAATCTTAACAGTTGAATCAGAGATGAGGTTGCTGAAAGCTCTAATGGGGACCCCAGAACCCCATTGTGGAGAAAATTGTGGCACTTAAAAGTACCAGCAAAGATTCGAATATTTGTGAAAAGCTTGTATGAATGCTCTCCCAAGAAAGCTGAATCTGTACAAGAGAGGTATTAATACAAGTGTTTTTTGTCCTCTCTGTGATCGGGGGTTGAAACCATAATACACTCTCTAGTCTTCTGTGATCCGACTAGATAGGTCTGGGACAAGCGAAAAGAGTGTCCAGTGAACCTAAAATCCAATTATTTGGATATTATAGATATAGCATTGAGAATTATGGCAGATGGCACCTCTCAGGATCTTAAGATTTTCTTTCTGACTGCTAGGTCCCTTTGGTATAGCAGGAACCAAAAAGTGTTTGAAGCAAATTTTCAAACCCTTGACCAAGTTTGGAGTTTTGCTAGAAGACTTATTTAGGACTATACGGAGGCATCCAATTTATGCAATTGTGGCATAACTAGTGCATAATCAAAATGGAAAGCTCCACTCGTGGGGATGTATAAAGTTAATGTAGATGGTGCTACATCAGAGGATGGCAGTCCCTTAAATATAGGCGTGATCATTAGGGACAGCAGAAGTGAGACCATTGCAACTATGTGTATGCCCCTTCCTGGTCAATACACGAGTTTAGAGACTAAAACTATTGCCATTGAGAAAGGAGTATTATTAGCCAAAGAGATGGGGCTGCAACAGATCATGCTAGAGACCGACACACTCACAGTGGCTCAAAGCTTGGCAACAAGTGACAAGGATGGATGCCTTGGCCATCTTATACAAGAGATTAGTGAAAACTTGAGGTCTTTTATTGTTTGGTAGATTAACCACCTAAAAATGGACTACAACAAGGTTGCTCATAAGCTAGCATAGTTTGCAAAATGCAGCGGCACTAACCAGGTCTGGAAAAGAGTTTCACCCCCTATGGTGCAGCACCTTATTCAATTGGATAAGACTTAATGTTTTATTGTATCAGTTGTAGCTGATTTATGTGTTTTTGCTCTGTTATAGCTCTGTATTTGGACTTTTTTAGTCTTCCTTTTTCAATTGAATGAATGTAAATTGTTCCAATAAAAAAAAAACTATCTTTTTGACAAAATAAAGGGGTTTCTTAGAAGCTTTTTGGAGTGACTATGAATGATAAATTTTAGGAAAGTGCTATGTTCAAAATATTTTCATAATAAATATTTTTTTTTAGAAGAAACTGAAATGTCATTCAACTGCAAGAAAATAGATACAAAGGCCATTAGGAAAACGACAAAAACAACAAACACAAGAACAAGGAACCAGCAACAACTTAGACCAAAAAAACTACTCCGCCTAATTAGCTCCCTCAAATCTAGCTATCTCAGACAAAAAATCTGGGATCTCCATTCTCCACATGACAGTTTCTCTGATTCTTCTAGCATGCCGAGCTAGTTCATAGGCTATTTTGTTGCTAGTCCTATTAATGTGTCCGATTTTTGACTCCTGAAAACTGTATAAACTTTGCACAATGCCCTTCACAATGTGGCCAACAGCTCCTCTAACATCATTAGCTTCAACAGCTTGGACAGTTAGGAGAGAGTCGCTCTCTATGATAACTCTCTCTAAGCCAAGCTTTTTTGCTAGCACACATCCCTGCTCCACTACAATTGCCTCAGTTTCTTCGATAGAATATCTTCCTTGGAAGGGCAAAGACATGGCTGCTACAAATCTGTTGTCACTATCTCGAACTATAACTTCAATCCCTGAATGTCCATTGGCCAAAGGGATAGCACCATCCACATTAATGGTGTAGAAGCCTACAGGAGGAGGTTCCCAATGATCCTTCTTATCCATCATATGATTAAATTTCAAACCATTTGCTTCTTTGAAGTCTTCAATCATATGGATAGCAGCCCCTTAGATGTGAGCTTTCGAGGTTCCATTTGCCTCATAAAGCACCTGGTTTCTATTGTACCAAATCCTCCAAGCCACCCTAAAAAATCTCTCTAGGTCCCTTTGGGCTCCTTGGTGCAAGATCTCAATAGCCAAATCTGGAATATCCATGTTGTTTCCCAATAGAATAATAGGACAATCATCCCACATCCTCTAAACATTACTAGCTATGTTGCATCTTAAGATAACATGATCAACAGATTCTACTCCATCATTACACAGCGGGCATATAGGATTTACATGGATTCTTCTTTTATTTATATTTAGCATAGTGGGGATTGCATCCATACATAACCTCCACGCAAAAATCCTTACCTTTGTTGGAAAATTTATGTGCCACATCTTCTTCCACAATGGAGCTTGAGCATCATCGGTAGATGATTCTCCTCTATCACATCCTTCCAAAATTTTCCTAGCAATGTAGTATGCACTTTTCACTGTAAAGACTCCACTTTTATTACCCATCCAAATTAATTGGTCCTCTTGTACATGGTAGCTGATAGGGATGTTTAAGATTGTCTCTACTTCAAAAGGTAGGAAGATTCTTTCTAATCTATCTCTTCTCCATCTCTTCGTATCTTGGTCAATCAAAGTCGAGACCATTGGGAAGTCACCAAAATCTTTTTGTGGGGAAATAAGCTTGTAAGTGGTTGGGGTTGGTAACCATTCATCATCCCATATATGAATTGTTTTCCCGCTTCTCACTCTCCACCCGGTGCCTTGCTTTAAAACTTTCAAGCTCTTGTGGATGCTTTTCCATGCATAAGATGGCCGATTGCCTAGGCTGGCATTTAGAATATCCCCATTTGAAAAGTATTTCGCTTTGTACATGTGAGTCATTAGTGATGAGGGGTTGAATAACATTCACCATCCTTGCTTTGCTAGCATGGCAAGGTTAAACGCTTGAAGATCTTGGAAGCCCATACCTCCTTCAAGCTTAGATTTACACATTTTAGACCATCCTACCCATGCCATTTTTGACTCATTATTTCGCTACCCCCACTAGAAATTCCTCATCATCCCTTCAATTTCTTCACAGAGGCCCTTTGGAAGAAAAAACACTCCATTAAGTAGGTCGGCACCGCTTGAACTACAGCCTTGATCAAAATTTCCCTTCCTCCAATAGAGAGTAGCTTTTCTTTCCAGCCTGACATTTTCTTCCCCACTCTCTCCTTTGTCTCGGTGAATACTTGTTTCTTTGATCTTCCAATTAGAGATGGGAGGCCTAAATATTTCTTTGGTTGGGTCTCTTGCATTGCCCCCAGAATCTCCTTGACTTATTTCTTGGTGTCTTCATCAGTGTTTTGGCTAAAGAAAATTGAGGACTTCTCTGTATTTATTCTCTTGCTCCCTGCATCTTCATACTTTTGGAGGATGGTCTGGAGTTCTTTGCTTTCTTGCCTAGATGCTTTACAATATATCATGCTATCATCCGCGAAGAGTAGATGGGTTATGGATGGGCTTCCTCTACATATGGATATCCTCGAGAGCCTCTTATTTCTTGCTGCCTCCGCAATCAAGCCTGTAAGACCTTTTGCACACAGAAGGAAGAGATATGGGAATAGAGGGTTGGGATTATACAGCCATGGATCACTCCATTGATTAGAACAGAGTAAGATACATAAGAAATGGAATTCATCATTACTAAGCGGTAAGTTGCTACTAGTTCTAATTTGAACACATTACTAAAAATAAGAGTATGCATGGGTTGGGTTGGGTCAAGTTGACGGGTTTTTTCGACCAAACCTACCATGATGGATTAAAAAATATTCAACTCAACCCACATGGATCAGGTTGGATAATTTTTTTTAATTACTATTATTATTATTATTATTATTATTATTATTATTATTATTAAATTGAACATTGATAGAACACCAATGCAAACTATTTTAAATTTTAATAGTGCTTCAAAGTTCAAGCTAACACGTGAGATAAGAAGGAGATTGAAATGATGAAAACTTAGAGTTTGTGTTTTATTTCGGAAGAGGGGTGAAAAAGCAAATAAAAAAGTTGTATAATATATATTATATATATTTTTTAAAATATAAATATATATTAATATAGGTGAATCAAGTCGGGTTAGGTGAATTTGTGAATCTTATCATTTGAACCCAACCCAATTCACTGTAAAAAAAAAAATTTCACAACCTAACCCACCAATTCCTAAAAACCGACCAAACCTGACGTGTTGGGTTAGATCAGGTCCATTTTGGCAAGTTGACGGGTTAGCTGCACATCCCTCACTAAACCACCAAAAATAACCAACATGCCACTTGTGAAAGTTTTGTAAACTATCTTATATCTTCTCAAATTAATCCATTACAGCTTTCAGGATTTCATAAATTCTTTCTAGGAATATTTGTTTTAAAAGCAAATTACATAAATCCCCTCAAATTCGCATTCCTTATATATATATATATGGGCTTTAAACCAATAGTATACATAACCATCCCAGCCCATATCAATTTTATGACCAAAACCGGATAGGAAGTCACGAGTCTCTAGTTTATAATCAAAACAAGTTGCAAGATGCTAAAAAAGTTGGCAATTGTTTAACTAAACCTTATAGTAAGTTGCTGACTCAATTATGCAACTACTAATTTCATTGTTCTTTTTTTTTTTTTTGGATGGGAATTTCATTTTTCCTATAATCTTATCACAAGGCAAGTCAATTAGGCCTAAAAAATTGATGTGGATCCGTTAACCCGCTCAAACACAAATGAAAAATAGGATAAGCGTAATAGAAATCACACCCATTTTAGTCCGATTTGTTTATAACCCACTCCTAATTTTGGCCCAACCCAACCAGGTTAAACCCATAATTGACCCAACCTATTCATCAAGCCTTTACTATAAAATTTTAAAATTAATTTTAATTTTCAATGTATGTTTGTAATTTTGTATACTAAAGTTATATTAATTTTTTTTTATATTGTAGATAAAAATTCTAACAACATTACTTGTTAACTTGACTAATGATTCCGTAATTTCATTATAGTTTTTCTTCCTAATCATGCACCTTTTTTTATATTTAATTAATATGTTATATTTTATTCTTAAAGATGTAGATAATTATATATTGTATGATTTTGGAAGTTTTCTCAAAAAAAAAAAAAGATTTTGGCATTGGATTATTATTATTATTATTATTTCCTTTTAACTTTTCATCATATGTATAGCTTTCTAAAAGCCTCAATTGTTTTTAGTGCAACTATAATTTAACCAAATTTTAGCAATTCAGCAAAAATTTAATCCAAAAGCGCACTTTAGTTTATAGGTGATTAAACTTTATTTCATATTTCATGTATAATATGTATACGTGTTTTATTTTATTATTTTGTGCCATTATTAGATTGGTAGACTAATAAAATTGAACCATCGGACTATTCGACATTTATTTATTTTTTTGCCTTTTTATTTGTATCAAAAGAATTAAGAAAAAGAAAGCAGTTAGAAATTATGTCAAAGGTTTTTTTTTTGGTATGTGGAAAAAATATTGGTTACTCTAAATTGACCTAACCCATCAAAGATAAATAAAAAGGGTCATAGGCAAGGGAGTTAATTTCGTATCGAAAGCTGTTTCGGTTTGATTAAGATGAAATATTTCGGTATCGGTTGATACCGGTGTACCATTTTGGGTTTATCGCTATTTATATATTTCTATACATAAATATATATATATATATATATATTTCTAATATTTATGTAAGTATGAATTTATTAATTTTTATATTTATCAATATAAAATATAAAATATAAAATCCATATATTTTATAAGCCTACATATTGGCTTAAGTACATTAGTCAAAAATAAAATATTTTTTAATAATTTTTTTTCAAATTTTTTTTTTTTTAATTGTATATGCTTAAACATTAATAGCAGCTGATACAGGCTGAAATAGGTAGGTACAGCCGAAATAGGCCAGCACAACCCGATATTTTTTCTGGTATGCTTTGGAGGAGTACCGGTACTGGTTTAATGGCTGATATGGTATATTTCCTTAGTACGACCAGTTCTGGTATGGTATTGAATTCTTTAGTCATAGGAATGCAATCCATCTTATTTCAATAAATTTATGACTTAAACCCAGCCAAAGTGGAACCCTGAACCTCATTGACTCGACTCGTTCCCTAAGATTCAAAGTTATTGTAGTGCAATCTTACTAAGAATGATTTTCCAATCTGTTTATAAGCTTATAAGTTTTTAATTGTTCGCCAAATAATGTATATCATTACAATTGTATCAGATGTCATTGAAGTGGCATTTTCCAAACAATTTGATCCCTCCTCCTTTTTCTTCTTCTTCTTCTTCTCCCCACCCCATATTTCTATTTAGTTCATAACAAATTTTTTTTAAGCATAAAATAATTTTATACCATACAACTATCTAAATGAAGGTTGTTCTTTTTATTTAAAAAATCAATGATCCATGACACCAATGGTAGAGCCAGGATTTCAGTCTAGGAAGGACAAGATTAAAAGTCAATATTAAAAACAAAAGAAATCTAAAAAATATTAATTGATAATAAAAAAAGTAATAAAACAAATGTGTTTATGTTTCATATCATTAAAATAAAGAAACAAAAACAACTAATTCAAAGTTACTAACAATCAAAGTAAGAGATTATTTAAATATACAAAATTTAAAAATCTAATTTGATTTGTTAAACTAAATTGAGAAATCAAATTAATCTAAAAATGTTAAGGGGATACCTGCAAAGTTTATATATATATATTCTTCAAAGTATTTAAAATTTGGGTTTATAATAAAAACACAGTGTTTAAAACATTGAAGAAGTCAAAATGTAGAATAGAAATTAAAAAAAAAAAACTAGTGGATGCTTTAGGTTTTTAGCACCGTACGTACAAGAACATTAATTTTTTTAAATAAAAAAAATTTATTATTTTATGTTAATTATGGGACCCAATACTGAATTTTCATGAGAAAAAAATTAGAAATTTTTTTAAAAGTTACAATAAATTTTACTACAAAAGCTAATAAATTGATGCAGTGAGAACGTAATTAGAAGTGCCATTAGTCAAAATAATAAATAATTATATAAATTAATTTTTTGAGAAGGCGGGTGATACATTAGACCAGTGTAGTAAAATTTGTAACATTTGGTGCCATCACTCAACAAGAAAAAATTATATGAACAGTGAAAAAAGGAAGTAAAACAAAACACTGAAATAGGTGAAAGTGCGAGACAAGGCATAAAGACCACATTAAAAGAATTGTAAAGTGGGTGAAAAGTAATAAGCTTTGATACGTGAAGAAGGTTTTTATTTTATTTTATTTTTTTTGTTATGTTGGCGTCGGGGTGTGGAGTGAGAATTTTGTTTTGTTCTTTTTCACCGGTAGCATATTACTTATAAAAGGCGAGATTTAGGTTCAGTGTATCTAGTATACTGAATTTGTTATGATAGTGGATATATATCATTATCTTAATGGATCTAGTGTCTTGAGTCTAGTGCCAATTACATTGGACCCAAACCTCACTACTCATAAAAATAGAAGTAAAGATTTTTTTCAATAAGACATCTTAAAAAGTTATAAAAAATTACAAAATATTTTGCGTCCCTTTAACATTGCTTCTTACTACATTTTTTTTTGTTGCTAATTACTACAAATTCGTTTGACTAAATAGTAAATATAGTAAATACATCTCTCAACCATTATTTTTCTTTGCTTTTTTTTTCCCCCCTTATTTTATTTACAGGGGGAGGAAGTAAGGAACACAGTAGAGTGGTTTGGGAGGCAGCAAGACACTGAGGACTGCTTTGGAAGTTGGCAAGTAAAAATTTGCTAGCAATATTTAAATAAATAAAGTGGATGCTCGAATCTGTTTTTGATCCAAAATGTGATTGTTTTTTTAGTGTGTTTAGGGACAGAGTTTACACTCTTCTTAGCGTGAATTATTTACTCCTGCCGGAAAAGTTGTCCTTCCTTTCATAAGACGTGTGAGCCCACCATAGACCCCTTACAAAGACGGAAAATTATTAAGTACTACGAGAGTATTATAAATGCGTACTCCTTATTCTCACATTAATAATAGGTCCCATCATGAATTTAATTGGTAGATACCATTTATATGAGAGGAGAGAATATACATTTATTGTATTCTGAGAGTACATAATAATTTCCCTACAAAGACTCGCACTTGTGAGATAAAATAGAATTCCTCATATAGAAGTAAATAAGTTCTCATTGATAGCATCATAGCTCACTTTCTAAAAGCTAGATCCAGATATCGTATTGATTGACTATAATTATCCTCCCGTAGCTCACTCTCTAAATGCTACAGCAACATGAAACACCCTTAACAACCATATGTAAGCTTATGTGAAACCAATAAATCAACGGTCTAATTAACGAATGATTTTAGGACATTTGCTACTGATTAATTTTAAGAAAATTTTAATATCATTTATATTAAAAATATAAAGAGTTGTAAAAAATATTAATTACTTTTTTTTTTCCTTTTTCCCGCTTTCATTAACTTTTTCCTATAAATAAAACCCTTCAACAGGGTCATGGTAGTTAGGATTTTTTTTTTTTTTTGAGGAACCATGGACATGGTAGTTAGGATCTGAACGTAAATTAGTATTAAATTAAGTTCCGCAAACCTTGAAAAGGCTTTTGGAGTCTACCCAGGTGAAAGTTGATTAGATTAAAGTTAAAGTTCATAACTTAACAATTGGTCCTTTCACAGTTCCAAATTAAGAAGCTTCTCTTTGAAATTATATCAGTTCAAGACTTCAAGTCATAGCATGAAGTTTTGGGTAATTTCTCAGGCCTTGAGAGGAAAGTCTTGCCGTGCATTCTAGGCTAGTTTGTTCCTTCATAGGCCAGAAATTAGTTGTTGCTTTTTATTTTTTATTGTGCAACGTGTTTCTTCTTGTATGTTCAAAGTCCAAACAAAAGAACCCCACAGAAAGATTCTCGAAAAACATCTTTTGATCATTTTCATGTCTTTGGCAATATGGGTTGAAGTGCTTCAAACGGTAAAAATTTCCTGTTCAAATGGTGGCAATGTTCAAAATGATAAAATTGACAGTAGGGTCTCACTCACGATCGAATTCAAGTCAAAACGCGTAATTAGATTTGTTTAGCGTCTTATTTCAGTCGTTTCATTATCTGCGTACGTGTGTTTTTTGTAAGGCCAATGTTTGGTAGTTTATTTACTTAAAAGTGAGCTTGAAAGTGGTTTTAACCAAATAAACCAGTTTATTTGTGTGGTTTGGTGTTGAATATTTTGAAATTTTATTATCATTGAGTGAAGTTTCACTCTTTTGGTTTCCTCCATTATGGTGAGGGGGTAAAAAATTTAGGATGATAAGTGATAACATATTAACATGGAAGATATTTTTTACCATTTTAGCATAGAATTTAAAGGCTCTTAGGAGAGCATATATATTTGCTTAACTAGGGGTTGATGCTAAGAATTTTTAATTCAGTGACATTACTTGACTCTCCAAACGAGGATAAATTGGTTTCAAATACCACTTGTGCTTAGTGGGAGGGTTCATAAATGTGTTGGTAAATCCTAGTGCCAAAATATGTCAAGATTGAGTTGTATCAATAAATTTGTGTTAGGGTTAAATACTTAAATCTGGGTCAAAAACTGTTCAAAGAAGACAAGGTTTCAATCTCCTCAAAAATGATGAGTTGATGACATGTTGCACGTATCTTTTGCCAATTTTGAGTGAAACTTATTTAATTGGAAAGTAGGCTTTTGAGATTTCAAAACGTACACAAATTTGACCAATTGGTATTTAAAATGAGTGTGATATAGTCATTTAAAGTTGTCATAATTGTGTGAACTTTGAGAGCTTCGCTCAACGGCTCAAGTGAAATCACCGAGATTTACAATCCAAATTCTACTATAAGAAAGGTTTTTGCCAGATTTTAACTGTACTTTGTGAACCTATATAAACCACTTGTTCAGGGCAGAGGTACATATAATCTTGGGGTGGCCATGACCCCCACAAAACTTTTGAAATCCTCTTATAGTGCTGTATAAAAATAAATTGGGCTCCTACAAATTATAATGATTGGCCCCTCCATAAAATTTTACAAAACCTTCTTGCTGTCACTGGAAGAAAATTGGTCTAGCATAGTTGGATAGGCCATCTAATACACTAGTCTAGACTACTTTTAATTCAATTTAAATTATAATAAAGGAGAAAGTAAACAAGTGGCCCACCTACTTGCAAAACATGCCAAGAACTTGGAGTTTCCAAACTATTGAATAGAAGATAGTCTCTGGTTTTAGAATTCCAATTAGCTATGAATATTCATTATCTTCACAGTTCATGCTTTTTTTTTTTTTTTTTTTTACTGTTGTTTTGTATAGTTTTCTCTTTACTCTGATTTTGGATAATGACTTTCCTTTAAAACAAATCTCATAGAGATCTATTCATTGTTAGTTTTTATGTTATTTCCCTTTAAAATATAACAATGACTGCATTTAGCCATTTACAATTCCAATATTTAGTTAGTTTCTTAAGTGGACTCCACCCAAACAATAGATACACTTTTATCAAAATCTTATAAATCCCTAATCTCTAGTGGTCTTTCTTTTTATTTTTTCTAAGAATAGAAAAAGGGCGTTGTTCCTAATGTTTTCATATTTTTAAATGCAATGCGCATTGCTCGAATTGGTGTGTTTTCTTTTCATTCTTAGTCTTCAAATTCATTTATTCTAGTCCCATCATCATCATTTTTTTCACAAAATTTGATCATTTTCTCATATTTCCAATTTTTTTCCTCATATGTTTTTCTCTCATTATCATCATCTCATTTTTATATATTTTTAGTTGATTTTTTGTTTTCCTTTTGAATCCAGGTGCCTTATAAGTTGTACCAACATTGATATGTTTCTACAACATAATTTAGGTTGTGCTAGAGATAAGAAATATTCTTAAGTCTTAACCCCCTCCTAATTTGGAAAGGGGAAAAATTGTTCAGAATTTCACTATGAAAAATGGTAATGAATGAAATTTATTTTATGAATGGTCATCATCTAGCACAATTCTAATAAGAGATGCTAAGTAGGGGTGTGCAATTAACCCACCAACCCGCCCAAACCGACCCAACCCAACCCAACTCGCCGGGTTGGGTCGGTTTTTAGGCATTGGTGGGTTGGGTTGGATTACAAATTTTTTTTTGATAGCAGGTTAGGTTGGTTTAGGTCATAAAATTTCAAACCCGCCAAACTCAACCCGACCCATCCATATATTTAATATATATATATATGTAAAATATATTATATAATTAATAAATTTTTTAAAATAACCAGCTCTTCCTATCTTATATAAAAACTAATTAGTTCACACAAACCTTAGTAAATTACTATTGTTGTTTAGTTATTAGTGTTGTTGGCATTTAAGGAGTTACATTGATACTAATCTTTGGGCTTTTTAAATATATTTATATTTATATTTTTTTCTACTCAATTTAATAAAAATAAAAATAAAAATAAAAATAAAAATAATAATAAAACAAAAAAATTTGTCCAACTCATGAATTCAACCCGACCCAACCTGACCCATGTGGATTGTGTTGAATTTTTTTTTACCCACCATGGTGGATTGGGTCAAAAAATCCCTTCAACCCGCCCCATGCACACCTCTAATGCTAAGGCTTTAAAAAAAAAAAAAAAAATCTTTTATATGTTTATAGCAAATTGAACAATTTTTTAATCTTATTTGAGTTTTAAAATATTATAAAATGTTAAATTTGACTATTATATATAAAATATAATAATTATGAATTATGACTAGCATATAAATATATAATTCGGCCCTGTGGAAAATCCTGGCTATGCCCCTATTTGGTATTATAATTATGGTTGAAGTAAATTTCTTGTAATATTTGTGTGGAATTGATAATAAACTTGTTCAATAAATCCATTAATTCCATTACATAAGTTGTTTAGGGGGTCTAAACTAGATTTATTAAGTTGTATCAGTCTTTAGAGCTTATAGGGGTTATAGTAGCTTTTTTAAGAGACAGAAGATTTCTATTTTATACAGTAATTTGATTTTTTTTTTATAATTTTTTTTTAAAGTTTTCGAGTTTTATTTAGCCGGTACATTTTGTAAGGAATTATATTCCTAAATGTGATAGTTAACCCAACTCATCATAAGAATATTCTGATGATAAGGAAAGTGGACTTCAACAAGCATAAAATAAGCTTTTTAAGTTACGTATTAAATTGAAGAAAGTTTTTAAGAATTCTTTAAAAATTAAATGACATTGAACATGACAGTATAGTCAGGGTCCATATCGAGGGGAAGTTCTTCTGATTTTTCATGAAATTCTTAGAAAAATTGAATAACATTGAACATGACAGTATGGTCTGAGTCCACATTGATGTTTGATGTATTTTGAATACAGTCTTATGTAAATAAAATATAATGTAAACTGATTTTTTTTTTTTTAAACTATACTTATGCTCTATGCCTTTTTTCAAGTCTCATGTAATAGAAAGTAGATCTAGTTATTATTTGGTTTATGAGATTTGCTTTGTATTACATCGAGTCATTTGTAATGTGATGTTTCATTATGGGATTGCTAAAGGAGGTTATTAGGGTTCATAGATGTGTTAGAATATTCCAGTGCCATAACATATCAAATTTACGTTGTATTAATAAAATTGTGTTTGAGTTGAATTTGGTTCAAAAGTTGCTAGCACACAATGAGGTTTTGATCTACTCCAAGATCATAATTTGATGATCTTCTACTCATATCTTATATATCATAAATAATTTTTGACCAAGACTTGTTTCATTAGAAATTTGACATTTAGGGGTTCAAAATGAATAAAAAATTTGTTTCAATTTGAATTTTAAAGAAGTGAGATATGATCCTTTAAAGACTTGACCATACGACTTAAAATAATGATTCTACCCGATTTCATACCAATAAATCAAAAACCCTTCTACGTATTCGTGGTAGCTGAGGATCAGGATCTGAATGTAAAATATTAGTTGAATTCCAAGCCCACAAAAAGGCTTTTGGATTCTATGCAAGTGAGAATTAATTAGATTAAATGTAAGACTTAACAAGATCTTCCTCAATCAGTTCCAAATGATGTTAATTCAAGTCTTAGCATCATGATTTTTGGGTAAGTTTCTCAGGCATTAAGTAAAGTCTTGCCGTGCATTCTTGTCTAGTTTGTTCCCTCATAGGCCAGCAATTTGGTTTTGCCTTTTGTTTTTTTATTGTGCAATGTGTTTTTCCTTGTATGATCAAATATACAAAAGAAACCAACTCAGAGAGTACTTGCCATATGCATTAATTGGAATTAGGGGTGGCAAATGGGTGGGTTTGGGGTGGACATAATTGGATTGGGTTTATGAAACTCATTTACCCATTAAAATTCATTCAACTAATTGCTTTTAACCCAAATCCAACCCAACCCAACCCAATTATTATGGGTAAACCCCAACCCACCCAATTACCCAATTATCAAAATTACCAAAATACCACTAAAGTAAAAATGACCAAAGTCCTCTATTATTCCCAATTCACTTTTTTTCTTTTTTTCCAGTTTTTGCTAAGTGACATAAAGCAATCAAATTTCTATTAAAAACGAAATAATTACTAATTGCTAAACCAATTAAGCAATAAATCGAAACAATTTGTCAATTCTCATTCACCATTACCATTAATTAAATACACTTCATAACACCCTATAATACCTAATTAGCTGTTTTTTTTTTTCCTAGTTTTAGCTAAGTAATCAATAATCACTAAACCAAATTAAGCATTAAATCAAAGAAAAATTAAAAGAGAGAGAAAGAGTTAATGACCGGAGGAGAACACGGAGGGAACTCCGAAGAGAATCCGACGCCTGTTTCAACGTAGGAATCACTGACCTCCGCCGGATTCAACACCGATC
Source organism: Castanea sativa (assembly GCF_040712315.1). Taxonomy (NCBI): domain Eukaryota; kingdom Viridiplantae; phylum Streptophyta; class Magnoliopsida; order Fagales; family Fagaceae; genus Castanea; species Castanea sativa. The sequence continues at coordinate 29,574,756 of NC_134013.1, forward strand.
AGATCCCTCACACTTCTGAGAACTTCACAGACGATGACGACATCGACATCAACAACGAGGCCGCCGTGGATCCTGAAATCATCCGAGACGAGTCGGAAGAGGAAGACGGAGAGGATATTTTCCACGACACTTTCTTGGAGTAAGTACTCTTTCGGAGTGTTTTACATCGATCTTATACTTAAAGGTGACTTCGAAGATGTTACTAAAGATATTGTACTGAATAAACCTCCCTTCGTGACTCAACGTCACCGATATGTTCTTCGTCGTCGTCGCCGTCGTCGACATCGACATAATCGAGTTCTGAGAAAATGACAAAAAATGAAATCCCTCGTGAAAGTCTTAAGGGCTCGTTTGGTATATGTGTTTAAAAACTGAAAGTTGTTGTTTGCAAATATTTATGAAAATACGTGTGAGTGAAAAAGTGCATAAAAATACGTGAAATGTTGTTTAAAAAGTAAAAATGGTTGTTTGAAAACTAAAACCAAACACCCCCTTAAACGTCTGAGGGCTGAGTTTTTTTTTTTTTTTAAAAGGGCTGGGTTGAATTTGGGTATATTGTTTTTGGGTTAAATGGGGTTCAATGGGTTTCTAGTTAAAACCCAGTAATTACTGGGTCTAATTGGGTTGATGCCCATTTAACCCAACTAATAATTGGGTGAGTTTGGGTTTGATTAGAGCGGGTGAGTTTGGGTGGGCAAATGGGTTTGAGCTTACTTTGCCACCCCTAATTGGAATATTCTCGAGTGATAATTGATAAAAGCAAATTTTGGGTGATTCTCAGCTCAATGACAAGATGGGTTGAAGTAGTTCAAACGGTATGAATTTCTGGATGGAAAATTAGGGAAAATTTTCAAAAATGATAACTGACATTATTGGAACTCAAATACATTGACTAAAGGGTCTCATTCACGAATTCAAGTCCAAACGCGCGGTTATATTTGAAACTCTTCATTCAGTCATTTCATTTTCTGAGTAGGAGTAACGTATGGTTTATATTTTGGAAGCTTATTTGCTTAAGTTGAGGTAGAAAACGATATGATTTGCCGTTGGATCATATAATTTTCTAAAAGTTTGATTGAAAAGTCAGGAACTCAAAAAAATAATGGAACATTTTACATAGGAGTAGACCTTTTCACGAATCAGCGAAATGTTAAGTGTTTGATTAAGTATTACTTGGAAAATTTGAAGCATTAGAGTATTGAATTTTTCGTTTACTGTCATAGTTGTACCGTAGTCAAGGTCTTACCAAGTAATGGTATTCCTCAATCCCTCCAAAATGTAGAAAACAACCAAATTAGAACTGTAAACTCTGTGAGCAAGTTCTATAATTTGGATGCCTATGAAATTCTGTATAATACAAAACTAGAGCGCACGTGCGTGATGAAATGGGTATAATACATCATCCATGGGCCTCCACGCCACTTGTTAACCCCACACGTCTTCTATCCTCCATGGAACCTCACACTTCACAGTTGTCTAGCACCATGATAATAATACTCCTCCTTTGTTGGGTTTTTTTCTAAGATTGTTTGTGTGAGTTTTATGGACTTATTTGGTGTAATATACTGTTACTTTTGCCCCACAGACAGGGACGGCTTGATGCATTTGGGGGCCTAAGGAAAAAATTAATTATATTGTATTAGATGCAAAATTACTACTAATTAATATGAACTACGTAGAATTTTTTCTTTTTTTTCAGAAATTTTATGAATAGAAAAAGTTTGACAAAATTTTTCATACTTGTTGACGTAGCAAATTGATAGTAGTAAGTAAAAAAGCCGTGTAAGTGGTAGACTTAAATGAGAACTAGTAAAAGTTTGCTAACTTAACTCTTATTATTATTATTTTTTTAGAAGTGCAATATTCACAATATTTTTTATAACAAATTCTAGGTTTTAAGTTGTCTTTTGTTTTCTATTTGAAAATATCAATATAATTATTTTTTTTGCTATCAATAACAACCTACTACTTAACATTAGTTGTAAAAGTGTTATGAAAAATATTGTGGACGTTGCATTTTTCTCTCTTTTTTATTTGTTTTTCATCTAGTAAAAAAATATTATTTTATTTATTTATTATAAATAACCTTATTGGTTAAAATTTGGGGGCCTTTCTTTTTTTGCTTGGGGCCTTAGGCGACCGCATTTTTTGCTCTAGCATTCAGCCGGCTTTGCCCACAGACTACCATGGGCACTAATACCACTTGTTAGGGAAATAAATACTTTGAGGAGACAATTTGAATAATTAATATAACATATAAAAATACAATTTAACCCAAAAAGCATAAGTCCAATGAGTATGTGCTCAATTATATTATATTAACCACTCATTGAGACTCTACTCATCTGTATATACTCAACATTATTTTTTCTCAACAAAATATATATATATATATACACTGCCATAGTTGTTCAGTGGTCAAGGTCTTACCGAGTAATGGTATTCCTCAATCCCTCCAAAATGTAGAAAGCAACCAAATTAGAGCTGTAAACACTGTGAGCAAGTCGTATAATTGGATGCCTACGAAATTCTGTATAATACAAAAGTAGAGCGCACGTGAATGATGAAATGAAATCTGTATGTATTAGAGTTTAATGAGTCAACTGCCTTGCATTTTAATTCGGAAGTAAAATTGGTAAAAGTCTTTATAATATAGAAAATATTGCCCAGGGAGCTCCAACATAAAAGTTGTCACAGTTTGGGAGTCATCCCTACTAAACAGCCCATGGCCTAATCCCTAATTTATCTGTACCATTTTTATTTTTGAAGTAATTTTTTTTCCTGTCTGTCAATCACTAAATTTGTAACTTTTGTAATTGTATAATATCAAATTGCCGAATCTTTAGCAAATTACAAAGATAGTCAGTTCAAAAAACATGTAAAAATTTGACATAAGGCTTTGCAAATTGCAATATAAAGTTTTTATGATGATGACATGGAAGAGTATTTTGATCATTTAAGCAAAGAATTTAAAGGCTATTAAGAGGGTGCATCGATTTGATCAACCAGGCTGAGATGATGGTGATCCATGAGCAATAAACATCCAATAAGATGATTGTTACTGTTAGTCTGTTGGTATAGAAACTCTACAAAATTGACCTAGTCGAGGGATTAGGCACCAATTCAAGCTTAAAAGCGCGTAACTAGCTAGGTTGAATGGTTGATTAACCACTTAATTCAATCATATCATTGTCTAAGACCAGGTCAGAGCATCAACTTCAAAAAGACCTGGTCGTAACTAAGTTGATTTATTTTTTTGATATTTACTAATTACAAGCCTTCACTTTTTTGGGTGGCAAACTATACTATGGAAGAAAATGATTCATCATGATGTCGAAATCACAGAAATGATCCACTGTTTATGTACCAAACTTTAGTCGAGAATTGCTTGTTTCTTTAATAACTATAGTCGATTATGTCATTTGCTAATAAAATTCTGCTTATATAATAAGACTGAACGTTATGTAATTATTTTGTAGGTTCTAGAGTTAGGTAAGTTTTGCTTTTTTTATTTTTATCTTTTTATTTACAGAAGTAAATTCCAGTTAATTTAATTAGTAAAATCTATTGTCATCAAAAAAGATATCTAATATTGAATTCTACCAAAAATATATTTATTTATATTTTGGCTTAATAGTAAAGAACAAATATTATGAGGTGGACATTATATTTGTAGTAATAATAATAATAATAATAATTTGAGATATTACTATTATGTACCAAACTTATAGGAGGGAAGATGGTTGTTTATATAACAACCTTCATGAATTAGCAGTGGTAAAGCACTAAACTATTGAGTTGAATTCTGTTTTAAAAGGTCTACAATACAGCATTAGCTATGATGATCATCATCTTACATAGTACTGGCATACCTCAAGCCCCCAACATAAAGAAAATGAGCAATTTACATATGTAGCCTCTGCTATGATGATGATCATCATTTGTATACCACTAGGGGGCCTCTATGTCTTTGGCTCTAATATTCTAACTCATACACCGCTCCCTTTTAGAGATACACTCAAATTATACAATTTGTTAATTTATGAGACTTTGAATGGTGAAGACTTTTTACCCATTATGGATAATATGGACTCATAACTTTTTGTCAATCACTCACAATTACAAAAGTTAGTAAATTATAAATTTAGTGTCTTTCTACCCATTATGGATTTATATGGACTCATAATTTTTTGTCCATCACTTCAAATCATACCAGCTAACAAATTGTAAATTTAGTGTAAAAATGGGTGTGTAGATAATAGTGTTGCTCCCTCTCTGTTGGCCTATATAAGGTTGCCTACTCTCAATGACAAAAGACCAATAGAAACCTCATACAGAAAAGAGCACTGACTTGTTCAAAAGTTGAATATCAGTCTTTGTCTAACTCTCCTACGTCAGGTTAGGCACTAAAGGCATGCAACTATAGGTTCCACTCTTACAATTTTCCTCCACAATTAAAGTAGTTATTCTCAGGCAATTTCCCTAAACAAAATTAATAACCAAATCAATAATTAAACATTAAAAGTTCCACTTTGACAGTCAAAGGGTCCACCAGAACTTGTCTGATGAATATTGATAGAAGTATTGGAGACTTTTCAATATCGTACACTCTACGCCCAAGTTCACCAATGTTGTTTGCTCCTTGTATAGTGTCCCAGATAACACTCCCATGCTCTTGTCACTATCTCCCCCATCTCTCACAACTTCCTATAAATTCACAATTCATTCTTCATTCTCCATATCACTACCTCTACCTCCATTCCTCTTAATACACTTGTATACACACCCAACACCTCTTTCTCACACTCTCTAAGTATGTGGAACTCCTTTGCCTTAGAGAGAATTTCATTTCATAAACTACTAGTACCTAGAAAACCCAATACTTATTCAAAAACCATATACAGAGATGAGTTAGACAAGAAGGCACCAAGAAAGAAGTGCGCAGAGAAGAGTAGCAAAGATCATTTTGCATATTCAAAAGTACCATTGATTCCAAAAGAAGAAGATGGTAAGGATTTTATGAAAGGAGCTAACTGTGGCAGTACTACTGTTGAGAAAAAGGAGATGATTAGAGTAAAGATCAGGATGACAAAGCAAGAGGCAGCTCGAATGTTGTCTAAGTGCAAGGATGGAGGGGTCCTTGATTTCAAGGATGTAGCACTTGAGCTTGTGCAAATACGAACAAATCAAATTTGTGTTATGTCAACTAATACTGCTCCAGTGCTTGAGAGCATCCCAGAAGAGTAATAGATTTTTTGTTTATGTTTTTGTTTCTTAGAACAAGCCCAGGTGGATTGGAACCAGATTTGAAGAAAATCATACAATACCACAAAGCCATGTGGCTCTAGATGTATTATCTTTATTATTGTTTTCATAGAGGAAGAACTGTTTGGAAAATTTGAATTTGGTTATTAGTTTAATTGACTCTTATATTTAGAAAACATGTAGAAATTGGGTTTGTAGAACACTTGGGACTGAGGCTTCGACAACATGGACCACTGTACATATTCTCAGCTTGGATTTTGATTTTAGATAATCCCTGTCCTCATTTTAGGAGGTAGCGCATTCTATGGTAGTAGTGAACCACTCAAATGTGTTTCATACTCACGAGTCATGAATAACATGACGTTCAAAAATACTACTCTGATACTAAAGTCCCAGCCTCAATTGGAATTTGTAGAAACCCAGTATATGTTTTTTGATGAGCAAGTGAACAACTTTCACTAAATGAAACAAATACAACAAGATAATAACTTACAACAAACTCTGCAGAGCAACACAACTGGCCGACTAAGTAAACACCACAGGTGCAAATATAAAAACTGCAATACACAAGACCTGCACCTAAATTCCCAGAATATCTTAGCATTTATTGTTATTACGTATCTGTTAAACTAAGTTAGCATATCATTTCGGATCATTCAATTCATTTTAGTTCATTTGGTCTATTTGGTCCCATTCAGTCCAATTCAATCAATTCAGTTCATTCAGTCCATTTTGGACTAATTGGGCTAAAAAATTCATTTTTTTTCCTTAATTTTATTCTTCAAGTCCAACAAATTAGTGAGTCTCTTGTGGTAGCATGGCCACACTGGTGGAACAAACATAGTGCTCAGAAGGGTAGAAAGAGAAAGAAAATGATCATACTCCTCCAAGGTGGGCACTAGATCAACATCCCCAATGGTGACACATCTCAAGATGCGATCCCAACAAGAAGTAATGACCTCCAACAAATGCCAATCTAGTGTGGTGTGGAGAAGAGCAGTAGCATCTCCAAGAAGTCGCTGGATAAATGTCTGGTCACTGCAAGAAAAGGAGCTCAACCACCTCCTAAGCTTCTTCTCATAATAAGACTCCCTCTCAAGCTCGACCAAAGTGTCATAGGAGTGAGCACTAAGAGCATCTATGAACGGATCCGACTTAATATGATGATTTGATGCGAATCTATGGAAAAAATGATGAAAAACAATGTTTTCTACACGTTTTGGATGAAGAAAAGGGTAGAAGAAGACCCTAGATAAACACAGACTAGAATGAGCTAAAACCCAACTTTTATGCACGAAATTTGAGGCGGCGCACCTTGTAGGGTTGCCAATGCACCTACAAGGACTGTTGACCCTCGGGAAGCATGCCAAGGTTTTTCAACCCCCCAGGCATAAACCCTTATGTGTTTTGACCACTACCCCTCTGTTTGGGATGTTTTTAACCACCTTGGAGCAAATATTCCTTTGTTTAAGCACCCGTCGTAGTGTGCGATCAGCCCAGCAATGAACCAGAGTGTTAGAAATTCTCTCTCATGCAATTGAGACTGCACAAATCCTACATTAGGGCAGTTTGTCTTTGTGCATCTCGTTCAGCACTTCTAGACATCATGAACCTCCTTTTTCTAAGCCCGATTCACCCGGTTCAGGGGTCGGTTCAGCCCCGGTAATTAGAGCTCACAATAGAAAGACACTAGAGCCCGTTCTCAGCCATCCGACAGCTTTTTTAGCTTATTTAGAGGACAAAGGGAGTCATTACTTATGATGTTTCCCCAAGAAGCTTGTCTTTGAATTATTAGCCCCCTCGAGCAATAACAGGAGTGATCAGTGCATGTCGCCTCGTGGCGTGTTTAAAAAGATCTTGTTCAAAATGTCCGCATTCATTATTAGCATTCGATATGGCCTATGAAGTCAAGGCCATTTTCAGGTAGCCCGCAGGCTTGGAACCTCGCAAAACCCTAAACTGGGGCAATTTATTTTGCAAAGTTCCTTCCACCTTGTCCAATATACAAGAATGGGTCCATCCCACTGAGGATGTTTCCCTCATGTCAAGAATCACATGAAACCCTAAACTGGGGCAGTTTTTCTCACGTGGTCTCTTCATTCTCTCTCCCCCCAGCGGGACGATCATTGTCAAAATCCACTAATAAACCTGTGAAATTGCGGTGCAATACAAATAAGTGTGACACCAGCTGGTTCAAGACCACCATCTATGATGAAAATGCGATAGTGCATACATACAGCAACCCTCTCAAAGGCGATTTCCTAGAATTGTACATGTAAGTACTAACCAGAGGCGTTGTCTTTCGTATACATCACCAGCCCTCTTAAAGGAGATTTCCTAGAACTATGCATGTAAGTCTTAACTAGAGGCATTGTCTTTCACATACATTAGCAGCCCTCTCAAAGGCGATTTCCTAGAACTATGCATGTAAGTCCTAACCAAAGGCATTGTCTTTCACATACATTAGCAGCCCTCTCAAAGGTGATTTCCTAGAACTATACATGTAAGTCCTAATCAGAGGCATTGTTTTTCACATACATCAGTAGCCCTCTCAAAGACACTTTTCCTAAAGTCATACATCCGCCCTCTCAAAGGCATTTCCCAGAATCATGCATATAAGCCCTACCCAAAAGGCACTACTCCTCACATATGTTTACAGCCCTCTCAAAGGCAATTTCCAGAGTTGTACATGTAAGTCCTAATTAGAGACGTTGTTTCTCCTACATTGACTGCTCTCTCAAAGGTGATGTTTCTATCTCTACAGCCCTCTCAAAGGCAATTTATCTAGAGCTATGCATGTAAATCCTAATCAAAGGCATTGCTTTGCATGTATATTAGCAGCCCTCTCAAAGACACTTTTTCTAAAGTCATACATCAGCCCTCTAAAATGCAGTTTCCAGAATCATGCATTTAAGCCCTACCCAAAAGGCATTGCTCCTCACATATGTTTACGACCCTTTCAAAGGCGATTCATCTAGAGTTGTTCATGTAAGTCCTAATCAGAGGCATTGCTTCTCCTACATCAGCAGCCCTCTTAAAGGCGATGTTTCTATGTCTACGACCCTCTCAAAGACAATTTTTTTATTATTATAGAGTTATGCATGTAAGTCCTAATCAGAGGCATTGTTTTTCCACTCATTGGGACTGCTATTCAGATATCCTCTATTTCCACCCGGCCTAAGTCCAAGACTGCTATTCAGATATCCTCTGTTTCTACTTGGAAAAAATCAGGACTGCTGTTTAGATATCCTCTATTCCTACCTGACACTCATCGAGACTGCTATTCAGATATCCTCTGTTTCTACTTGGCAAAAATCAGGACTGTTGTTCAGATATCATCTGTTCCTACTTGACATTCATCGGGACTACTATTCAGATATTCTCTGTTCCTACTTGACACCCATCGGGAATGTTATTCAAATATCCTCTATTTCTACCCGGCCAAATTCCAAGAATGCTATTTAGATATCCTCTGTTTCTACTTTGCAAAAATCAAGACTACTATCTTGATATCCTTCGTTCTTGCCTAACACCAATCAGGAATGCTATTTAGATATCCTCAGTTTCTACCTGGCCTAAGGTCAAAACTGTATGCCTCACCATTTTCACTATTCCCGACCACCAGGTACGTCCCCTTGCCTATGTCTCGTATTTTATTTTCATCATTTAAATTTCTGCATCTTTGCATACCCATATAACACAGACAAAAAACAAAAAATATGTGCCTTTTCCTAAGATAGCATGGCATAGATCATGGAATATATATATATGCTTATGAAAATTCCAAAAAAATAAAATAAGCACTATCATGCATCCCTAGTAGTATCGCTACTAACGTTTTGCAGAAAAAAGAAGAGAAGAGGAAAAAATAGACACTAACCTCAAGTGCAAAAAAGGTTGCAACAGCAAACTGAAGCTAAAAGGCCAAACCCGCTAAGTTTGTAGTCGCTTCAGAGAACTTTTTAAAAGTGAGAAGTCAGGGGCAATTGTTGATACCGTATTTTGTCTGCCTTAGATTTATGTGTTGGACCTCGAAAAATCCAAAAATGTTATTTTCTTTTCATGGGGCAGTGAGAACATCTAGAACGACGTGGCGCAACTTGTTTGGACACTAGAGCACCTAAAGTACCTTTTCCAGCCAAAATGAGCAAAACACCCATGGTGGGCCCAGAAACCCTAATTTTGATCCGGCTGTCAAAACAGGTTGAAACTAATGCCATTGCGAAGATAAACAAATTCTCATTCTAACAACTATTCACGGGTCAAAATAGAAGTTAGAACGGCCCAAATATCATAAAAATCGAGATAACGCACCTATTGATGTACACTAACTTCCCAGAGCCATAACTTTTGATCCGATTATTGGATTTTCAAGTTCTATACCTTTTCAGAATCAAGAAGCTAAGATCTTTCCAAGGGTGTGAAGATCAACCCAATCAGAAGAAGTTGAGGCTGGCGGCCTTTAAAGGGTAGCCACCTTGAAAAGCATGCCGAGGCTATAAATAGCCCCAGGCACCTCCCAGACCAAAAAGAAAAAGAAGAAGAAGAAGGACTCCCTAGGTTCTACTCTTTGCCTGGACGTCTACCACACCTTTTTTTTTCTCTCTTCCAAACACAAAAACACACCAAAAACACATCAAAACCTCTTGATTCTTCCCTCTTTACCAAAAATACAAGGTATTATTCTTATACCCAATCTTCTTTTCTTTTGTTCTACATCTTGGATTTGGGGTTTAGGGTTGTGGATGTAGCTTTTTAGCTATCATCCACACCCCTAACATTCTCAATCTATTTCTAGCATTTATCTTGCTCTCTTTGCCTTAATAACATGATTTATTGTTTTATCATGTTTCTTGCTTTATCTTGTCCCTAGCATGTTCTTAGCTTAGATACATGTTTCTATGCTTGTTTACATGTCTTTTTGTCTCCATCAATATGCTTTATGCCATATTTTCCTATGCCATGTTCCTCATTTGGTTCTATGTTGATGTTAGGGTTACATGCTCGCATGGTTGTATGACGTTGTTGGCTATGCCTTGCTTGGATCTATGTGTTTATGTGTGTATTTTCATGCTATATGGTTAGATCCTTGTCTTCACAAGCTTATATGCTTGGATTCATGTTCTTCCATGATTATGTGCTAGATCTACATGTTTACATGCATGTTTCTATGACTATATGTCTAGATCTATGTTTTCACATGCCTACATGCTTAGATCTATGTTCTCTACTTGCTTTATGCTATCTTCCATGTGCTTGTGCGCTCCATGCCATGTTTGTGTGCCTCGACCTAGGCTATATTTGTCATGACATGTGCTATTGTAGCCCTTTTGTCGCTTTTGTCCCTTTTTCTCGAGTTTTGGCCTAACGATTAGGACCCAATCTAGACCCTATGGTCTTTGTCATCCCCAAACCCCAAGGCCCACATCAAAGGGTTTGGATCATCCTTATTTGCATGTCTGTGCTTGCTTGCTTCTATGCTTTATGCTTGTGTTAGCCTTTTTGTTCTAGGATTTGCCACGCTTGACGCCCTTAGCAGGTTTGTGGTTGTGTGATTACATCTGACGCCCATGAGGCCTTGTTTGGATATAACCACTTGGGACGCATCTTCAGATACTGGTTGCTTCGTGCATACCATTCCTCTTTTTCACTCCGTGCGATGCTATGCTTACCATGCTTGTTTGCGCCACCCATTGGCTTTTTATGCATCTTTACACGCTTTCTTACATGTCCATGCATGAGTCTTGCTTGCTAGTGTGTCATCCATGCTTCAACACAATGAAGTTATGGACATTCAATCCAAACCTACATTTGTCCCTCACAGACACCACCTTTGTTTGCTTTCTTGTTTGTTTGCTTTTTTGTTGTCTGCCTATCTCTGCTTTTTGCCTTTTTCATATGCTTTTTGCATCTTTTCCTTCCATTGCTTGTCTACTAGTTTCTTGTCTTTGCCTTTGCATGTACACACATAGAGCAAAGACACTTGGAGCTAGGGCACGGTCTCCTAAGCGCAAGCAAAAAGGGTATGGATGCAAGCATGTGGATACGAGCCAAGTGACTATGTTTAGTAGGTTTAGGAGTCTAGCTTATCCCATTTGGTTTTGTACTCTTTTAAACCCCCTTCATTCCTCCTTCTTTTCTCTCTTAAATGAGTTGTATTAGGCATATCATGCAATGTACCATTTGTCCTCATCTCTAGAGTATGGTGACCCCTGTTTACTTTCTTGCACTTATATTTTGAGCCATTCTCTAGGGATGTAGGCATTTATTTTCCTGCTCTGTGTGCTCGCATTGTGCATGATGTATGTATATATATACCTACTCACCCCCTTCCGGTGTGATTGTCACAGTCCATGTCACCTAAGGCAAAGCAATGCCTAATTTCCACTGTGAAAGTAAGGTGACATGTAGCCGGATTTTCGCCGTGAAAATTTGATACTTTGCCCAAATGCCATAGGAAAGCATAGATTGGGACCACACCCATTCAAAAGCCAAACCTCAAAGCCCCTATGCATGCACAACCCCGAAAGCCAATGCCAAAATCATGTTTTTTATTGCAAATTTCCAAAAATTAAAGTTTTATCAAAACAAAAGCCTGTCCTTGGACAAGCGTTGTGGGGTGCCTAACACCTTCCCCCACGTAACCAAACTTCCAGACTCAAGAATTAAGATTTTTTGCCATCCATATTAGATTAGGAAAAATGTCATTTTTTTTAGTCTAGGATTGGTAATAAAATCAACTAGAAATAGGTGATCAATCACACCTTAGAAAAACCCAATGATTGGTGGCAACTTTACTTACCTTTGGTAATTACTTAAAATTGGGCCAAAATTCCAGCCACACTTCCAAAGGTATACAAACACCTTTCCTCCACCGAGAGAGAGAGAGAGAGAGAGAGAGAGAGAGAGAGAGAGAGAGAGAGAAAGCACCGAAGCTCCACAAGAACCACACGACTATTGAGAGGGGCCTCTAATGGGTCCCGCGCGCATGGGAGCGTTGCCACGGCGGGTGGTCAAACGAAGGTCCGACGGCAGTTATCCGTCTTGAGGTTGAGCGTTGATAGTCCCAATAGTTCCCAAACCTCCAACTCCAATTCCTTCTGCCCCTATACAAATCAAACCAGCTGATAAAAAACGATAAAGAGACAAGAAGGGAGGTAAAGACCCTATCGAAGAGGGTGAAGTCCAGGAGGAGACTCCTCTTGGGACCACCAACATGGCAAAGACAACCCGAGCCCAACAAAGAAGGGGAGGAGAAATCTCGGAAGCTGTTCCTGAGTGTCGATCTCAATTTCTGAACTAGAATCCTGTCTTTGAATTGGACGGCTTGCCTCTCTACAAAGATTTCTTCAATCTGTAACTTTGACAGCGGAAGAGAGGGCTATGTGGCCAAAGCAGTGGAACAAGCGCTCCTTCTTCCTAGAGATATGGATGAACTTCAAAACTTGAAGAAGTATGAGCTCTTTCTACGCGTACTTTCCTAATAATTTCTACCTCAACTATTCATTCACAGGCCACTCAAGCAGCACATGTAGCAGAAGAATGGGTTGATCAGGCATTCCGTGACTTGAAGGAAGAGGAGTCCAAACACTATGCCACGTAGAAGTCTCGTACCCTAACAGACAAGAAGTTGAAGGAGATTCTCCTCAAGTTAACAGAATGCAACAAGGCTAGGAAGAGTGTTGAAGCTTCAATATAGAGCTCAAAGAGACAAGCCCAGGAATAGCTCTTACACTTAAGGGAGGCAGAGAGCCAGCTAGTAATTGCTCGGACGACCATTTTCGAGCTGAAGAAAGAGCTAAGCCAGAAGGATGAGGAAATGAACAAGGTTGAGCAAAATGCATATGACCAAGGGTAGAAGGAAACCGAGGCTCACCTCCAATCTTAACTCCATGTTGTATGTCGTAGCTTTTGCTTTAAAACCTAGATTGAGGCCCTTAATGCTACTGGGGTAGACCCTACTTCTGAACTAAGGAATCCAGAGAAAGCCTTCTACCCTCTAGCAATTAGGGCGTGTCCAGTCACTTGGCCTCCTGTTAATACTCCTGGTCCAACTCATCCGAGCTCCACTGAGAACCCCCCACCAAAGTACAGTACTACTGCTCCTGCCCAATCCATACCAGCTGAACAATGGCCAAGCACCACTGTCCCTGCCAAATCCAAACAAACCGAGCCACCTGTCTCCAAGCCCAGTGCAGCTGCTCCACAAAGCACGTAGGTGGTAGCCAAGGTGCCTCAAACAAAAGAAGACTCCTCCACCATTGTCTCCATACCTAAAGTGGTTCCCCCTGCTCCAACTCCAACTGCCAAAGCGCAGCCCACCACAGGAACAGGGACACAGAAGACTCCCAAGGCCTAGGGCATCTGCTACTTTTGTTCAGTAGTCAAGGTCTTACTGAGTAATGGTATTGCTCAATCCCTCCAAAATGTAGAGAACAACCAAATTAGAGCTGTAAACACTGTGAGCAAGTTGTACAATTGGATGCCTACGAATTCTGTATTATACAAAAGTAGAGTGCACGTGAATGATGAAATGAAATATGTATGAATTAGAGTTTTATGAATCAACTGCCTTGCATTATAATTCGGAAGTAAAATTGTTAAAAGTCTTTATAATATAGAAAATATTGCCCAGGAAGCTCCAACATAAAAGTTGTCACAGTTTGGGAGTCATCCCTACAAAACAGCTCATGGCCTAACCCCTAATATATCTGTACCATATTAATTTTTAAAGTAATTTTTTTTCCTGTCTGGCAATCACTAAATTTGTAACTTTTGTAATTGTATAATATCAAATTGCCAAATCTTTAGCAAATTACAAAGATAGTCAGTTCAAAAAACATGTAAAAATTTGACATAAGGCTTTGCAAATTGCAATATAAAGTTTTTATGATGATGACATGGAAGAGTATTTTGATCATTTAAGCAAAGAATTTAAAGGCTATTAAGAAGGTGCATCGATTTGATCAACCAGGCTGAGATGATGATGATCCATGAGCAATAAACATCCAATATGATGATTGTTACTGTTAGTCTGTTAGTATAGAAAGTAGAAACTCTACAAAATTGACCTAGTCGAGGGGTTAGGACCAATTCAAGCTTAAAAGCGCGTAACTTGCTAGGTTGAATAGTTGATTAGCCACTTAATTCAATCATATCATTGTCTAAGACCAGGTCAGAGCATCAACTTCAAAAAGACCTGGTCGTAACTAAGTTGATTTATTTTTTTGAAAACTTTACTAATTACAAGCCTTCACTTTTTTGGGTGGCAAACTATTCTATGGAAGAAAATGATTCATCATGATGTCGAAATCACAGAAATGATCCACTGTTTATGTACCAAACTTTAGTCGAGAAGGGCTTGTTTCTTTAATAACTATAGTCGATGATGTCATTTGCTAATAAAATTCTGCTTATATAGCAAGATTGAACGTTATGTAATTACTTTGTAGGTTCTAGAGTTAGGTAAGTTTTGTTTTTTGTTTTTGTTTTTTTTTTTTTTACAGGATTAAATTCCAGTTAACTTAATTAGTAAAATCTATTGTCCTCAAAAAAGATATCTAATATTGAATTCCACCAAAAATATATTTATTTGTATTTTGGCTTAATAGTAAAGAACAATTATTATGAGGTAGACAAATTATAGATTTTATTCTTGTCATATAATAATAATAATAATAATAATATGTTAATAAAGTTCAGATATTAGATTCTCAAAAAAAAAAATCTGAGATATTAATATTATGTACCAAACTTATAGGGGGGAAGATGGTTGTTTATATAATAACCTTCATGAATTAGCAGTGGTAAAGCACTAGACTTTTGAGTTGTGATCTGTTTTCAAAGGTCTACATTATAGCAGCATTAGCTATGATGATCATCAATCTTACATAGTACTGGCATACCTCAAGCCCCCAACATAAAGAAAATGAGCAATTTACATATGTAGCCTCTGCTATGATGATGATCATCATTTGTATACCACTAGGGGGCCTCTAGTCTTTGGCTCTAATATTCTGACTCATACACCACTCCCTTTTAGAGATACACTCAAATTATACCATTTGTTAATTTATGAGACTTTGAATGGTGAAGACTTTTTACCCATTATGGATTATATGGACTCATAACTTTTTGTCAATCACTCACAATCATAAAAGTTAATAAATTGTAAATTTAGTGTCTTTCTACCCATTATGGATTTATATGGACTCATAATTTTTTGTCCATCACTTCAAATCATACCAGTTAAAAAATTGTAAATTGAGTGTAAAAATGGGTGTGTAGATAATAGTGTTGCTCCCTCTCTGTTGGCCTATATAAGGTTGCCTACTCTCAATGACAAAAGACCAATAGAAACCTCATACAGAAAAGAGCACTGACTTGTTCAAAAGTTGAATATCAGTCTTTGTCTAACTCTCCTACGTCAGGTTAGGCACTGAAGGCATGCAACTATAGGTTCCACTCTTACAATTTTCCTCCACAATAAAAGTAGTTATTCTCAGGCAATCTCCCTAAACAAAATTAATGACCAAATCAATAATTAAACATTAAAAAGTTCTACTTTGACAGTCAAAGGGTCCACCAGAACTTGTCTGATGAATATTGATAGAAGTATTGGAGACTTTTCAATATCGTACACTCTACGCCCAAGTTCACCAATGTTGTTTGCTCCTTGTATAGTGTCCCAGATAACACTCCCATGCTCTTGTCACTATCTCCCCCATCTTTCACAACTTCCTATAAATTCACAATTCATTCTTCATTCTCCATATCACTACCTCTACCTCCATTCCTCTTAGTACACTTGTATACACACCCAAGACCTCTTTCTCACACACTCTCTAAGTATGTGGAACTCCTTTGCCTTAGAGAGAATTTCATTTCATAAACTACTAGTACCTAGAAAACCCAATACTTATTCAAAAACCATATACAGAGATGAGTTAGACAAGAAGGCACCAAGAAAGAAGTGTGCAGAGAAGAGTAGCAAAGATCATTTTGCATATTCAAAAGTACCATTGATTCCAAAAGAAGAAGATTGTAAGGATTTTATGAAAGGAGCTAACTGTGGCAGTACTACTGTTGAGAAAAAGGAGATGATTAGAGTAAAGGTCAGGATGACAAAGCAAGAGGCAGCTCGAATGTTGTCTAAGTGCAAGGATGGAGGGGTCCTTGATTTCAAGGATGTAGCACTTGAGCTTGTGCAAATACGAACAAATCAAATTTGTGTTATGTCAACTAATACTGCTCCAGTGCTTGAGAGCATCCCAGAAGAGTTATAGATTTTTTTTTTTTTTGTTTCTTAGAACAAGCCCAGGTGGATTGGAACCAGATTTGAAGAAAATCATACAATACCACAAAGCCATGTGGCTCTAGATGTATTATCTTTATTATTGTTTTCATAGAGGAAGAACTGTTTGGAAAACTTGAATTTGGTTATTAGTTTAATTGACTCTTATATTTGGAAAACATGTAGAAATTGGGTTTGTAGAACACTTGGGACTGAGGCTTCGACAACATGGACCACTGTACATATTCTCAGCTTGGATTTTGATTTTAGATAATCCCTGTCCTCATTTTAGGAGGTAGCGCATTCTATGGTAGTAGTGAACCACTCAAATGTGTTTCATACTCACGAGTCATGAATAACATGACGTTCAAAAATACTACTCTGATTCTAAAGTCCCAGCCTCAATTGGAATTTGTAGAAACCCAGTATATGTTTTTTGATGAGCAAGTAAACAACTTTCACTAAATGAAACAAATACAACAAGATAATAACTTACAACAAACTCTGCAGAGCAACACAATTGGCCGACTAAGTAAACACTACAGGTGCAAATATAAAAACTGCAATGCACAAGACCTGCACCTAAATTCCCAGAATATCTTAGCATTTATTGTTATTTTAAACTAAGTTAGCATATCATTTCGGGTCATTCAATTCATTTTAGTTCATTTGGTCTATTTGGTCCCATTTAGTCCAATTCAACAATTCAGTTCATTCAGTCCATTTTGGACTAATTGGGCTCAAAATTTCATTTTTTTCCTTAATTTTATTCTTCAAGTCCAACAAATCAGTGAGTCTCTTGTGGTAGCGTGGCCGCACTGGTGGAACAAACATAGTGCTCAGAAGGGTAGAAAGAGAAAGAAAATGATCATACTCCTCCAAGGTGGGCACTAGATCAATATCCCCAATGGTGACACATCTCAAGATGGGATCCCAACAAGAAGTAATGACCTCCAACAAATGCCAATCTAGTGTGGTGTGGAGAAGAGCAGTAGCATCTCCAAGAAGTCACTGGATAAATGTCTGGTCACTACAAGAAAAGGAGCTCAACCACCTCCTAAGCTTCTTCTCATAATAAGACTCCCTCTCAAGCTCGACCAAAGTGTCATAGGAGTGAGCACCAAGAGCATCTATGAACGGGTCCGACTTAATATGATGATTTGATGCGAATCTATGGCAAAAATGATGAAAAACAGTGTTTTCTACACGTTTTGGGTGAAGAAAAGGGTAGAAGAAGACCCCAGATAAACACAAACTAGAATGAGCTGAAACTGGGCTGAAACCCAGCTTTTATGCACGAAATTTGAGGCGGCGCGCCTTGTAGGGTTGCCGACACACCTACAAGGACCGTTGACCCTCAGGAAGCATGCCAGGGTTTTTCAACCCCCCAGGCATAAACCCTTATGTGTTCTGACCAGTACCCCTCTGTTTGGGATGTTTTTAACCACCTCGGAGCAAAGATTCCTTTGTTTTAGCACCCGTCGTAGTGTGCGATCAGCCAGCAATGAACCGGAGTGTCAAAAATTCTCTCTCATGCAGTTGAGAATGCATAAATCCTACACTAGGGCAGTTTGTCTTTGTGCATCTCGTTCAGCACTTCCAGACATCTTGAACCTCATTTTTCTAAACCCAATTCACCCAGTTCAGGGGTCGGTTCCCTAGGTTCTACTCTTTGCCTGGATGTCTTCCACACCTTTTTTCTCTCTTCCAAACACAAAAACACACAAAAAACACATCAAAGCCTCTTGATTCTTCCCTCTTTACCAAAAATACAAGGTATTGTTCTTATACCCAATCTTCTTTTCTTTTGTTCTACATCTTGGATTTGGGGTTTAGGGTTGTGGATGTAGCTTTTTAGCTATCATCCACACCCCTAACATTCTCAATATTTTTCTAGCATTTATCTTGCTCTCTTTGCCTTAATAACATGATTTATTGTTTTATCTAGCATGTTT
This sequence comes from Castanea sativa, assembly GCF_040712315.1. Lineage (NCBI taxonomy): Eukaryota > Viridiplantae > Streptophyta > Magnoliopsida > Fagales > Fagaceae > Castanea > Castanea sativa. The sequence goes on from NC_134013.1 coordinate 29,593,269, forward strand.
CTTGCTTTATCTTGTCCCTAGCATGTTCTTAGCTTAGATACATGTTTCTATGCTTGTTTACATGTCTTTTTGTCTCCATCAATATGCTTTATGCCATATTTTCCTATGCCATGTTCCTCATTTGGTTCTATGTTGATGTTAGGGTTACATGCTCGCATGGTTGTATGACGTTGTTGGCTATGCCTTGCTTGGATCTATGTGTTTATGTGTGTATTTCCATGCTATATGGTTAGATCCTTGTCTTCACAAGCTTATATGCTTGGATTCATGTTCTTCCATGATTATGTGCTAGATCTACATGTTTACATGCATGTTTCTATGACTATAAGTCTAGATCTATGTTTTCACATGCCTACATGCTTAGATCTATGTTCTCTACTTGCTTTATGCTATCTTCCATGTGCTTGTGTGCTCCATGCCATGTTTGTGTGCCTCGACCTAGGCTATATTTGTCATGACATGTGCTATTGTAGCCCTTTTGTCGCTTTTGTCCCTTTTTCTCGAGTTTTCGCCTAACGATTAGGACCTGATCTAGACCCTATGGTCTTTGTCATCCCCAAACCCCAAGGCCCACATCAAAGGGTTTGGATCATCCTTATTTGCATGTCTATGCTTGCTTGCTTCTATGCTTTATGCTTGTGTTAGCCTTTTTGTTCTAGGATTTGCCACGCTTGACTCCCTTAGCAAGTTTGTGGTTATGTGGTTACATCTGACGCCCATGAGGTAGCACATTCTCAGCTTGGATTTTGATTTTAGATAATCCCTTTCCTCATTTTAGGAGGTAGCGCATTCTATGGTAGTAGTGAAGCTGTTGTGTCCCAAGGCGAAATGGCAGATAATTCTGAAGTAGTTGAAGTAGTTTGAATTTGAATAGAATTCTAATAAAATTATGCAGTAGATTAGGATGAGGATTAAGATTTAATTTCAATTTGTATTTAAATTTAAGTAGGAGTTGGATCCTATGTTTTAGGACTTGGTTGTGATAAAGCTTATCTACTCACTAGTATTTATGTACGTAGGAATTATGAATGAAGCAAGCAGAAAATTAATAAAAAAATGTCTATTTCCTCTCTCAAGTTCAGGAGATTAGTCATCTCGAATTAACTACACTATCTTTAATTTCTCAATTCACAACATTTGGTATCAGAGCATTTTGATCCATTTGAAATATCACCGCATCTCAACAAGCAACCAAACTCACCCTTCTCAACACAAAAATCCACATCCAGCCAACACCAATATCAACGCACAAAATATTATTTTCAAACCCACTACACATCAACCTATAGCCATCCACTAAATACCATCAACCAAAAAAAAAAAAATCCTCGTGCCCACCATAATCCAAAACTCAACTCATAGAGTACCCATCAAGCCATTCAAACAAGTTTCCACGTGCAGCACACAAAAACAAAAAAAATTAAAAAAATAAAAAATAAAAAACCCTTATCCAGCCATCATGTTTGACTCAAAGGAAATTGATGGAGATACCAAAATTCAAAGGTGGAGACCCTTTTCCATGGCTTTGTAAGGTCTACAAATTCTTCGCTTTTAACAACACACCATCAAATGATATGGTTTCCATTGCCTCATATTACATGGAAGGAGAGGCACATGATTGGTTTCAAACCTTAGAGGCAACAAGATTATGTACAGATTGGGTGGAGTTCATATGCACCTTCAAGATCGATTTCAAATACCAATCAATGAAGTATCAATGGAGGTTCCTATGGAAAAATCATTTGAAAATCTTGTCCAACCCGTTCAAGAATCAAATATTCAAGAACCAACAATTCAAGTGTTGGTGATCAAAGAACCACCAACAATTCAAGAAAGTAATATGTTGGAGGGTGCACTTTCTACAAAAATTGAGTTTGAAGATCAAAGGTTCAATGAAGTGGAAAAGATTGTTCAAAGGGATCTTTTCATGAATTCAAATGAGCCAATCTCAATCCCACGCATTGAATTTGTCATTCCCGATAAGTTCAAGGGTATGAAAAGCAAGATATGCTTGTTTCTAGTGCTCACAAAAATGGTTAAAGAATTGGTGTAAGTCTCCATGGTCATAATTTTCCTTCAACACTTCAAAATCCAAGGCCGAGTATTCTCCAATCAATGTGAGCCAGCGTTAATTTATATGTTGCAGAATCTTGAGGACAAGATTCATCTGAAGGGGAAAGGAATGTTGTGTCCCAAGGCCAAATGGCAAATAATTTTGAAATGTGTTTCATACTCACGAGTCATGAATAACATGACGTTCAAAAATACTACTCTGATACTAAAGTCCCAGCCTCAATTGGAATTTGTAGAAATCCAGTATATGTTTTTTGATGTTCAAGTGAACAACTTTCATTAAATGAAACAAATACAACAAGATAATAACTTACAACAAACTCTGCAGAGAAACACAATTGGCGACTAAGTAAACACCACAGGTGCAAATATAAAAACTGCAATACACAAGACCTGCACCTAAATTCCCAGTATATCTTAGCATTTATTGTTATTAGATATCTGTTAAACTACGTTAGCATAGCATTTCAGGTCATCAATTCATTTTAGTTCATTTGGTCTATTTGATCCCCTTCAGTCCAATTCAATCAATTTAGTTCATTCAATCAATTTAGTTCATTCAATCCATTTTGGACTAATTGAGCTCAAAAATTCATTTTTTTCCTTAATTTATTCTTCAAGTCCAACAAATCAGTGAGTCTCTTGCGGTAGTGTGGCCGCACTGGTGGAACAAACATAGTGCTCACAAGGGTAGAAAGATAAAGAAAATGATCATACTCCTCCAAGGTGAGCACCAGATCAACATCCCCAATGGTGACACATCTCAAGACAAGATCCCAACAAGAAGTAATGACCTCCAACAAATGCCAATCTAGTGTGGTGTGGAGAAGAGCAGTAGCATCTCCAAGAAGTCGCTGGATAAATGTCCGGTCACCTCAAGAAAAGGAGCTTAACCACCTCCTAAGCTTCTTCTCATATTAAGACTCCCTCTCAAGCTCGACCAAAGTGTCATAAGAGTGAGCACCAAGAGCATCCATGAACGGATCCTACTAAATCCGATGATCTAATGCAAATCTATAGCAAAAATGATGAAAAAAAGTGTTTTCTACACGTTTTGAAAGGGTAGAAGAAGACCCCAGATAATCATAGACTAGAATGAGCTGAAGAAGAGTGTAACGACTTCTTTAGTGAGAATAGCTTTACAATTTGGTTTCAGCATTAGCTTCTTAAAAGTTGAAGAAGAGTGTAACCTTGTTGAACTTGTTGATCTTTTAAACTTTGAAGAATTTGCTCACTAGAGGTTGCTTGGATCCTTGAAGACATTAATTGGATTAGAGATAGTTTTTATTTTATTTTATTTTATTTTTAATTTTTCCTTTACGATGTAATCGTGCAGTTCTAGTTTTGGTTAGTGCTGCAAAAGAGAAAGAGAATGGCATTCTTCTAAATCTTTTCGATAATAGTGAAAAAAAAAAAAAGTTAATGTATTCTTTTAGATAACAGTAAAAAAATTTTAAAAAAAATTAAAAAAAAAAACTTAATGAAAATAGGTTAAAAATGCTAAATGAAATAGAACACCACATGGTAAAAACTCATCTACTCCTGTATAGAGTCTCAGCTTTTATATATATATTTTGATGATTTGCAAGATTACCTTAAAAGACATTATTCACGATATACTTATATTGAAGGAAAAGAAAAGAAAAAAATGCTACAATTCTAAACTTATATAATGCTATAATATATATCACTATATATTGTTGTTGAACGCAAATGAAATACATTATATATTTCATAACATAAAATTTATAACAATAAAAAAAAACTTTTAAATAACTTATTCACTATTTAACATAAAATGTTACATTATATTATTATAAAATAATTATATTATATTTTGCTACGCATCCTATGGGTTTGCAACCGGTTGTTATAAAAATCCCAATTATTTTTCAGCACAATTTAGAAAGAAGAAGCTGCAACTTCTCTCCATGCTAAACTTTTGGCTTAAAAAAAAAATCAAAAAAAATCAAAAGTACAAACGAAAAATTTTGTTGCAACATCGCCTAGCTAAGAGTGTCATTTTGAATTTGGCTTGGCTGGACCAGGCTACAGTGTATCCTGTCCATGGGTTTCACTCTTTACATTTTTGTCTAATTTCCAATAAGAGCATATCATACAACTTCAGATTGAGTCTTACTACGGGCACTGAAAAAATCACCAACATTTTCACATTTTAATCATATAAATATTAAGATAGTAGTGGATTGGACCTAGCACAACACAAAACACATGGACTGGTATGGAAAAGTCATTGAAACTCTTAGTTTCAACAAAGTTTTCAATTCAAATTTACCAGGTGTCATGTAGAAATGTAATTGGAAATAAAAATACGGGTTAATTATCTAACTCATTTTACATAATGTGAACTTCACTAACAATAGGTAGATTCCACAACTGTGTTGTATGGGACTTACATGTAAGAAATATGAAACTCTCAATTTCAAGAGACTTTTCCACTCAAACTTACTAGATGTCGTGTAAAAATGTAATCGAAAATAACAATACAAGATGTTAATTATCTAATTCATTTAGCATATGCATAATTCTTTCTTAAAATATGGACGTCACTAACAATTTATTGATTCCACAACTCTGTTGTGTGAGGTTAATATGTAAGAAATATAATGCATATAACATATACAAATAAGACTTTCTCAACACTAAGACATGATAAAGTTTAAGGATATATAACTTTCATATCACAAATTTTATCAAAATTTTGAAATGGTGATTGAGAAAAAGTGGTCAATCAATATAACCATGGTTGTCCATATTGAGATCATTGGAGTTGTTAGGACTTAGGAGTTGTTAGGACTTAGGAGACGTGCTACGTTCTGAACGAACTTCTTACCAGCCGCTTCGGCCTTTTGCTAGGAAATAGTTGATAATAAATTATAGTATTACTTTTCCACGGTAGAAGTCAAGATGACAGAGAAAAAAGTCGGTTCATTCAATGTGATTCAATCACTCATGTGAAAAGATGGGGTCGGGGGTCCCTTATTCTAGAGGAAGTGTTCTGTTTTCTTGTGCAAATACCAACCAATTGGGTTGTTGGTGTTAGGGATTTCAGCTAAAAAACAGTTCTATTTTATATCCCTACCAACTTATTTTATCTATTTTACTATTTTATTTTTATAATTTTTTAAATATTTTTATTTTTATTTGGCTAAAATGCAAAAGTGGCCTTCTAAGTTTCACTATTTTTCATTTCAGTCCTCTAAATTTTGATTTTGTTATTTCAGTCCTCTAAGTTTCAATTCTTCTTAATTCAGTCTTCTGTTAATATTCCATCCATGGCTACTGTTAACTTGTCCAAAAACGGTGTAGTTTTGCCCTTTTACTTAATATTTAATTTTTATTTAATTATTTATTTCTTAATTAAAAAATGTTAATTAAAATATAAAAAAAAAAAAAACAGTACATCCTCCATCTGAAGAACCCATATGAAGAATAAGAAATAGAAACCCCCTACTCACTTCTGCGTAACTGCCTAACCCATCTATAATGGAGATCGAGAGGGAGAAAACAAGATCAAGAGGGAGAAAAAGAGATCGAGAGGGAGAGAAGGTATTTCGGCGGCTCTGCTCTTGGTGTACTCGGCATCTCGACTCAGGCCAGTCCTCAGCGACTTCGCTCCAAATGTACTTGACTCCAACCGAAATACCTCCTCTCTCTCTTGGACTCGCAATGCGGCACCTGTGTTCTCGGCCACTGGAGTCACAGACCATGAGGCTGGAGAACCTTGGGTGCTTGAGCATCACTGAGTTGAGTACCTGAGTTTAGTCTAGGTCTCTGGGGTTCTTTAACCCGATTTCACAGTGGATTACTTGGTTTATTTCAGGTCGGAGGAAGAATCTTTCTGCTGGGGTTAAACGTGTGTCAATCTCTCACTTTCTTCCTCATGATCTGCCGGTATTAGAGCCTTACTGGGTTCCTGTAATTTGCTTTCTGTTTCTTAATTATTTATTTCTCCCTCATAATTTGGCTTTCTCCCTTTCAATCTCAATTATTGATGGGTTAGGCAGTTAGGCTGAAGTGGTTAGTGGGGTTTCTATTTCTTATTCTTCAGATGTGTTCTTCAGATGATGTACTGGGTTTTTTTTTTAATTAACGTTTTTTAATTAAGAAATAAATAAGTTTTTGGACAAGTTAACGGAACCATGGACGGAATATTAACGGAAGACTGAATTGGGAAGAATTGAAACTTAGAGGTCTGAAATAACAAAATATAAACTTAGAGGACTAAAATGAAAATTGGTAAAACTTAGAGGGTGACTTTTACATTTTAGCCTTTTTATTTTTACAAACAACTCATTAAAATAATATAAAATATTCCAACAAATAATATTAAAATTTTGATCAAACTATCACCACTAGTCCACTCCCACTGTGACCCAATGCAAAACAATCACATACCCAAACCAAAAACAATCACATACCCAATGCTAATGCTCTTATGTCCCTTTAAGCTAAAAAATAGAACTCGTTCGCATGGTAAAATGTGTTCCTCTGGCTTCTACGTTCCTAAAAAAATTGAATTCACATGTTCGGCAAAATATTCTTCTAAGAAATATATTCACCTGCATAAATTTTATGTTTAAGAACTTTTCTCTCCCCTCTCTCTCATACATTGTATGTATACATTTTTTTTTTTAATAAATAATTTGTTCACCATGTAATCATTTATTGTTCTAAACAACAGGGTTTGGTTTATTTGCCTAGGAATTAAGTTGGCCTTTTAGTTCCTCACTTATCTTGTATCAGATAATAGAATTGGCAGAAGTGAATGAATTGCATTAATTAATTGGTAAAAAATCCTTATACACAGCATCGGGTTGAACCCAGAAGAAGAGGGAAGCAAAAACTAACTTAACTAACTAAAACAGAAATTCTAACAAACTCAGGCACGTGTGGCACGTGTAATCACTTACATCAGAAAACAGAAATAAGTTAAACTACATGTCGTTTTCTACAAACGAACTAACAAAGCAGAAAGGCGAAACTACAGTCGTTTCTGGTCTATTTCTTCTTCTTTATTAAATCTGCTACTGCTACTCTCTGCAATTCCTCCTTGAAGCTGTTTAGTTGGTCTGCAACTACAACCTGCAGTTACTGAAGCTTGTTTACCCTGTTCTGGTTCACCAATATGCTTTGTATTTGAGCTCTGCTGTTGTACATGATCTTGATATCTTGCTCTATGGTGAACATGACTTCTCATTTACCAACAGTTCATAGACTAACCATGAAGTACAAATCTCTATAATAATATATTGAACACGCCTAAATCGCATGTAAATCGGTGCAAAAGTGAAGAAAAAAAGAGTAAGTGGAAGCTCAAATAGAGGAAGTGCTAGACTATTAGCTATCTTCATGTTTAGGCTATTGATGAATCGGATTGTGTCATTGTGCCTTAGTTTTAGAATAATTTGGGCTTGTGAAGAATTACTAAGCCAAAAAAATCCAATTGCTGAGTTAGCTACAAAAGTTGTATGTTTGGCTTAATTTATGTTACCAACTACTTCTATAGTTGCCTGATTTATTAGTGCTCAATTTTTTTTTTTTTTAAATTGTTTTCATGCATATTCCCGTTCATAGGTAGAGGAATGTTTTTTTTTTTTTTTCATTTTTTGAAAACCAGGAATGTTAAAAATTACTGAGGTGGGATAAAACAAAATGTAACTTTTCAAAAATTATGAAGTTATATAATAATCTTTTATATTGTTTATGACCAAAACCATGCAAAATGGACCTTCAACTATAGGAATTTAAATGGAAGGTAAAGTGGAGGAGATAAAAATCGAACTTAGGATCTCATACTTTGATACCATATTAAATTACCGATTGTTCCAAAAGTTTAAGCTATTGGAATATGATAAATTTAATCATTTAACCATATACTTCTAACACATCCTAACTAATGTATTCAAATATCCTTACTACCTCAACATAAATAAACACAACCAATTAACATGAATTGCCATTAAAATTGCAACTCTCAGTTGCACAAGACCAATAAAACCCCATAATGAGAAAAGCACTGACCCATTCAAAAGTTGCTAACTCTTTAGCTCTCCAACATCAGGTTTTGCTTTCAGGCATAGGCTCCACTTCCAAATCCAATCATACAATTTTCATCACCGAAAAAAGAAAAGAAAATAAATAACGTACTACTCAAGCAATTTCACTCTATTGCCCAAAATTAATCACAAAACAAAGTCAATAATTAAATTCAAGGACTCCAGTCTCCACTTTGACAGTCAACCGGTCCACTAGGGACTACAGCTTGTGCGGTGAAGATTCTCTTTCAACTATATTAAAGTCTTTGTCTATGTCGTGCACTTGACGCCCAGGTTCACCCACAGTATTTGCTGTGTTGTGTTGTGCCTAGATAACACTCCATGCTCTTGTCACTTATCTTCCCCGTCTATCACTTGTCACTACCCTCTATAAATTCACTTTGTTCATGCTCCATATACCATATCACTACCTCTATTTCCATTCCTCTTATATACAATGCACACCAACACTTCTCTCTCTTTCTAACTAGCTCTAAATATGTGGAACTCCTTTGCTTGCGACATATTTTCATTTCATAATCTACTCGTACCTAGAAACCCCATTACTGATTCAAAAACCATATACAGAGATGAGTTAAACAAGAACGCATCAAGAAAGAAGTGTGCAGAGAAGAGTGGTAAAGATCATTTTGCATATTCAAAAGTACCATTGATTTCAAAAGAAGATGATGGTAAGGATTTTGTGAGAGAAGCTGGCTATGGTATTGGTGGCAGTACTACTTCTACTGTTGAGAAAAAGGAGGTGATTAGAGTAAAAGTCAGGATGACAAAGCAAGAGGCAGCTCGAATGTTGTCCAAATGCAAAGATGGAGGCGTCCTTGATTTCAAGGATGTAGCACTTGAGCTCGTGCAAATACCAACAAACCAAATTAGTATTGTGTCCCCTACTTCTTTTCCAGTGCTTGAGAGCATCCCAGAAGAGTTTTAGATTTTTTTTTTTTTTTTTGGGTCCTTATAACAGAGCCCAGGTGAATTGGAGCCTGATTTGAAGAAAATTAGGCAATACCACTAAGCCATGTGACTCTTAGAGTTGGCAAACATCGAAATTGGGCTAAATATTCTGTACTTTTTTTGTTTGTTTGTTTTTCTGAAAAATCAAATATGCTGTACTTCGGAGGAGACTTGGGACCGAAGTCTTTGACTATGGTCAACAGATGAAATGTTACAAATAGCTTCTTTCTTCTTTTACGGTATAACAATGGACCACTATAGAATTGCTTTAGCCTGGAGTTTGATTGTATATAATCCCAGTCCCCATTCAGAAGGTAGAGCATTTTATCGTAGTAGTGAACCACTCAAATGTGTTTCATGCTCATGGGTCATGAATAAAATGACTTTCTACATTACTACTCTCACTGAAGTCTGTGCCTCATTTGGAATTTGCAGAAATCCAGTATATGTTTTTTGATGAGCAACTTTCATTAAAATCAGACAAATACAAGAAGATAACAACCTACAACAAACTCTTCAGTGCAACAAAACAAAATTGACTGACTAAGTAAACGCCACAGGTGCAAATTAAAAATATGCATTACACAAGAGCTGCACCTAAATTACCGATAAGGTACATTAATCTATCTATGTCATATCATATCATATGGTATATAATAAAAGTTTCAATCTATGATATCCGCTCCTGATGATAGCTCTTTATCGTTAGACTAAGACACAAATCGGTTTTTGATGTAGGCTGAAATTAAACACCAATTGGTTTAACAAATGTTTAATTTGAATAAAACTAAAACTCTATTATCAAAATTTTCTAAACTGAAATACCACACAACTCATGAATCATATCATATTATGTACTATATAATAAAAGTTGAGTTTAAAAGTTGTGGTTGTGCCAAGTGGTTACTCTCATTAATTAGTTAACAATAACACCAAATTAATGTCAAGATTAAAAAAATAACTAATTTATTAAAATAACTTTTTGAAACCAAACGAGCCCTAACTATATAATAAGAGCTAAGCTTAAAAGCCGTGATTGTGCCAAGTGACTACTATTATTAATTAGTTAACAATAACACCAAATTAATGTCAAGATTTTAAAAAAAAAACTAATTTATTAAAATAACTTTTTGAAGCCAAACAAGCCCTAAATCTCAACCCACGTTTTTGTTTTTTTTTTTTTCCCTCAGGTTGCATGCTTTAAGAATGATTTAAAACAAATTTATATTCTATTCAAACTAAAAGTTTATTATAAAAAATTTCTAAACTTAAATCACACACTACCCAGGTTTTTGTTTTTTGTTTTTTTTTTTTCCCTCAAGTTGCATCTTACTAAATTTAACAATAATTTAATTTAGATAAAACTTTATCATCTAAGTTTTAGAAATTTAAATTCTACTCCAACTAAAAATTTATTATCAAAATGTTTTCAACTTTTATATATATTCAACCACGGTTTTTGATACAATCCCTCTTGACCAATAAGTCATTCCTATAGTTAAATCCCACACAATATACCCCACGTTGTTAAAATTTAAAAAAAAAAAAAACAACTTATGCTTATATTTTAATATAATAAATTCATCTCACTTATTGTTCTTTACTTTTGAATTTGCGTGCAGGATATTATGTCAAGAGAAGTTTAGTATAAAAAAAACAAAATAATGAACACTTTAAGTTCTTGGTTCTCTTATGTAAGTTTTTATTTTATATTTTTTTTATATTCTCAATTTTTGAACTCTTATAGTATATTTTTTAAGAAAAACCCTTTTAATAACAATTTTCTATATATATAAAAAATATTATAATTCTATTTTTCAATTACATATCACTATATATTATTGTTGAATGCAAATTACATTCTATATTCCATTACATAAAACTTCATATTGGCTCTTGTTACGGTCACTGAAAAAATCACCTACTTTTTCACATTTTAATCACATAACAATAAGAAAGTAGTCCATTGGACCCAGCACAAAACAAAACACAATAGATAATGTAAAAAAGTCGGTGAAACTCTTAATTTCAAGAAACTTTTCTATTCAAATTTACTAGATGTCGTATAGAAATGCAATTGGAAACAACAATACTAGACAATAATTATCTAATTCATTCAGCATATGCATAATTCTCTCTTAACATGCGAACCCCACTAACAATATGTAGATTCCACAGTTGTGTTGTGTGAGGTTGACATGTAAGATATATACTGCATATATATAATAGGTGCACATGAGACTTTCTCAACATTAGGACATGATAAAGTCTAGGAACATAACTTTTGTATCATAACTTTTACCACAATTTTAACATAGTCAATTGTAGAATGCTTGTGAAAAAATGGTATATCAATATGAAAGCGGTTGTCCACTTCTCTAAGTTGACCATACTTTAGCAAATTGTGGCAAAAACTGTGATAAAATTGAGGGCATAGGAATTGTTAGGACCTAGGACACGTGCTACATGCAGCTCAAGACCTGTCGGAGGAACTTCTTAGCAGCAGCTTCTGCCTTTGCTTGGAAACAGCTGATAATAAATTATAGTATTACTGTTGTAGGGTAGAGTTCAAGATGATCGGGAAGTTTCATTCAATGTGATTCAAGTGCAAAGATGGGGTCGGGGGTCCCTTATTCTAGAGGACGTGTTCTGTTTTCTTCTGCAAAGACCAACAAATTGTGTTGGTCTTATGTCCCTTTAAGTTAAAAAATAGATCTCGTTCATATAATAAATTGTGTTCCTTTGGCTTCTACGTTCCTAAAAAAATTGAATTCACATGTTCGGCAAAGTTCTTCTAAAATTAAGAACTCTGCTCCCTCCCTCTCTCACTCTGCCTCAGACATTGTTTTTGACTTTTTGTGTATGTTTTGTTTCTTAATAATTTGTTCACCATGTGATCAGTTATTGTTCTAATAAACAACAGGGTTTGGTTTATTTGCCCGGGTACTACATAAGCTTGCCTTCCAGTTACTGCAGGAATTAAAGTTTGTCTTCTTCTTTTTTCTCACAATCACATATCTTGCTCCGTGATTTTGTCATTAGCTAACAGTTCACAGACTAACCATGAAGTACAAATCTCTATAATAACATATTGAACAAGTCTAAATCACGAATAAATCTGTGTTAAAGTGAAGAAAAGAAGAGGACGTCGAAGCTCAAATTGAGGAAATGCTAGACGAATAAGAGACAATATAAAATACTTGGAATCTTGGATGAAACAAGTTATTTTCATGTTTAGGCTATAGATGAATCGGATTGTGTCATTGTGCTTTAGTTTTAGAATAATTTGAGTTTGTCAGACTTACTAAGCAAAAAAAAAAAAATCCTATGACCAAGTTAACTACACAAGTTGCATGTTGGCTTATTTTATTAGCATTCGATAATTATAATGTTTTTGGAATTACTCCTCCTAAACTGTACCATACAAGGTTGGCACAACATAATTTGGGACCTAAGGTAAAACACTTACGCAGGTCATTTTATATGTAAACATTAATTAAATAAAATTATTTAATGCTAATTAAACTAAGACTAATTTGATCCATTAAATTTATAAATTGATGAATAATACTAACTAAACTTAATTTAATTTCATATAAAGGATTAAATATTATAGTTGAAGCATAAATTTTAATAAAAATATTTTTAAAAAATATTTATAAAAAAAAACTTACTTTAAAGTGAATATATGACAATGCTAACATTGTAATCTAAAATTTAATTTTATATCTTGCTTTTATGAGAGATAGATAAATAGATAGATAGATAGTTCTTATTTGGTGTGTAATTTTGTAGGAAATTAGTTTACAAAAATTAAAGTCTCAAACTATTAAAGGGAGATTAGTCATCATTGATAATCTAACACATTTGCAACATTTTTTAAAAACAATTTAGGATTTCACTCATTAAAAAAATGCTCAATCATTAATAAAATTTTGGGTCTTTTATGATGAGAATGAGGCATTTTTTTCCTAGGGAAAATTTGTTTTTGTGATGGGACCTTAGGCCTAAGTTACCTAGGCGTTAGTACCATATTTGTACTTACTCTCCAAGCTATAAGAATGCACACTTACTCCCTAAACTATACCACTTTTATATTTACCCCATAAATTATGAGAGTGTACACTTTGATTTTAAAACTATATATCTTTTACACTTACCTCCTAAATTATTAAAATGTATACTTACTCTCCTAAACTATCACCCGTGTAACACTTTGCACCAATACAAAAGTGCAAAATGTTACACGGTTGATAATTTAGGAAAATAAGTATTGACCAAAACCATGCAACACGGCCTTCAATCAGTTGTCTGTTAAACAATAGAAATGAGTTGTATCTTGTTTGATAGAAAGATCATGTATTGTGGGATTTTGGCATTATTATTAAATGAGTCTGATTTAAAGTTGAACAATGTATTCAAATATTCTTACTTCACACCAAACAAACACGGCCATTAATACGAATAGCCACTAAGATTGCAACTCTCAGGATCCAATAGAACCTCATGCTGAAAAAGAGCACTAACTCATTCAAAAGTTGCATTAATCTTTAGCTCTCCGACATTAGGTTTTGCTTTCAGGCATAGGGTCCACCCCCCTCTTACAATTTTCATCCACAAAAAGGCAAACAAAAAAGAATAAAAAAAAATAAAGTACTACTCAGGCAATTTCCCTCTAATTCTTTATTACTATTTACCAAAAATCAATAACAAAACAAAATAAATAATTAAATTAAGTGGTCCACTTTGACAGTCAACCGGTCGACTAGAGACTACAGCTTGTGTGGTGAATAGTTTCTTTGATTTGAAGTCTTTTTCTATATCGTGCACTTGACGCCCAGGTTTACCCACGTTATTTGCGCTCTCTGTGCCGTGTTGTGTCGTGCCCAGATAACACTCAATGCTCATGTCACTATCTTCTCCATCTCTCACAACCCTCTATAAACCCACATTGTTCATGCTCCATACTCCATATCACCACCTCTACTCTACATCCATTCCTCTTATACACAATACGCACTAACACCTCTCTCTCTTAATCTTTTTCACTAGCTCTAAATCTGCGGAACTCCTTAATTTGCTAGCTTGCGACATGTTTTCATTTCATAAACTACTAGTACCTAGAAACCCCACTACTGATTCAAAAACCATATACAGAGATGAGCTAGACAAAAAGGCATCAAGAAAGAAGTGTGCAGAGAAGAGTGGTAAAGATCATTTTGCATATTCAAAAGTACCATTGATTCCCAAAGAAGATGATGGTAAGGATTTTGTGAGAGGAGCTGGCTGTGGTAGCAGTACTACTGTTGAGAAAAAGGAGGTGATGAGAGTTAAAGTCAGGATGACGAAGGAAGAAGCGGCTCGAATGTTGTCCAAGTGCAAAGATGGAGGGGTCCTTGATTTCAAGGATGTAGCACTTGAGCTTGTGCAAATACCAACAAATCAAATTAGTATTGTGTCCCCTACTACTGTTCCAGTGCTTGGGAGCATCCCAGAAGAGTTTTAGATTTTTTTTGTTTTTGTTTTTGTTTTTGTTTTTTGGGTCCTTAAAAAAAAGCCCAAGTGAGTTGGAGCCTGATTTGAAGAAAAGTAGGCAAAACCAATAAGCCATGTGGCTCTTATATTTGGCAAACATAGAAATTGGGCTAAATATGCTGTACTTTTGTATGTTTGTTTGTTTTTTTGATAAATCAAATATGCTGTACTTTGTAGGACACTTGGGACTGAGGTCTTTGACTATGGTCAACAGATGAAATGTTACAAATAGCTTCTTTCTTCTTTTACGATACAACAATGGACCACTATAGATTTGCTCAGCTGGGAGTTTGATTGTAGATAATCCCGGCCCCCATAATGGAAGTAGAGCATTTTATGGTAGTAGTAAATAACATGGAGTTCTAAAATTTAAAAACTGGAATTTGCAGCCTCATTTCTTCGATTTTCTTGATTAACGGTGTTGGACAATTTGCAATCTCATCATCCTCACATACAAAAATTGGAATTTGCAGTAATATGTTTTTTGATAAGCGAGTAACTTTCACTAAGATGAAACAAATACAAGAAGATACAACTCACAACTAACTCTGCAGAGAGCAACACAACTGACTCGCTAATTATAGAATACAGGTGCAAATTAAAAAAATTGCAATACACAAAACCTGCACCTAAATTTCTTGTATATGTTACAATAATTGTTATAAAAATACCTTATATTTTCCAGAACAATTTTGAAAGAAGAAGCTGTAATTTCTCTCCAACCTAAACTTTTGTTTCTTTAATCAAAATTATAAAGGAAAAATTATGTTGCAACTTGCAACATCGCCTAGCCAAGAGTGCCGTTTTGAATTTCGATTGGCTGGACCAGCCTAGTGTATCCTGCCCATGGGTTTCACTCTTTATATTTTTGTCTAGTTTCCTATAATGGCATGTTATACAACTTCAAATTGAGTCATGCCGACACCCAAAAAAATTCCCTTACTTTTTTAAATATTAATCATGAGTTGATACACCATGCATCTAATACACATATCCCCCTCTCATATGATAATTGACCCCACATATGTGGAGTCTACCCCCTTGTGAGGGAAAAATATACATAGAATATATATATATATATATATATATATATATATATATATATTAATCACATAACATTTGAGTTTGTGCTTTACAGGACCTACCCTAACACAAAACGCATAGATAATTTGAAAAAGTCAATGAAACTCTCGATATCAAGAGACTTTTTCATTCAAACTTATTAGATAGCATGTAAAAATGAATTTAGAAACAACAATACATGACGTGACAATGATTATCTAATACATTCAGCATAGGCATCATTTCTCTCTTAACATGTGAATCCCAATATGTAGATTCCACTACTGTGTAGCTTCATTGAATGTCATTCAAGTGTAAAGATGGGGTCGTGGGTCCCTTATTTTCTAGGACGTTTCTTGTTTCCTTGTGCAAATACCAACAAATTGCGTTGGTCTTACGTTCCTTAACACAAGGAAAATGCTTCAAGTCAAAACAAATGTGAGTCACAATCTTGGTTAGACCGTTAGAGTAGTAGTCACGATGAAAAAGCAAGAAGTAGGTCCCTGGAATTCAAGGACATTGCGCGTGAGCCTTATGCAAATTGTCTGTCTTACTCTCATGTCCCCTACGACAAGTAGTGATCCAGTGCTTAAGAGCATTCCAAATCAATTTTAAATGTATTATCGTTAATTCATTATTATGTGTAATATACCATTCATTATTCTTTTGGGAGAAATATGAAAAAAAAAAAAAAAGTGTTATCAATGGATCCAAGTAAATATGATATTGCTTTAATCACAATATTTCACCTTCATAGTTGTGAAAAATACTATGAAAATTTGTGTCACAAAAATTACTTTTTCGTTAAATCCTGAAAGCAAATTATCTTGTTGCATCACATAGCCAAGAGGACAAATTTGTTAGTGGCTTGATCCAGAAATTAAATTAGGTTTAAGTTTTATTATGCTTTCTTAGACACCTTAAGAACCACAAATTTGTTAGTAGCTTGATCCATAAATTAAATTAGGTTTAAGTTTTATTCTGCTTTCCTGGACACCTTAAGAACCAAGAAAATAGTTAGATATAAATGGAAAATATAAGAGTTTTCCTTTATTTAAAAGCCAAGTTTGAGAGATGCACTACTATTATCCGATATTAAAAATATTTCATATTCACGTCCTTCTTGAATTGACCCATTTGCATTTGCATCAACCTAGCTCTTTTCCACCATTAAAAGGTACTTACATATTGGCAAAAGAATTGTCTTGTTACTTGTAGTCGCATTTGTTATGTATATGCTTTTAACAGCCAGAAATGGGCCTGTCCGACCTGTTTTACTCGGCCCATGGGCTGGGTAAGTTGGGACGGGTAGGCAAGCCATCACCCAATCAACGAATCGAGTTCAAGGGAAAAACCTTGGGCCATGACCCAGCCTAGGGACAATGCCCTTGGGCATTTAGCAGGCTAGACAAGTGAGTTGGGCCTAAAGCATCCATGAGCTTTTAATGGACTTTTATTGGGCTTTTAAGTTTTAACAAGCCTTTAATTGGCTTAGAAAATTTAATTAATAAATTAGAAGTATATATATTATATACATATGTCACAAGACACAAATTGTCAAATTGAACTATTAAAGATACTTATAAAAATCATTGATTAACTTTGATTATTTCGCAAGTGTCTATAATTTGCAAATTTTAATTTATTTGCAAATATCAATTTTAATTTTAAATTTTGATCATTTCCCACTTGCCAATGTTCTAATTTTTTTTATTTGGGAAAAAAAAATCCGAGCTATAAATATATATTTATAACTCAATTGAGCTAGAGTGGCAAGCGAGGCAACTGGGCTAAGATAGTGAGCTGGCCTAATGGGTGCCCATGAGTAGCAAAAATGAACATATTACCTAACCTATTGGGCTAATGGACTACCCATAGACCTTAATACTACTAGATCAAGCCGCCCACTGTCCCAGTGGGTCATTTAAATTACCTTTTAAGCGTAAGTTGTTGAGATCACAACTGTGTTGAGTTCTGTTCAAAGACTAGTCCAGTTTTATTTTGTCCAAACCAGTGGCGACGCCACTCAGAAGCCAGGGTGTTCCTAGGCACACCCTGGCTTGAATTTTTTTTTTATATAATAATTTATTAATTTTTATTTGTTTACCGTTAAAAAAAGAAAACACCCTCAAGCAATATCAGGAACACCCTCGAAAATTTTATGTCAAACAAATTTTGAACTAAAAGGCATGCAGAGGCAGGGGTGTGTGCACACATGAGGTGTGTGCTAACGCACAATGAGGAGTGTGCTAGACTCTTAATAGTTAGTAAAAAAAATGAATGAAGCAACTAAACACCAATAATTAATAATTTAATTAACTAATACATTATAAAAGACAAACAAATTAAATTATGTTAGGCTAAACAACAATTAATAATTTAATAATTAATGAAACAACTGTAGTGGTACACTCATGGTTGCTCCAGAAGCTTATAAACCATGAGTGGGAGGGTTCTCTAACCGATGTGGGACTTGATGTCAAGCCTGTGATTACAAGGCCAACCCTTGGTCGAGGTGAAAATCCTGCCTACACTCGGGGACGAGGACAAAACCGTGAGGGACTGGCTCCCCAAAGCGGACAATAACCGATTAATTGGGGAAGTGACCTCACAACAACAATGCAGCAAATTATAGTTTATAAAAGACAAACAAATTTATGAAACAACTAAACAACAATAATTAATAATTTTATTAATATTTCAAATGAAATTATAGTTTATTGTGCCGGTACCTTTGTTCATTATTTTATTTACTTTTTATTTTTTTAATTTTTTTTCCTTTTGAGGTTTTTCGGTGTACAGAATGCAAATTTGTTTTGGTTTTAAGAGTTTTTTTTTTTTTTTTTTTTAACTACAAACTTCATGCTTGCCAAATTTTGAATTTCGGCTGGTATTTACCGAAATGTCCCGAAACACCCGAAATAGACCGAAATGACCCAAATTTTTTTCAAAGTGAAATAGGAACACTCTAGACAAAATTCCTGGAGCCACCACTGGTCCAAACTATTGAAAGGTTGTTTGTTTATGACACAGGCAGAGTCTTCTTGTGCCACATGTTTTCATGGGACATTATTATAAAATAAATAGTAATAGTAATTATAAGCTAATGGGGCTGGGAATCGTAAGGATTGAGAAGTTGATATGAAATTTTACAACAGTTAGGGCTGCTAAGATATACAAAGCTTCTCTGGCTTGGCTTGGTGGGTGCTGGTTCGGATAATTTATAAAATAAATGGCAATCAGATGATTTTCATATTAGAGCTTGTAATTTTTTCTTAAGCCTAACTCGAGCAGAACATTACAACATTACATGGTTCTGGACTACTTTAAAAATAACCTACACAGTTCACCTTTTTCTTATCTTGCATCGAAGTTTGTTTGAAATCGGTTTTGATATAAATTAGCCAAGTTTGATTATTTTTGGATCTTATTGATTTTTAAAGTCCAACCTCAACATCCTACAACCCTTCTTAGCTTTGATTTTTATCCAGAAATTCTATTCTGCGTGCATGGGGATCTGTCATATGATTTCATTTTGTATAATCAGTTATCCAATGTGTACTTTGTGAAACTTGTCTTTTTTATATTCCTTTTCCAACACAACTGTATTTCAAACTTTTCTCTTCCTTTAGGTCTTAGCGAAAAATGCTCGTTTTGAACAAATATGGAGGAGTAGAAAAGGAAACCAAGAGGCAATGCATAATAAAGAACTAGATGAAATGTGTCGGTTTTATGATGTTGTTCATGTTGATGTAGAGGAAAGATCTGAGGAGGTGAAACAGCAGGAATAAGTTTTTCTCATTATGAAATTCCTGGTCTGGTGACTCTGGTCATAATTGGAAATTTCTTTTTGACTATGGTTGCCCCTTTATTCTTATTGCAGAGATATATCATTGGAGGATCATATGATATTGTCTAGTTATCTGCCTCTACTAAGAGAGATGATTCCATCTGCTGCTTCAGAGATTGAATCTGACTTACATGCTTCCATGTTAAAACAAGGTAGTTCATTGATAACTATTATTCACCGTCATACATGCTTTATGTCTTCAGTAACCATTTCAGTCTTTCGTTTTAAACTGATTTCAAGTTAATGTGGAAAATAGATATAGAGTTGTAGCTCTTGCAGCCTTGTTACCCCTTTTTTAAAAGAAACAAATATGAGTTTTCTAGTGTCAATTTTTTCCAATGTTATGCTTGTGATCAATATGAAGATTGTTATGATTTATATACATTTTGACGCAGGACAACCAGGACAAAAATTGAAACAACAAAAAATAAATGGATATGACCTAAGAGTCAGCACTTAGGCCTTGCTTGGAGTCAGCACCAAACGTGGAAACCACTAGGAGTCAGCACCCAGGGTAGACCTGGAGTCAGCACCAGATCAAAGAAAGACCAAACGGCCATTGTTTTTTTTATTTATCAAAATATCAACTAACTCCTCAAGGAGTACAATAAGTTGCTTATAAAGGATTGCTAAACCCTAGTTCTAATTGGCTAGGAAACCATAATTGCCTTATTACAGAAATAACCCTGCTTCCAAATTAAAATACTAATAGCCCAATAAACTAATAGAACCTAAAACATAAAAATACAAATGACTTGCAAACATAAATAATATTAAATAATAATTTTCTTGCATCTCCTGCATCATTCTCCTTCTCTGTTGGAGAAAACTCGACCTCGAGTTCTAAAGCATTGAAGGATTAGGATGTCGACAAGTAACACTTGCTTCCGCCCTCGGAATCACTTTAGGTAGCATAGAGAAAAGAAAAACCTTGAATTCCACCATGTCAAACTCTTTCCGGAATAACAAAATCAATGTGTGGAATCAACATAATCTTATCTTGAACCCGTGGAAGCACTATGTTATCCACTTTCTCCACTTTGGCAAACTGTTTTTCTTCATGCACCATGGAAGGCTGATCAAAAGCAGATTCATTAACTTCCAATATCACATCATGGGCACCCTCTAACATAATACTCTCTTTAGAAACCATCTCTTCACCTTGCTGCTCTTCAATAGATTCATATCCTTGCACGCATGGGAGGGCAATACTTGTCGAGGCATGAATGTCTGTGTCAACATTAGGCTTTGGTGTTGCTTGAGGATTCTCCACAACCAAGATATCATCATCAATGTTGTCTTCTATGGGGGCAGCAATAAGTTCATTATGATCAATTATCACTGGTTTCCCAAATGAATTGGTTTGAGCCTTCATTTGTTTCATTTGAGTAATCATGTCTTGAACATTTTTCTTGATCTTTTCAGATAACTCCTTTAATTCCTTGGTAGATTGTTCAAAAGTGCATTGAGGACATGAAATGGAATGAAAATTCATCGTATTTGCTTCAACTTGAAAAGTACCACATTGAGATTGGGGTAGATACTTAGCTCGATAGTATGGTGACAAATACTCATCACAAAGCTTTTCCTTCATATCTTCCCACACACTAATGGCAGCTTCATTGTTTAGATAGCGGAAATATTCAAGCTTTTCCCAAAACTTTTGTGCTTTACCTCGTAACTTCAACTTGGCGTACCTAACCTTTTTATTATTTGCAAAATTTGCTTGCTCAAAGAATTGCTCCATCCCATTCATCAAGTTGACAAAATCTCATGGATAAGTTTCATAACCATCAAAATAAGGTGCTTCTGATATTATCATAATTCTCTAAAATAGTGTTTCAACAAATAGTTGGAAGTTGGAACAAGAACCTGGATTGCTGTGATGTTCTCTGGACAGATCTTTGGAATAGGCTCCGAAGACTATACTCTCAAATAGTTGCTGGACTAGGTTGGTTGACAGGTTTGGATTTTGTGGGCTGGGTCTTTCTTCTTTTCCATTTTTTTTTTTAATAATAAAATACACTGTTGGACTTTTTTTTTTTTTTTTTTGTATACACGTAAAGAATATACTGATAGTATTTTAAACCAGCAAATTATACCAAAATAAAGAAATTTCAAACCCAAAGTGACGTGGCCCACTTAAGGCTGATGGGCTGGTTTTGTAAGTGAACTCACGTGTTTGCCTTGTCCTGAGGTGACTAATAAACACAAACAGCAAAACTTGGCTTTGTAAGTGAACTCACGTGTCTCACTTGTAAGTGAACTCATGGTGAGGCTTGTGCGAGAACAAGTAGCGAGCTTTGGTCGCATCCGCATCGAAGTGTGGTCCCAAGAAGGCGCATGAGATGTAGGGCCTCCGGTGGTGCATCACTAACAAGGATCAGATCGGGCTTGCGGATCGATGGAGATGGTTTGGCGTCGATTGGAGAAGGTGAGTAGATGGCGGTCGAAGGCCGGATCGTCGTCGCGGTGGCGCCTCGGACAACGAAAGTGGAAGTCGCCGGTGTGATGGGGACGCCTGGTGATGGAGGCCGGTGAGTGAGGTGCGGTGTTGGGCCTTGCGGCGGCTGGTGGCCAGTGGTCGTTGGGTCTCCACAAGGTGTTGATTTTATGGCTTTTGGCGGCTGGTGAGTGATGGGTCTTGCATGGGTCTCCTCTTTCTTTTTCTTTTTCTTTTTTTTTCTTTTCGTGGTGGCTAGGCAATCTCGGCGGCGGGTTGAGGTTGCCGATGGGTAACCTTCGATGGCTTGATGGGTATTGAGATATGGTTTTTTGATGTTGGTTTGTTAGAGATGTCGTGAAGGGATTTTGAAGGTAGTGTGGTGGCTGGATTTCTGGTGGTGGTAGAGCTGTCACTTGCGGTGGTTGTTTATGGTGTGTGGGTTACTGTGGTTTGATGGGATGAGAAACACGGCAAAATTTTTTTTTTTTTTTTTTTTTGGGTGATATTTTCTCGGTTCTTTCCTACTTCGTGATGCTTCAATGCAGATCGAAGTTTGCTCGATACCAAAATTGACGCAGACAACCAGGACAAAAATTGAAACAACAAAAAATAAATGGATATGACCTAAGAGTCAAGCACTTAGGCCTTGCTTGGAGTCGCACCAAACGTGGAAACCACTGTGAGTCACACCCGTGGTAGACCCGGAGTCAGCACCAGATCAAAGAAAGACCAAACGGCCATTGTTTTTTTTATTTATCAAAATATCAACTAACTCCTCAAGGAGTACAATAAGTTGCTTATAAAGGATTGCTAAACCCTAGTTCTAATTGACTAAGAAACCATAATTGCCTTATTACAGAAATAACCCTGCTTCCAAATTAAAATACTAATAGCCCAATAAACTAATAGAACCTAAAACATAAAAATACAAATGACTTGCAAACATAAATAATATTAAATAATAATTTTCTTGCATCTCCTGCATCACATTTGCTTAGTATTAGTGCTGACCTGTAATTTTTGTCTATGCTTTCAATTGCTCTTTGGTGAATCCTTCTGTGATTATACATTAGCTGCAGATGACTATGTGTATGACTTTTACGCTGTAAGGAATGACATGGACATAGTTCATGAAGACGCTACTTACCCGTTTCCTATGTAAGTATCAAATATTCTGGATTTATTTACCTGCACTTAGTCTTTCTTGCTAAAGTTTGTTTTGTCATTGATTCAGTGTACAGGTTGATAAAGAGGATTATTATGATGGGCCCGATGAATCAGAATATGAGACAGATGATTCAAATGGTAATTATAAACTTTCTTCCTCTTTTTTCCTCCTCAAGTCTGCTTTTATTTATTTACTTCTCCCTTATTCTTTTTTGTGGTTGTCAGCTGAAAATAATTTATCCTGATGAGATATCCGAAGAGGAAGAGGAAGGAGAAGAGTGAAGCCTCTGAAAATGAGTCAGAAGAACTTGAAAGTGAGAGTGGAAGTGACAAATCATTGGAATCTGAGGACTTGGACAACCATGGCTTGTCAAATGATGCAGACCTATATGATGATGACATTGCTGATGATGATATTTCTGATGGTGATTATTTTGATGTTGATGATGATGGTGAAGATTGGAGATGATCCTATAGATGAACATCAGTTTTTGTGGATAGCCAATCTTGTTTTTAGGAGTTGTAATTTTGGCCCGTATAGAGTGCTGTGATCATTGCTCCTGTAGTGTTAGTAAATTGTTTTTAGAGGAGGTTAGTCTGGTTAGTCATTGTATAGTCTGTAAACTTTTAACATGGGCCTAGCAGGATCTGTGGTGTTTTGTGGACCTTGCCCATTTTGTTCATTGCAGATTTTTCCTTCCTTGCCTCCGTGAATTGCAGTTGCTGACATGTTTTCCGTTGTATGTGGGGATTCTTCAAAAATGGGCAGATAACACCTCTGATGCTAAATCCAAAAGGTTGATGTTTAACAATTGATAATTGATGTTTCATTGTCAACATAGGTAACTGGTTTCTCAAAGTTTGATTTGTAAAATTGAGAAGAATTATTTCGATCGGTGTAATTTAAAATGTAAACATGGAAGTGGTATAAGAAGCTCATTCTGAAGCACAGCAGCGGAAGTTTCCTATTATCATTTGGTTTTGGAGTTGGACAAGAAGGTGAAGGACTGGAGTGTGTTTACAGTCTGCTTTGCCCGATGGATGTGTTATTTTTTGGTGGAATAATGGTAGACTTATTAAGTCCAACATGAGACAGGACGCTGGATGCGGCCATTCCTTGCCAAATTTGCAAAATAAATTGATACTACCTAAAATTATTTCGGTGAATTGAGGGGAAAACACGGTTTCGCTTAGATTCAATTAGTTAAAATTGTGTTTTAAAAATACAATTTTAAGAGCTGAATTCTTTTTGAAATACTATTTTAATGAAAAGACTAAATTATCATATAGTTTTAAAATAATATCAATTTAAATAGTTAGCATTTAAAATAGAGTATTTTACATTTTTTTTTTTAACCGCTGGTAGGCTAAAGTGCATTTCAATGGAAATAGTGCATATTGTACCCATAATTTTTATGTAAATGGACGGCTCAAACTATTCATTTGAAAATGCAAAAATCGTGTGCACATGCACACACGTACATATATAATAGTTAGAAATATGCCCATAACTTGAATCCTCGCCCCTAAAATTTTCAAGTACTTTGTGCTAGGAAAAGTATCGACTTGCCTATAAAAAGTGTGGTGGTGGGTCATTCGTGTTGGTCGAAATAAACTTAAAATATCATTTTCAAACCTAGGAAATGTTTTTTCCCTTTTCTTTAACATGTTGCCAATACAAAAATGAATTACCGAAATTCAATAACATGAATGACACCACCCGCCTTTTAGGTTGTATGATGCTTTCCCAAACCTCAAAGCTAGGGGGTTAAGGGGGGCAGGGGTGTGGGAGGTCTCGAGTTCTCGCTCCATATGGCACTTTGGGATAGATTCTATCCAATTCAAAAAAAAAAAAAAAGGCCCACTTGTTGGTATTGGAGTGAGAGCTTATGTGGATGGCTCATATGCAACATAAATTGTGAGAGAGAGAGAGAGAGAGAGAGAGAGAGAGAGAGAGAATAATTCAAATCAATAATAAACAAAATTTACCACTTTCAGAATTGAATGAGATTTTCGAAGATATTCTTTCTAGTTTGGAGTTTATTGGGAGTGATAGCTAGACGAAATGCTAGTTACATTCCCTCGTAATCATTTCTAGAGGTGAAAATAACACCCATTCATTAAGCAAAGGTATAATAAAAAATTATATATTTCTTCTTAAACATTAAACACTGCGTGGAAGTAAATCAACCTGGAATGGTTTGTTTCACATCATTTGCATGTTTACTTCCTTCCCATTTTTATGCATACAATCAAGGTTAATCCTTATATGGGGCCAATTCCTTGTTTGCACAAAGATGCAATGAGCTTTGGCACTTCTTTCATTTAATGTAACTTAATCTTAGATCTTTAGAAGGGTCATTTTTAATTTCCTTTTACAATTTTATTCACTCTACATGCTTGGTATATAGTGCTTGTTAGTTTCAGAAGTTCAGCTTTCTCCTGTGGTTTCCTCAGGGAATAGGAAATGGCATTCCCATTGGTGTAGTGGTAACAACTCCTGAGGTTGCAAAGGTCTTGACTTATC
The DNA here is from genome assembly GCF_040712315.1 of Castanea sativa. NCBI lineage: Eukaryota > Viridiplantae > Streptophyta > Magnoliopsida > Fagales > Fagaceae > Castanea > Castanea sativa. Next base: position 29,618,960 of record NC_134013.1, read on the forward strand.
GCAATTATTTTAACACCTTTGGGGGAAACCCTGTATGTTCTGCTGGTGGTCTGGCTGTTCTAAGAGTGATTGGTGGTATGGCAATTATTTTAACACCTTTGGGTTCACTAGAATTGTTAGAATAACCATAAGGGTAAAACTTAGGTATGGTACATTAGGTTTCCCAACTGAATTCAAACACATGGTTGGGGAACCCAACTTACTACACCCAACTGAATTCAAACACATGGTTGAGGAACCCAACGTACTACACCTAAGTTTTACCCTACATACAAAGCCAAAATGGGAAGAGGGGGGGGGGTGGAGAATTGCTGAAGTTTTATACATATTAATAATTGCAGTTAAGACAACATATATTTGAACTGAACGATTGGTGCTAACCATTGTGAGCTCTCTAGCATGTACTGGTCATTGAGAATGTACCTTTACTGCTTCCTCATACTCACTAAATGTAAACCAGCTGTTATACTGGAGAGAAGTATGAGCAAAACTAATTAAAACATAGGCTAGCAGTTATAAAAGATCATATCATAGGGCTCGGAACAAATGATTAACCCAAAGAACAGGAGAATGTGTGAAGTTGATGCAAGAAATTGGGTCTCACTTGATCAATTGCTATAAGCACGGGGATGTTTTTCACAAGTGATAACTCTTTCCTCAAACAAACTACCACTCCAACAGCCGCATGTGTGTGCTTGATTCCTGTGTTAAACAGGTCATAAAGATGTTGCCATGTTATCAACATCTTTCAACTGCCCAACACCAGCACCCTCTCCCAATGGAATTGGATCACTGATTTGGCACGGTAGTTGTTTTAAGTGGGATTCATTCCATTTCAGAAAATCCTGGAGACAAACAACTCATAGGGAATATATAGACCCACTGCATGATACAGTTGAAAACAAACTACCAAACAAGTCATAATAACTGCTAATATATCCCAAGTAAACATTGCAGAAGAAGCAAGAACATGGACCTTTTTTATTTTTATTTTTTTCAAATGTAATCGAAATGATACGTATCAAAGAGTTTCTAATCCAAAAATCAATGTCATGCCAACATAGTTACAATAAGTGAGCATGAAATTCAATGAGCTAATGACCAATTTCACATGCTGCATCACATTGTGCATCTTCAATAAATTATACCACCAAAATCCAGAACCAATCCCTGACATTGAAAATTTAAAAAGACGAAATGGAAATCTTTTTTGTCTAACTTAATTCTGCTTTAAAAAGAATAAGTTTCAAAGATTGCCAGCTCCCAATGTGTGACAGAACAACTAGCCAAAATAAAAAAAATAAAAAAAAAGGGTTAATGATCTTGCCTTGAGAACATTTTCGGCCTGAAGTAGTGTGTCCCAAAGACCCGTATTTGGGTTCTTATAGAAAAATCCTCCATGAGTCCAATCTCACCCCCTGGGAACATAAAAAACCAGCCAACCTTCGTCACGAACCCAATGAACAAGCATCGCAAGTGCAATACTCTTTCCACAGCTCACAGGACCATCCAACACTACCTGCTTCCTAAGTTTGGGACCTAACAAACATTAATTACCACCATAAGTACTATCTTTCGAGTCTCTGACTGTGACACCTAAAAAGAATTTAAGCCACATACATCTTTTCAAATTCTAACATGTCATCTTACAATAAATCATTTGTCATAATCTACATCATTTAGAACCCAATGTTTGAAATTTTTGTGAAAATGCTCACCTTTACTATGAGAGAGTGTCAATGGGGGATCAACAATTCGGCGAAAATTTCACGAAGATCCAAAAAGCTCTGGCGAACAAGAAGAGCTGGCCGAAGCGAGTCCTCGAATTCCTTCACCATCCCAGTTGGTAACCCCTCCAGCAACGCCGATTTCAAAGACTCCATACTAATCCAAATCCACACAAAAATGACCAAATTATCAATTATTAAGCTATAAATACAAGTGGGTTTTTGTTGAAATTTTGATTTGGGTACCTGAATTTGAAGTAGGAGCAAGTGTCTTTGCGGGAGAGAAGGGAGAGGGAAGGCATGGAAGTGAAGAGGGGAAGGCCATTGGGGCCCACATCGAGGGTGGGGTCTTTTTCGTCCATGGCGAGGCGCCGCGCCCGAGCTTGTGCTTCTGAGACCGCCGCCTCGACCTCGGCCGGTGCGGCGTCTTCCTCGGATTTATTGAACTTGCCCTTGGTGGCAGTGGTGGACTTGGCATTCTTGACCGAGTAATTTCGAGCTGAGGAAAAGGAGTACTGAGGAGGAGGTGGGGTTGGGATTGGTGAGGATTGGAGTGTCGGTTTTGGTTTTGAGCTTGTAGCAGTTGCGGCTCTCAGAATTGACCGCAACATTTCTCTCTTTTCAGTGTGAGAGTGAGAGTGAGAGCGAGAGTGGATGATCGCTGAGGTTTTTGCCTTTTTGGGTTTTGGGAAATGGGAAAAATCAAAGCAAGTGAGAAAGCACAGTGTGAGTTTCGTCTCTGGTGAAAGGTTATGACATTTTGGGTTTGAGGATTTAGAGTGGCCCAAGCCCAATTTTAACAACAAAGGGGGCCCATTATTGTTGGTGGGTTTTGTGGAGATTGACAGAGGGAAATAGAGGAGCAGATGTAAAAGTGTATATATACTGTTGTTTGAAATGGGGGTTAGGCCTAAGGTTGTTGTGGTACTTAGGATGTAAAAAGATGGGTCTCTTATGATTTTTTGGGTTCGAGGAGTTTGATTGGCCTAAGCTTAACTTTAATAACAAACCAAGACCCATTTTCTTGGATTGATGTTATGTGCATTGGGTGGGCTGGACTCCTCTCTTTCCTTACTCATAAAAATATAAAGTAAGATTCATTGCTTATTCATATAATACAGGACATTACTCTAAACTATACACGAAATTATACTTTGCACCTTAAACTATTAAAATGCATATTTTGCATCATAAATTATCACATTTATTACACTTTACACCCCAATGTTAGTTTAACTGCTAAGTTAGACAAAAATTAATAGCACATGATTTGCATATGATTTTTACTTAAGTAACGCACTGTTTAAAAAAAAAAAAAAAAAAAAACAATTAAAAACATAAGCTTATTTCATTTTTATTTTTATTTGGGTATTTGGGTTAAAGATTCCCCTCACCCTACAGTGGAAGCTTTGTATTTTGACTTGCTTCTTCATGAAAGTTGCAGTTTTACTCAAAAACGAACAGTGGTAAAAAGCTGCAATTATAGAGCGACTTTTTGTTACCTAGGTATGAGTATCTATATCTGTATGATTTTATCAAATTGATTTGAGTTTGCACTTGGTATATGATGTAGTCTCCACCATTTTGTATATGATGCAGTCACCATTTTGAAATTATTATGTTCAAAAATATTTGCTTTCCATCAATGATGCGTGAGGGAGAGAGAGCTGGAAAAAAAAAAGGAAAAGTTTTTGTTTTAATTGATTGTGAAGATGGGTGTTTTTCTCTTTTAATTTTGTTACATCTAAGAAAAAACCATGTGCAAATTATATGCTACTATTTTCCGTCTTTTTTAACAGTGAAACTAATGTCGGGGTGCAAAGTGTCATAAGTGTGATAGTTTAGGATGCAAAGTGTGCATTCAAATAATTTAGGATGTAAAGTGTAATCTGGTGTATAGTTTAGGGTGGTAAAGTGTAATTTCCTTCAAAATATATGTACTTCTTCGTTCCATACATATTGTGAGGGCTAAAAGGACCTAAGTAAGTATTTGGGCCTCGGGCTTTGTTGATGGGCGCTAGTTTGTTTTAGATTAAAAGCCTCTTAGAACTGTAACTCGGCCCATGAGTCGAGAGTCCGAGGATTCGTCCGAGGTCGAATATCTCCTCGGACAGACCCACGATGACCCTGGGATTCGCCAAAAAGATCAAGGCAAAGTTACGAAAAAACCGTTGGTTAAGAGGGGGATTTAAGCACCCTCCAGACGCAACGGTATGAGGAAAATATCTTATAAAAAGGCTGCTACTTCTACATTAAAGACCCTGCACCTACCTCCCTAGCCGCATTAATGGGGGAGTGACCCCTGAATAGTAGAAGTCAGCCTTCTTGCTATAATTTAAAGACTTCCAGAGGGTGGTGGATGGGACAGGTGGCTAATAGGGTGATTTGTGTGACACGTGGACAAAGAGGGAAGAAGAAGAAGTATTTAAAGAGGAAAGAGGGCAAAGAAAAAGGGGGAGAAAAATATTAAGAACTGTGGTCTTTGAGAAAAGGAAAAAACAAATAATATATAATTTGTCCTCGGCTCACATCCGAGGAAGTTTGTTTTTCCCCGTTTGTCTTTTATTTGCAAACACTGTAATATTTTAGTATGTTCATCAAGTTTCGAATATCACTAAACTAGATTGCGAGTCCACACTCTACAAATTTCATTGTTTAAGGCTCATTGGGTCTGAGTCCACGTGTGTTTTTGAGTCCAGGCGCAATTGTGCACTTACACATATCAAGTAATTACTAATTATATGGTGTTCAAAATTGTCCTTTTGATTATAGCCCTAAACCACTACAAGAAATCTGGATTTAGGCGGCGTTTTTTTAGTGACGTTTTAAATTTGCCACTATAAATGTTATACTGTGACGTTTATTAAAAGCGCTGCTAAAGAGTGAGCTTTCAGCGACGTTTTTTAAAAAACTTTGCTGTAACTCAAAACAATAGAAGCGTTTCTTAAAATGCCGCAACAAGTATAGTTTTAGCAGCGCATATCTGGTTTATAGCGACGTTTTCTTAATTTGTTTATTTATAATAGATACTCTCTAGTATCAAAATAACTCTTTCCATTGATCATTAAAAAACGTCGCTGTAACTCAAAACAATAGAAGCGTTTCTTAAAATGCCGCAACAAGTATAGTTTTAGCAGCGCATATCTGGTTTATAGCGACGTTTTCTTAATTTGTTTATTTATAATAGATACTCTCTAGTATCAAAATAACTCTTTCCATTGATCATTAATTATTTGAGAACCACTGTAATACTGACATTGTTGCTTTTCCAATGCAGATTAAGAAAGCCGAATTTGCTGATGAGAATTTTTCAGTTAGTGTAAGTAAATCAGCAAATGAGGTTGTTGCAACCTATACAAAGGATGAAACAGGAATGGATCTAGTCATTCGTCTTCCTGCATCTTACCCACTACGCCCTGTGGATGTTGATTGTACGAGGAGCCTAGGAATTAGTGAAGTGAAACAGAGTAAGTGGTTAATGTCTATGATGTCATTTGTCCGTAGTCAGGTATTTGTTATGCATATTAGTTCACCTTTCATTATTTTTGTTTGTTTCTTATCTCTTCCTCAACTGATAGGGTCTGAGATGTGAAATCATTCTTTATGCTATTGGTGAACATGATTTGTTCATGGGACTATACTTGGACGTAGCAGTAGAAGTTGAAGTTGAGTAACTTAATCAGATGCAAGCAGTGTTGCCTGTCAATAAAATACAATATAGCAGTTTTCCATGGAGGGGAAAAAAGAGAGTTCGCAGGGAGAGGGGGGGTGTTTGGGTGGTGGGTGGGCAGCCCACAGATAGATAAACTAGAGTTCCATTCAATTGGATGGCTATGAGGCTAATCATGTTATGATTAGGATTAGTACATTGACAATGAAGATAATGTGCTTTGTTTCTACGATGCAGAATGGAGCTTTAGCAGAAGCTATTAGAATTTGGAAGAACAACTTTGACAAAGAATTTGAAGGAGTCGAGGAGTGTCCTATATGTTACAGTGTCATCCACACTGCCAACCACAGCATTCCTCGCCTTGCTTGCAAGACTTGCAAGCAAAAGTTCCATTTAGCCTGTGTCTATAAGTGGTTCCCAACTTCTCACAAATCATCTTGCCCCGTGTGCCAGTCTCCATTCTGACCTAGTGATCAACCTAGAGTCACAGTTTTAATGAATTTTGCTTGTCTGATTGCACCGTATATCATTTAGTGGTATAATTGAAAAGTAGAAGCATACATCCAGAGAACATAGCTGTTAATTTCTTCTCCAAAATAACTCAAATGCATAAGCCAATACTCCTATTCCGGGCAGTGTTTTCTATAGTCCTTTGCTCTTTACAAACCCCAGACTCATTTAGTGGATAAAAGGGACAGCATAAGTGTAGAGGAAAAATTTGTAAGCTCCTCTCTCTCTCTCTCTCTCTCTCTAAGTCCAATATTCTTGTGATCCAAGAATTAATGATCATGCATTTTGTTTTGTTCAGTGCTGGTAGCTAAAGCTTCCTTTGAGATCATAGATGAGATGCATTACACTCTGGCCAAATCAAAATCGTAAAATCTTTTTGAAAATGTTCTCAACCTTCAATGAGTTCTAATGAAGTCGGACGCTGTCTCCAAGTAACTATATACTTCTATTTAGGTTTTGAATGTTGGTTCTTAGCTCATGCACATATGCAGAGAAATATACCCAGAATTTTGGGTACGTTATATATGTATATAGATCAAGTTTATGAAGTCCCAATTTCGTTTCCCTTTTAGAATCTCAGTAATATTGAAAGGGTTGAAACATAGTGATATGCAATCTTGTTTGTTTTATAATTATCTTCTGCAGCTAAACGTTTATTTGAATGTTAACATTGCTAATGCTCATAACACCCTTCAGAATAGCGTGCAATCAGGACTGACCATTGGCTTACTGGTACCCTTCATGTGCCCAAAGCCCCAAATATCATTATACTGATTAGTCTAGATAAGCCCTTCTTCCCCATTCTCCAATAAAGAAAAAGGGAAAACAACAGATCATAAAAATGGGGAAAAGAGGGAGGAGGTTAACGGATTCTAAAATTTCATGTGTGCTTAAGCAAATCTGATTTGAACATTAGGTTTCCCTTCTTGTATGTTTGCTGGATGGCTGCCACTAATTTGATACATCATATGTTTGGTTAGTTCTATTCTTATCTATTATATTTTGCAGATTGATAATTCACGGTTATCAAGGCTCTAAATGGAGGAATCTCCTCTAATCTATTATGTGATGCTTTAGAACTAATCTACTCTGTGCTGATTCAAAAAACTATCCGCTTATTTTAAAACATATAATTCATTAAACTATTTAAACAATATGTGGCAATTAAGTCGTGTATAACTATTACAAGTACATATAGAATTACTCTTACAAGTACATATTGAAAATCTTTTGAGTTGTCATACAGTGAGAGTATTGGCATTAGCTGTACCATGCTGAATGTCATTTTAACATACCAAAACCTATTTTATTTATTTTAACACATCATTTTACAATACACTTTGCATTACATCTTCTATTTTAAAATTCTAACACGTTAAAATAACCCTGTTCTTTTTACTCTTCTGCTTGCATGGTTACAAGAAATAAATTTTTTTTTCCTTCTTTAACCTTAATTAGCTTTATATATTGTAATTGGGATCAATGCACACAGTTTAAATGTTTTTTTTTTTTTTGGGGATAAATTTAAAAAAAAAAAATTTAAGTTAAGGGAGAATAGTTTGAATCGTTTGATATGAAAAAAATGTTGTATGTTTTGTTAAACCACTTGGAGAGAACAAATAAATTGCCAGAGGGTTAGAGTAGATAAGCCTTTGATAACTCTATATTTTGACCATTTAAATTTCACAATTAACTTTTAAAAAAGAAAATTTTAAGAAATTGTACATAAAAATTAAAAGTTAAAAGCTAAATGGAAAAACTGAAGGCAACACTCAAATAACTAAACCCTAGGGCCAAAACTTACCAAAAATAAATAAATAGGTAAACACAGAAACCTGGCTTAGCAAAAAAGAAATTTCTTACAAAAAAAAAAAGATCAAGGAATTTTGAAGGTCAAAACTACAAAATGCTAAATGATCTATATAGGGTACATTGTCTTTGGACGCTAATTCCATTAGGAAAGATGATCTAAGCCAAAAAGTAACTGGTGTAATGGAACTAGTCATTAGGGTAAGAATCCAATGAGGGCAGAATTTCATTAATTTTCATTAAGGAGATCAAAACCAGAGGCAATGAGAGCAAAACATGCGCCTCTGTGGATGCACATCTATAACAAAGGTCAAAAGGAGAGTATATTATGCCGATTGTCGCATGAAAGGAACCAACCCCCTCATCTCTGATCCATTTCCGTTGGCCAAGTAATATACTTTCTTCCAGTTTTCCTCCGAGAATACTTCATGTTGTACTAATCTTTGCCTGCCAGAGATAACAACAAAGAAAGCTTAGAATCTGAAACATGATTCACAGGGGAAAGTGCTTTAGAAGCATTTTACTATTTAGGGAGTATAGCAAGGCCAGAAAAAAACGTTCATTCTCAAAATTTTTAGAGAGTCATATTCTCACATAATGAGTAAAACATAATGAATCCAAACAGTTTGAGATATGATATGTCAGGATGTTAAGAGAAAATGCAATATATTTATAGAGATGTGCCAAGTGCTCTCTTATTATCAAGTTCCTGTTTGAATATAAGAGACAATCACCTATCACAGTCATTGACCTGCTATCAACTGATAGGAGGTTAAGGACAAAACGTCTGACAGAATGAAATTCTGAATTAGATTGTAAAACAAGTTTTGGGACTGAGGTTTTGTTCTTGTTATTGTACTACTTCAATTTAGATTAAACCAAGAGTTATGCATTCATCCATTAATTATATTTTATAATCAGAAAATCATTCAAATTTCATGAACATAGGCAAGTTAAACTTTAAGCAGATGATACTAAAAAAGTTGAATTATAGTAACAAATCATCCACCCAGATGACACCACTGTCTAATGTCGGAAGATCGGTACCTCAACACTGTTCAACATTAAAATACTAGCAAGCATATAAATTTCATTAGCATACCTAAGGTAATAATGGCAAACAGATGCTGCTTCATCTAAGGTGTAACGAGGACAATTAACACGAGCATCTTCAGGAACATTTGGCAAGTCTTTGCGTAACTTTCCTACAGCAGTTGAATGAGAGAATGCACCCACCATCATGTCATCATGCATCATAGACCTAAAAGCGTTCACCTGCAAATCACACAAAAGAATTTCATATAATGCACATATCTCTGATACTGATATGTATATAGACACACAGTCAAGCTAGAGGAATTAACTCTTTGAAGATCAAATACCAACTTTTTCATTTCCAAGAATAAGATGAACACCTTTGTATACGTAACTTTCATTTGCATTAAGGGCTATGACCAACATGTAAGGAGTAAAAGAGTGGGTTCACTAGAATTGTTAGAATAACCATAAGGGTAAAACTTAGGTATGGTACATTAGGTTCCCCAACTGAATTCAAACACATGGTTGGGGAACCCAACGTACTACACCTAAGTTTTACCCCACATACAAAGCCAAAATGGGGAGGGGGGGGGGGGGGGGGAATTGCTGAAGTTTTATTCATTTTAATAATTGCAGTTAAGACAACATATATTTGAACTAAAAGATTGGTGCTAACCATTGTGAGCTCTCTAGCATGTACTGGTCGTCGAGAATGAACCTTTACTGCTTCCTCATACTCACTGAATGTAAACCAGCTGTTATACTGGAGAGAAGTATGAGCAAAAATAATTAAAACATAGGCTAGCAGTCATAAAAGATCATATCATAGGGCTCGGAACAAATGATTAACCCAAAAAAAGGAGAATGTGTGAAGTTGATGCAAGAAATTGGGTCTCACCTGATCAATTGCTATAAGCACGGGGATATTTTTCACAAGTGATAACTCTTTCCTCAAACGAACTACCACTCCAACAGCCACATGTGTGTGCTTGATTCCTGTGTTAACCAAGTCATAAAGCGTTGAACCTTCAGGCATTGCCATGTTATCAACATCTTTCAACTGCCCAACACCAGCACCCTCTCCCAATGGAATCGGGTCACTGATTTGGCATGGTAGTTGTTTTAAGTGGGATTCATTCCATTTCAGAAAATCCTGGAGACAAACAACTCATAAGGAATATATAGACCCACTGCATGATACAGTTGAAAACAAACTACCAAACAAGTCATAATAACTGCTAATATATCCCAAGTAAACATTGCAGAAGAAGCAAGAACATGGACCCTTTTATTTTTATTTTTATTTTTTTCAAATGTAATCTAAATGATATGTATCAAAGAGTGTCTAATCCAAAAATCAATGTCATGCTAACATAGTTACAATAAGTGAGCATGAAATTCAATGAGCTAATGACCAATTTCACATGCTGCATCACATTGTGCATCTTCAATGAATTATACCACCAAAACCCAGAACCAATCAGGACATTGAAAATTTAAAAAGACGAAATGGAAATCTTTTTTGTTTATCTTAATTCTGCTTTAAAAAGAATAAGTTTCAAAGATTGACAGCTCCCAATGTGTGACTGAACAACTAGCCAAAATTAAAAAAAAAAGGGGTTAATGATTTTGCCTTGAGAACATTTTCAGCCTGAAGAGGTGTGTCCCAAAGACCCGTATTTGGGTTCTTATAGAAAAATCCTCCATGAGTCCAATCTCGGCCCCTAGGAACATAAAAAACCAGCCAACCTTCGTCACGAGCCCAATGAACAAGCATTGCAAGTGCAATACTCTTTCCACAGCTCACAGGACCATCCAACACTACCTGCTTCCTAAGTTTGGGACCTAACAAAAATTAATTACCACCATAAGCACTGTCTTCCGAGTCTGTAACTGTGACACCAAAAAAGAATTTAAGCTACATATATCTTTTCAAATTCTAACATGTCATCTTACAATAAATCATTTGTCATAATCTACATCATTTAGAACCCAATGTTTGAAATTTTTGTGAAAATGCTCACCTTTACCATGAGAGAGTGTCAATGGGGGATCAACAATTCGGCGAAAATTATCACGAAGATCCAAAAAGCTCTGGCGAACAAGAAGAGCTGGTCGAAGCGAGTCCTCGAATTCCTTCACCATCCCAGTTGGTAACCCCTCCGGCAATGCCGATTTCAAAGACTCCATACTAATCCAAATTCACACAAAAATGACCAAATTATCAATTATTAAGCTATAAATACAAGTGGGTTTTTGTTGAAATTTTGATTTGGGTACCTGAATTTGAAGTAGGAGCAAGTGTCTTTGCGGGAGAGAAGGGAGAGGGAAGGCGTGGAAGTGAAGAGGGGAAGGCCATTGGGGCCCACATCGAGGGTGGGGTCTTTTTCGTCCATGGCGAGGCGCCGCGCCCGAGCTTGTCCTTCTGAGACCGCCGCGTCGACCTCGGCTGGTGCGGCGGCTTCCCCGGATTTATTGAACTTGCCCTTCTTGCCCTTGGTGGCAGTGGTGGACTTGGCATTCTTGACTGAGTAATTTCGAGCTGAGGAAAAGGAGTACTGAGGAGGAGGTGGGGTTGGGATTGGTGAGGATTGGAGAGTCCATGAATGGGGTTTTGGTTTTGGTTTTGAGCTTGTAGCAGTTGCGGCTCTTAGAATTGACCGCAACATTTCTCTCTTTTCAGTGTGAGAGTGAGAGTGGATGATCGCTGAGGTTTTTGGGTTTTGGGAAATGGGAAAAATCAAAGCAAGTGAGAAAGCACAGTGTGAGTTTCGTCTCTGGTGAAAGGTTATGACATTTTGGGTTTGAGGATTTAGAGTGGAATTGAAAAGAGAGATGACACCAGTACAAATTTAACTTGCAATGTGGTTTTGATATAATAGAGTGGGTCCTTCTATATCAATTATTGAAACCTGTAAAATGAGTTGACATAAGCTAGATTTATGTAACAATTACATAAAACCTGATAATCAAAAAAACTTAATTGAAAAAAAAAGAAACTAAACTCTAAAGCCTAAACAGTATAGTATTATTAATGTGTAAAGTTGAATACAACAAACACTACAACAGAAAAGTATCACAACCAAACCTAAAGTAAATATAGAATGTGAGTGTCAGTTGTTAAACTTTCCAATGTCACACACCCTACTTATTAGCTCCTAACTCGAGAGCAGAGGCAGGAGTTTCTTTACTCATGTTTTTCAGTTTTTTGTTTTTTTTTGTTTTTTGAGATTAAAGGCGGTGCGCTTTTTACTAATTAGCCAAAGCTTGTTAATATTATCAATACAATGTCTATGAAACATAATAGTTCTAAAGTCCAATCTTAACCCTGCTACTGTCTATCAAAATTTGTTCTTGAAACACTATCTATTATCATTAAATGCCATATCAAGGCTCTCTACTATTTGTCAAATTAGTTTAATTGGAAAGATTTGAACTTAAGATCTTCCCTCACCTTTACCATCTTAGCCAGGGCCCAGGGACCTTTCCACTATTCAATTAATTGATACTTAATATCATTACCAATGTCTCTCTTGTTAAAGTAACTCCAAACCCAGATCACTGATCTGTCGTCAATTTGCGCATACCTAATGTGGCAACCTCAACTAGATAAAATGAAACCTGCTGGGGAGATGAGTCAATGACATAAATCTGAGTTGAGTATGCAATCAACAACACATCAATAATAAAAATAAAAGGTGAGAGAAAAAAGAAAGTAAACTTACATATCAAAACAGGGGATTGGGTTCTAATTAAAAGAGTTGTGTTGTGTTGTGTTGTGTTGCTAGCTATCAATTGTGTGGAGCGAAACAGGGGATTGGGTCTTGTCTAGAGTTTCAGCACCTATCATTGAAGCTTAAATAGAGCCCTAACGAAAATCTAATCACAGTTTAGTAACTAAAATTATTCAAAAACCTCAAAATCAAACTAAAAACCATAAAAATACATGAGAATTGAATCAAAGCAACGAATAATTAACTCCAAACTCAAGTAAATTTTACTCAATCAAACTATTCCAAAAAGCAAAAAATCGAACAGAGCTAAAGAACTAATCTCGGAGTTAATGCTGAAAATGCAATCTATCAAAACTCTAACGATTCCTCTTTTTTCTCACACTTTCTCGGTAACCAAACAGTGCCAGGCCTAACGAAAATCAAATCACAATTAAGTACAACCAAAAAGATTCGACATCCTTAAAAAATACACTAAAACACTAAAGGCAAATGATCATTGAGATAGAAACAAGGAAAAATTAACTAGAAATTCAAAGAAAAGTAGAGAATTACAGTTTCAAATCGGAATGAAATGCGATCGATTCGATATAAATTCAAAGCCTTGCGATCACAGAGAATGTTTGAGAGATTGAGAGTGAGAGTGTGAGAGAAGAAATTGGAGAAGTCAAACTGAGTCCGATTGAGAGTGAGTGAGAGTGTGAGAGAAGAGCTGAGTCCGTACCTGAGATGAGAGGCGTCTGAGGTGTCAGCTGAAAGACTGAAGTGGGAAGTGTTAGGGTTTATAGAGAGAGAGAGAGAGAGAGAGAGATATATATATATATATATATATATATATATATATATATATAACGGTTAGTAATTTAGGAAATAAGCGGTCCGGGCCGGGTTTCGGATTTTTTGATAAAATCCAGACCCGACCCTATTCTTTATCGGGCTGGGTTTCCACGAGTCGGATCTAAATTGTCATCCCTACGTATCAAAACTGATTCTTACGCTGGGGTGGTAAGCCATCTTGTGACAATTTCCCCTTCTTTTGAAATTGTTTCTTCAGAAAAAAGGCTACTATAAATCATAGATAAAAAAAAAGAATCCAATCAAAACCCATGAAAATACCAAAATTCATATAAATCAACAAAACCCATACCAATATGAACAGATTGATTGATATCCAAAAAATAACCCAAACCCATCAAAATTTCGAAACCTAATAAATTTTGGGCAAATAACTAATCAAACAATAAACAGAAATTAAAACAAACCTTGAGGTTGGGTGCGTCCGTGCCGGCTCAGAACGACGCCGTGGCAGCTCCAGCGGAGGGGTGGAGCTCCGGTGGTCAAAGGAGAGGAGAGGAGAGGAGAGGAGGTGATGGAATGGGTTAGGCACTAGGCGTTGGTGCTGTTTCTCCAAGTAAGGTAAGGGTTTCTGATCTCATCTGATACGTGTTTGATGATTTTAGTTTTGATTGAGTTGTAATCCTGTGCGATAGAGTGTACTGCTTCCTCATTAAATGTCTGATGTGGTGGCTCTTGATTGGTGGCGTAAATAAGCCCTTTTCTGCCAACTCCATCTCCAGACAGAAGGTATTCTCAAAAATTAATGATATCTTTCATAAACTAAACTAAAATAGACCTAAAATATTTATAAAAAAAATTAAATGTAAGATTCTAGAATAAGTGTTACTGGACATAATATAGTTATTCAACATGTTGATAAATAATTAGGATTAAATATTTTTCAATAACATTTTGACTCGTTCTGTGAACCAGTATGCAATATACTTCATTCATTGTACAATCTTGAACAAAATCTCAAAACTACCCTATCTTATCCAATACTGGTTTTGCAAGTATGTGACTTCTGAATTATTGTTATTTATATCCCGACTATTGCACCTATTCACAGCTCTCTTCTTCTTCTCTTCTCTCTCTCTCTCTCTCTCTCTCTCTCTCTTAATTCGGTAAAAAAAAGAATTTTGATTTTCAAAATTGCAACAAAAGTAAAACAATATATCCTGCTAAATTTTAAATACTATATCAGCCTTGATACTCTATAACTATTTTATTTAATTATTTAATTTATTTTTTTTCTCTCTACTACGGTTTAAGAAGAGAACTATGCAAGAATGAAAAAAAGAGACTGGGAGAGGGAGACACATTAATATAAAAAAAAAATTGCAGATGAATAGTGGCTCAATATTTGTATTGAGACTACAATACATAAATTAGACCCAAAGAAGAACTTGGTATCTAATTATTTATTGTTTATGGTCCAATCCCATTACTCGAGGATTTTGTTTATAGAACTTCCAATAAATACATGTAGAGGAGTTCATCGATGGATGATAGGTAGTAATATGTAACATCAATTTTGGTTTTTTAGTAGTAGTTATTTTCCTCTTCTCTATTGATACGATGTAGTCTTTTATTTATTTATTTATTTATTTTTATTTTTTATCACGAGTCTTTCATGCCATTCTATCAACTCGAGGCTGCAACTATATTATGTTCAAAATAAGCAAAAACTCCGGAGGGATATTAAGTATGTGATGTGTTTCCTAAAAGCAGCTTACGAGTAAGGTCTCTTGAGCGCAATTATTAGCAGTTACACTTATGTGGCGCTTGGTACGGGAAAATCCACATTACTCTTGGCATCTAGATTCCTAGGAATGTGATTCCTAGGAATCACATTCCTAAGAATGTAGCTATTCCAATGTTTGGTTTCATTGGGAATATCTTAAGATTCCTAGAAATGTAAGATGATAACGCTTGGTTTATTCCCAGGAATCTTAAATGAATTATTTATTTTTCCTATTCTATCCTTAGATTTGAATGTGAACTACCAAGTTCTTTAAAAAAAAAAATTTCTCTAAATAAATAATGAAAAACCAAATATAAACTATTAATTATGAAAAATTCATTAAAATTATAGTCTAATATTTCAAAATGACAGGTACAATACAAAAATAACTATTTAAATTCTCAAATGCTTTTATTCTTAATAATAATTTTAAAAGAGTTTAATCCATAATAATTTGTTTTATATTTTATGTTAATTGCTTAAATGATAATGAAAAAGGGTTAAAATTGTCAATTTATAAAAAATACAATTTCCTTTAAGCTTGAGAATCTGGATTCCCACCTGTTTTAAAGGGAATCCACATTCCTACTGAGAGGGGAATCCAGATTCCCCTGGCATCTGATTCCTTAGCGTGATTTGCAATCAAACATAGGAATCTTTAAACATTCCTGGGAATCCTAAAATATTACCCCGTACCAAACGCCACATTAGGGTATGATTAGTACACTGTAATAGCTCTTATAATGGAATAGTTATTCATGTGTAATATCAATTCGGTCATTTGGTTACATCTTTATTACTTGGATTAGTTATTACATTGGAATAATTATTCTTTAAATTGAAGAATAGCTATTTCTTTTTAAAATGGATGTAATAGCTATACCTTAATGCATATAATAGGTTTTAAAATTAATATACTTCCAAAAATATAAAGTTTCCTTATACGTCATATTTTACGAGCTTTCTATATGTAACAACCAAACTTATGAATAGTAATAGTTATTCCATTACAATATCTTTTATTCCCAGTAATAAAGATTACTATTCCTAATGTAATCTACGTTCAGTGTACTAAACGTACCCTTATAGCGCAATAAAATACGTTGTCGATTTTTTTTTTCAAACAAAGTATGTCTACAAATTTGATTGTAGCCTAAGGTTACAACTTCACATACTATCCTTTTATTGAATTTACATTTTGAAAAATTTACCATTAGATTATATTTTCTTTTTATATCTTACATGTTTGTAAAATTTCTAAAAAGTATAAGATCAATAGTTATGTCATCAATTAATTTTTTAAATTGCCAGCTTTTGTAGTCTAAAATTTTGTATATAAAATTCAATTAACAGAAAATTTGACGCGTGTTAAGAGTTTAAATAATATACAATCTAACAATTAATTTTTTAAATCTTTAGCAACGTTAATTTTTTTTAAAAGAAGTTGTAGCCTTAGCCTACAACAAAGTTTGTTGCCAAATTTTGTCCTTTTTTTTTCCTTAATTATATAGGATTTGGATTCATTAATGTAGACATGAAAAAATTAATGATATGTTTAATAAACTAAACCAAAATTTACCTGATATATTGACAAGTACTATTTAGAGGGCTTGACATAATATAATTATTCAACAGGTTGATAAATAATTAGGATAAAATATTTTTCAATAATATTTCACGTCTTCTATGTCTGATACTATTGACCGGTAGGCAATATACCTCATTGTACAATCTTAGTCAAAATCTTGAAACTGTCCTGTCTTACCCAATACTGGGTTTTTTGAATTGTTGGTATATTGAAACTATCCTCTCTTACCCAGTACTATTTAGAATACTATTGATGCAACTATTCATCTCTCTCTCTCTCTCTCTCTCTCTCTGTCTCTCTCTCTCTCTCTCTCTATTTTGTTAAAAAGAATTTTAATTTTAGAAATTGCAACAATAGTAAAGCAAGGTATCCAACCAAGTATTGGCTGCTTTCTTTCAATATTCTAACTAAAAGATATAACTCTTGTCAAGGTATATTTATACTTTATAATTGTAATAATATCTTTGTTGAACTTCAATTCTATTAAATGTCTTTATTGTTATGAAAAAACAATCAAAATTTAATTCCAAATGTCTTTATTATTATGCTTAACAAATAGTAGAATCCAGTTAATTAGCTTAACTGTAAAATTTCTTATAGTCAAATAAAAGATATGCGGTGATACCCTCTTACACCAAAAATCAATTAAATGTCGTAATTAGATGATAAAAAGCACTCATCAAGAGTAAACACTATAGATAGAAATTCTCTCAAAAAACAATTATGCTTACCAAATATTAAGAACTTTGATTAAAATTCTACTCCATCATATTAGTATGTTATACCAAACTCTAGAATACAATTCAAGTTCTATTCATGTATTGTCACCAAACAAATGAATAAAGGAAAAATTATTATATTATAAATTCTTGTATTTATTGTGATACTAGTTTCTATTCTTACAATTCAGTGTACCGAACATGCCCTTAGAGTAGAGGATCTTATAATTGATTTCCGTAACAACTATTAGCATTCAAATTAGCATTTTATGCTCTAATGCCCATTGATAATCCCCTTGCTCCTAGTGGTCGATAGTCTTTCTATGAATTGGTTAAACTCCTCTTCCCTGCACATCAGGTTAACCCTTGCAAACTTTTGATGGGCACCACAAATCTTCCCACTTTTTCCAACGATCTTTAATCCTCTTAAAAATTCGTTACAATCCTTTGTATCACCTTCACTCTCCAACCATGCATAGGCTATTGGAGAAAGAAGAAAACAATAATGTTAGATCATATGCCTTTCCTCTATGTTTTCTTATAAAAATGGGAAAAACGGAAAATGCTAAAAATTATTATCTATTTTATTATAAAATATCTGTAACTGACAATAAATATGATTGTTGTCACTTCAACAATATAATAAATTAGCTTGAACGAATGATGCCGTAGCTACATTTTACATGTCTTTATAAATTGATTCATCAATTTTTAAAATATTAAAAAAATTAATTAAAAATTAACTTATTGTGCTGTAGATATGGAAGCAATCACATTATTGTTACATCAATTTATAAGTATTTTGTTTTAATCTTTTCCTATTTATTTTGATATATTTTTTAATGTTTATTTTGTAAAAATTAGGCTAAAATGCAAATTGCACCCTCTAAAATTGACTAAAATTCATTTCAATCATATAACTTCACTTTCATTCAATTTTGTTCTATAAGTTTCAAATTTATTCAATTTAGGTCTTTTGTCCAATTCCATTAAAAAAAAATTTCTCTAAAGTATGCAATTAAATAATGAAAAAAATATTTTTGAAAAAAAATTCTCAAATAAAAAATTCACAAAATATTTTTATTAGTTTTATACAATTTTTATATGAAAATAATACGTTTTCTGAAGAAAAAAAAAATTCACAAAATTGGAAAGAATGCTTGAATTGAATATATTATGTGCTGCATTTTCATGTAAATTGAACATAACATATGTACCAGACAATGTTTCAGTGAGCTTGCCACTGAAGAGGCAGTGCTCTTGTGGATACTTGGACAAAATCAGATATTCACTATTTTGAATAGTTTCCCTTAATTTCTACCATTTTTTAGATAGTATTTTTCACCCATATTCAAAGAAGTTCTCTGATTTGACAGACCCAACATTTTGGCTGCCATTACAAACTACTTCTATGATTTTTGCAGCCCTGAACTGTGATTCTTTTGATACACCGATTGAGCTGATCGTTATGTATTCAGTCATCTTCTTAGCAATACCTTTATCCTTAACAAGAGCCCAACTTTAATACAAAGAAATGGCAAAGTATCAATTAGTTAACAATTGAGGTAGCATCCCCGAAATATAATACAACTATCTCTATTTAGTCTAAATTATAGTTTTGGTTTCTAAAATTGGGAATAAGCTGGATTTTGATCAAATAAATTAAATGTTAAAGTATTGTTTCTGTCCTTATAGGTTGCTTGAATTACGGTTTTTTGTTCCTAAATTATAAAAAGTTTGTTTTTTTGTCTCTAAACTTTTTAATTAAAGACTTTTATTTCATTAGTTTAGAGGTGAAAATAGGGACTAATTAAAAAATAAATTTTCTCAAAAGTATGATGAAAAAAATATTTTTATTTTTAAATTTAAGGATAGAATTGATAAAAAACATTTATAGGAGAAAATATTACATTTTTTATAGGGATGAAAAGCAAAATCCATTTAAAATTTAGGGGCGAAAACAATATTTTAGCCTAAATTTTTAAAGTTCGACTTTGGTCCCAAAGCATAGGGTTGGTTCAATTTTGTTACCTAGCTTATATATGTGGTCATTCCATTTGGTTCCTCAATGAGATGTCTTAATATCCCAATAGTCACATAGAAAGAAAAAATAAATAATGGGACAAAATTCTTCCATTTTGAAAATTTTGAAATTTTACGCATTGGAATCAAACTTTTAAGATTTGAAGGACCAAAATCAAACCCACTAACTTTCGAAGAAAAATTATAATTTGCCATTTTTTATATTAAAAAAATCTCAAAAGTCATAAGCACTCAAGTACAAATCTTAATTAGAATGTTTTTTTTATTCCATGTATTATTTTCAAATTCCAACCAAATTTGAAATGTCCTAGGGGGGAAAATGTTCGAGATTATTTTGTGGAAAAACGTTTGTAAACATCAATAAAGACATATATAAAAATCTATCAAAATAATAATAATAATAAAGACCTCTAAATTTGTAGTACTACAAATCAAAAGTATTCACTAGTGAATACTTTTCTCTTTGTTAAAAAAATTTTAAAAGTGACTTATACACTAGGATTAAGATGCTCATCCAATGCGGGAACCGGCATGTACTGTGCATTTGGAAATCGTAAAGAGCATGTTATCATAATCAATTGCACCAGTAATAGCTGTGAATTGTGAATTGTGGTCCGTAGTAAGCAAAGTCATAGATGAGTTTTCCATTTCCATTGCCAGTACAATTCATCACCACAGCTTCTCTAAGAGTTCCATCTGGGTTGTTTGGTGAATTCTGTTGAAGTATCACAGCAACAAGACAATCAAAGATTAAACAATAAGAAGGTTGAACAAAATAAAGGCAAAACGAGATCTAAAGGTTTTGCAGTTGGACATATGGATACGACAGCATATGGATTAATGAACACACGCAGACAACAAAGCTCACATGTGAGAAGGCAAGGCAGAGTGAATTCAGTTACATGAAGAGCCAGCTGTCGTTCAATCATTGGCTGAAGTTTGGGCCGTTGTACAGTGTAATCAGTTAGGAGTTAGTTATGGAAATTCCCAATTTCCCGCTTCTTTGCTTACTCTGTTTTGTGTATATAAAGCAGGTAGATATTTATGTAATCTATATCTTTTCATAATCAATTCAATCAAAATCTTTCAATCATAGTTTCTCTCTTTTCTCTCTTGCCAAGTCTCTTTGAAGTTTCTGGTAGCTTCTAGAAGTTCTTCTTCTTTACATGGTATTAGAGCTTGATTTGCTCATCCATGGTGTCTGATTCCACTGCTAACAATTCTACTTCTAATTCAACTCAGTCTGTTCCTTTTTCCAATGTTTCAATGGCTGATGAGTTCGCAAACAATCCTTACTTCTTGCCAGCGACAAAGAGACCTAGTATCATCCTCAGATCGCAACCATTAACTGGACCTGAGAACTACATGAGTTGGGCAAGATCAGTGTTTTTGGCCTTGAGTGCCAGAAACAAATTTGGTTTTGTGAATGATTCGATTCCAGAACCAGATCTATCTTCTCCATTGTTCAATACTTGGAGCAGATGTAATACCACAGTTCTTTCATGGCTGACTAACTCTCTGAGTTTGGATCTTAAGGCAAGTGTCATGTATATCAACACTACTAAGGGTCTGTGGAATGATCTCAGGGACAGGCTTTCACAAGGCAATACTCCGAGACTGTTTGAGCTTCACAAAGAGATTTCTCATCTTTCACAGGGTTCTCTCTCAGTGAGTTCTTACTTTACCAAGTTTAAGACGCTTTGGGATGAATTCATCAATTATCAGCATTTCACTGTATGTACCTGTGCTTGTACATGTGGATCTAAGTCCTCTCAATTGGATGCTCAACATAAAGAACATGTGTTTTGTTTTTTAATGGGATTAAATGACAGTTATGGGAATATTATTGGTCAAATTTTGTTAATTGAACATTTTCCCTCTGTTAGCAAAGTTTGTTCTTTGATTCCGCAAGAAGAAAAAAGAAGAAGCATAGGCCATGGTGCCAATATGGTTTATCCTACTGAGACTACCGTCATGTATGCCAACAATAACCAACATTTTCAAGGAAATTTCCAAGGTCATAACCAGGGTTTTCATGGTGGAAAGAAAGGAAATTCTAAGAAGGACAGGTCAACTTGTACCTATTGTGGACTTGTTGGTCACATAGCTGACAAATGCTACAAATTGCATGGCTATTCCCTAGGGTATAAGCCTAAAGGAAGTAATAAGCCCTTGGCTAATCAGGTTTCAACAATTTTGCCCACGGGTATTGGCAATTTTAGAGGTGTGGATGGTTTTGGTGGCTCACAATTCTTCCAGGCTAGTGGTGGTTTTCCTACTATTGGTGGTTAGTCTGATGTAGCATATGCACCACAGAAGTCCTTTGGTTCAATGCCACAGGCTTCTTTACAAGCTTCTCTGTCTCAGTGTCCTATAAGCCAGCTTCAATGTGAGCAGCTTATTAACCTTCTGTTATGGCTCCTGTTTCACCCAATCCAGCTACTTCTGCTCCTACTTCTTCATCATCAACTTCTTTTCAATCAAACTTCTCAGGTAATCCTTACTGGATTCCTCCAAATTTGTCACATTCAATCTTTTCTGCTCATATAGTTGATAGGAATGTTTTTAAATCCAATGATTGGATCATTGATACTAGTGCAACAGATCATATGGTTCACTCAGTGTCTCAAGTTACCAGTATTACTTCAATTGTTCATTCCTTTGTTCATTTGCCAAATGGGGAAGAGGCCTTAATAACGCATGCAGGCACTGTGCAAATTTCTGCTGGTTTAATCCTCACTGATGTCCTATGTGTTCCCTCTTTTAGTTTTAACCTCATCTCTGTCAATAAACTTACAAAACATATGTCTTGTTGTCTCATTTTTCTTGGTGATTGGTGTTTCATCTAGGACCTTGCTCAATAGAGCATGATTGGTCTAGGTAAAGAGAGCAGAGGGCTTTATTTGTTGCATCATGCTCCTTCACATATTGCATTAGCTGCCAAAGCCAGCTATCCATCAACTTCAACTCTGTGGCACATTAGATTAGGTCACCCTTCCTTCTCAAAACTTGTTTTACTGAATAAATTTGTAGCTTCTGATGTTGCAAACAAATCAAATTGTTGTGATGTTTGTCATTTCTCCAAACAAAAGAAGCTACCCTTTTTCAATAAGTACACATGTATCTCATAAACCTTATGAACTTGTACACTGTGACCTATGGGGTCCTTTTTCAACTTGCATTGTGGAAGATTTCAAGTATTTTTTAACTCTTGTTGATGATTTCACTCGTTGTACTTGGGTGTACTTGCTTAAGAATAAATCTGATACTCAGTTCTTGATTCCATAATTTGCTAATATGGTTCATACTCAATTTGATGCGAAAATCGAAACTATTAGGAGTGATCATGGTACTGAATTTTACTTTAAAAAATTTTTTCATTCTAATGGGATTTTGCATCAATTGTCCTATGTTGATACTCCTCAACAAAATGCCATTGTTGAAAGGAAGCATCAACACATTCTCAATGTTGCAAGAACCTTGATGCTTCAATCCAAGATTCCTTTGTCTTTGTGGGGGGACTGCATTTTAACTGTTGTGTATCTTATTAACAGAACCCCTTCTAAAGTCTTTATGAAGTTCTTTTTCATACCTCACCTTCATATGATCATCTTAGATGTTTTGGTTGCTTATGTTTTATTTCCACACTGTCAAACACTAGGCACAAATTTGCACCTAGAGCTAGAAAGTGTCTTCTAAGGCTACCCTCATGGCATAAAGGGATATAAGGTTTTGGACATTGATTCTAATACTGTTCATATTTCTAGGGACATTATTTTTTATGAGCATATATTTCCTTTTGCTAGGTCCCACCATCCCTCTAATTTCTATCTAGATTGTTTTGTTTTCCCTCATTGCTCTTCAGATAGTCCCATTGCTTCTTTTGATCATTTACCAGCACCTCAATCTAATTCCATTCCTTGTGCATCTTCTAATTCCCATGTGTTTTCTGATATCATTGATTCCGTAGCAAACTTACCTTCTGCTTCTAAAACTCCCATTCCTACTTCTGATTCTGCAGATACTATCATTAGTATTGCAGATTCAACTTCACCTTCCCCTTTACCTACTTCCACTTCCCTTCTTCCTACTACTACAATCTCTGATTTACCTATCTTAAGGAGGTCCACTAGACCTCATCATCCTCCAGGTTACCTTTCAGATTATGCCTATAAAGCTGTTAGTGCCAAACCAGTTTCTGGTATGCCTTATGCTATTTCAGATGGGTTAAGTTACTCTCACCTTGGGTCTAGCTTTCATTCCTTTGCCATGGCTGTTACTTCTACTCCTTCAGAGCCTGCTACTATCATTAGTACTGCAGATTCTGCAAATACTATCACTAGTACTGCAAATTCAACTTCACCTTCCCCTTTACCTACTTCCACTTCCCTTCTTCCTACTACTACAATCTTTGATTTACCTATCTTAAGGAGGTCCACTAGACCTCATCATCCTCCAGGTTACCTTTCAGATTATGCCTGTAAAGTTAATGCCAAACCAATTTCTAGTATGCCTTATGCTATTTCAGATGGGTTAAGTTACTCTCACCTTGGGTCTAGCTTTCATTCCTTTGTCATGGTTGTTACTTCTACTCCTTCAGAGCCTGCTACTTTCCATCAAGCAGTGCAGTCCCCTAAATGGAGGGCTGCCATGGACAAGGAAATAGCTGCCTTGGAGTTAAATAACACATGGACTCTTACTCCTTCGCCCCCTAGCAAGTCTCCTATTAGTTGTAAATGGGTGTTCAGGATTAAGTATCACTCAGATGGGTCTATTGAAAGATACAAAGCTCATTTGGTTACTAAAGGCTTTGCACAGAAACTTGGATTAGATTATTTTGAAATCTTTTCACCTGTAGCCAAGTTTGTTTCTGTCAGAATTGTGTTGTCTTTGGCTGCTGTGAAATGGTGGTTTCTTCACCAACTAGATGTTAATAACGCTTTCTTGCATGGAGAGTTGGTTAAAGATGTTTACATGTCCTTATCACCTGGTTTTCACAGCAAGGGGGCCAACCTGGTAATCAAGTTAAACAAAAGTCTATATGGCCTTAAACAGGCATCAAGACAATGGTTTGAGAAGTTTTCTTCCACCATCTTGCAAATGGGCTTTGTACAATCTAAATCTAACTATTCTCTACTCACACGTACACAAGGTGCTTCCTTCACAGTGTTATTGGTCTATGTTGATGATATTTTATTGACTGGTAACAACCCTGCTTGTCTGCATGATTTGAAGAAGTTACTTGATAACAAGTTTGGTCTAAAAGATCTTGGGTCATTGAGGTATTTTCTAGGTCTTGAAGTGGCAAGACTAGCTGCAGGAATTAGCCTCAATCAAAAAAAGTATGCTCTAGAAATTCTCAAGGACACTGGATTTATAGGCTCTAAGCCAGTTAAATTTCCAATGGAACGGAATCTAAGGCTGTCTAAATATGAAGGAAAGCTGCTTGCTGATCCTAGACAATATAGGAGATTAATAGGAAGACTTTTATATCTTACTTTGATAAGGCCTGACATCACATATGCAGTCCATAGATTGAGTCAATTTGTATCACAACCACGAGAGCCTCACTTGCTTGTTGTCTATAGGGTTCTTCAATATGTTAAAGGCTCACTAGGGAAGGGTCTTTTCTTTCCAAGTGACTCAGACTTGCACATAAAGTCCTTTTGTGATGTGGATTGGGCAGGGTGCCCTGACACCAGAAGGTCCTTGACAGGTTATGCAGTGTTTTTGGGTGAATCTCTGATTTCTTGGAGGCCCAAAAAGCAAGGAGTTGTATCCAGGTCATCAGCAGAGGCTGAGTACAGGGCCATGGCAAGTGTGGCATGTGAAATTACTTGGGTTTTACAACTACTCAAGGATTTGAAGATCACTCATCCCAAGCCAGCTATGCTATTTTGTGACAATCAAGCAGCTTTATACATAGTTGCAAACCCTGTATTCCATGAACGGACAAAGTATATAGAGGTAGATTGTCATCTTGTGAGAGACAAAATCATGGAGGGAATGATCAAGACTTTTCATATAGCTTCTAATTCATAAGTGGCAGATATATTTACTAAAGCTTTAAGAGTTTGTTCTTTCATAAGGTTATCTGAGAAGTTGGGTTTAAGAGATATTTTTCTTCCAAAGAACCCTTCATCAGTCCAAGTCACAGAACTTGAGGTTCAGGACTTGAGGGGGGATGTTGAAGTATCACAGCAGAAAGACAATCAAAGATTAAACGATAAGAAGGCTGAACAAAATAAAGGCAAAACGACTAAACAAAATAAAGGCAAAATGACATCTAAAGGCTTTGCAGTTGGACATAAGGATACAACGGCGTATGGATTAATGAACACAACCAGACAACAAAGCTCACACGTGAGAAGGCAAGGCAGAGTAAATTCAGTTACATGAAGAGCCAGTTGTCGTTCAATCATTGGCTGAAGTTTGAGCCATTGTACAGTGTAATCAGTTAGGAGTTAGTTATGGAAATTCCCAATTTCCCACTTCTTTTCTTACTCTGTTTTTTGTATATAAAGCAGGTAGATATTTATGTAATCTATATCTTTTCATAATCAATTCAATCAAAATCTTTCAATCACAGTTTCTCTCTTTTCTCTCTTGCCAAGTCTCTTTGAAGTTTTTGGCAGTTTCTAGAAGTTCTTCTTCTTTACAAATTCACTACCTCTATGTATGCTCCTTTCTTGTTAAACTTATATGCATCACCCTCCCATTTGTACAGCTTTGACCTTAGGACACCTACCACTTCAGCATATGCCTGCAACCAATAATTATTAGTTACTAATTTATGCGACTGTATATGTGCATGCAAGTATCATGCTAAGTTCAGTCACAATTAACAATGCCAAGAAATCATACTAGTAACTAGTAAGTTATTAACACTATTTTCCCAAAAAGGTTAGAGACACACTTTGTCATTAAGCACCTTTAATATTAATGTTTTTACTTTTTCCTTAGCAACAATAACACATAAATAATTGCATCAAATTAAGATGTTAAGCAATGGGGGTCTAACCGAGTACTAAGGGGCAAAAGACACAACACTAACTGGCTCAGGGCCACCAGGAGTTGTGAAAGCGTAAAGCAAAGCTTGGAAGAGCTGTGATGATCCTGTCCCTACCACGATGTACCAATCATCCGTCACTACATTTCCCACTAATTCAAGCTCCAAAAACCAGCATACATTGTTACAATCACTGAAGTAGCTCATAGGTCACCCCCATCAATTATCACATTATACTTATCACTCATCTTTTTCCAAAATGGCTCAAACATCATTGGATCACCCCTTTTGTATTAGAGAGAGAGAAAAAGACATCAATGTAAGTAATAACTCAATACCGTGCACTTCTAAGAGAAAAACAAAAATTGGCATTTGGTGCAATAAGTCAATAACTAAGAAAATAGTATAAAACTGGTATTTGTAAGGAGACCAACCCTAATTTATAGTGGCAAAGAATAGTTTAGGACAATATGAGTATTAAGTTTTTGTGTGATTATTGAATGATGAACAAAAGCACGAAAGAGAAAGTGAACGTGAACGTGAAGATTTATGTGGTTCAGATTATTAGCCTACATCCACAAATTGAAAGCTCATACCTTGCATGACTACATATTCTATTAAGAACTTGTGTCACAATGAACTCAATGTATGTAGAGTTTGTGTATTAGAGAGAACTTAACTAATTCTTGACTAATCATATGTTAACCCAAATTTAAGTTACTTATTCTGCAAATACATGGATATACAATTGGTATAGGCTACTTTAGCCATAATATATCTAATGATAAGTAATGTTAGAGACATTTTCTTATACAACTTAATTGGCATAGCCAAAAAAAAAGGGCACCCACACCATTGTTGTGTGAGAGAGAGAGAGAGAGAGAAGTAACTTTGTGCGGTGAGAAGTAAAGAATTGTTGGTGCTCAGCCCCACTTGAGTTGAGTTTTTTACAAAAATTCCACTGAACTAATTTTTGCTAAATCAAACACAAAAACTTGTTTTCATCTTCTGTTCTCAAACCCACATGCTTGTAGCAAAAAAGAATATGATTTTCACAATGACAGTTGACTTTGTACAAAAAAGAAGAATTTACTATCAATTTGTGCATATTCAATGATTATTTGAGGATTTATAAAACGTCGAATTCCATTTTTTATAAACACTTGATTTAAAATGTATTAAGAAGCTATTTTGTATCTTTTGTTTTATTTATATTTTGTTAATGTTGAATGAATACCAATTTTATTTTTCATATTATATTTACTCTTAATCATAATATTTTTTTTCATTCTTGAATTATGAAAAATTTTAAGTTTATGCTAGGTCCACTAAATTCCTAGTTTTATCTCTACCACGAGGCTATTACTAATTATGGGATTCAACCCTAGCATGCCCCTCCACCCACCAAACCCAATAGAAAGTACACCCATTGACGACACTGCACTCCAATAATTTTCATGAAATCGAAGGTTTCATTGTAATAGAACGAACTGGAATGAAGCAGAAAATTAAGGGTGATAATTAAGACTTACAAACTAAGATTGAGAACTGAGTCTGAAGAGCTAAGATTGGAAGTCCCTGTGCCATTAGCTGTGGCTGCTATTAGAGACTTTGTAGATACCATTTTGTCTTTGTGGGAAAGGAATCTGAATAAAAGATATATGTAGTCTAGCTTTTAAGTAATGTTCAGAGCTTGTGTTAGGATGATGAGATACAAGGATGTGTTAATCAGCTTCTAATCTATATATTTATAGATGAGATGGGTTGGTGCACCAACCTTATAGCAAATTACTGATCCGGCTTACTATCCTTAAAATTAGTTTTGCATTAAAGTTTATCCTATTGGATTTTTTTACAAATGATTGATGTGACAAATTTTTACGAGTTCTTATTTGCACCTACTACTAAAATCACTTTTCTACTTACCAATAATTATTCGCTACATTAGGAATTTATAATGGAATATGGAAAGAAACAATTGGTGAACTTTAGCTTGCCAATAAATATGAAACTGTTTGATGTATAACATTAAATTTGGAAATTTCATGCTTTTCTTGAAGGTTTGGAGAAAGTTGTTATATTTGACAAATTGTGATTGGTGGGGCATGTACTTACACACAAAAAGTAGGATTTAAGATTTGTATTTACAATTATGAATTATCCACTTTCATTAGCTCACTAGATTGTGTGTTTATTATTTTTTGTTTTGAAACTTGTAAACAGACATCTAGGGTTGTCCAACACACCCGGTGACCCGCCCGTACTCGACCGGCGTTCACCCGATCCGACTGCTTCGATGGTCAGATGTGGGTCCCCAGCTCCAAAACCTGATGCCGGCAGGTCGGTTTGGAGTCCCCTCCTTCAAAACCCGTGAAACCAGACCCGCCCGAAGACAACCAGATCTAGCAAATTCTCCAGCGATTCCGATGAGTTTTCAGCTTGATTTGGCAGATTTTGGTGACCAAAACAATCAGATCAGACATAGATACACCAGATATGGCAATTCTCGGCACGATTTGGGGGAAAAATCATCAGATTAAACGAAATCCTCACTAGATCTTGGCTGGATCGGGCGAGATCTCGCCGATTTTGGCCGCTTTTGGTGTTTTCCGTCAAGTTTTGACCTCACCCAAAACCGATGCCACCTGCCAACAAACCGACCCGCGAAACCCGACCCTCTTGACAGGTCAGTTGCGGTTGGGCACAAACCCGACCCACCCGACCCATGGACACCCCTACAGACATCCCTCCAAAAGAAGTTTAGAGGACTTAAAGTTCTTTTTTTTTTTTTTTTGATGGACTCGAAATGCTACAATCACTAGTAGGCTGGCTAAACACATTTGGAGGCCAGATTCATTAATTTTAAATGGATATTTTTATATTTAAATATTACTTAAAATAATAATTAGTTAGTATTTTAAATATTATAATTTTTTTTAATGAAAATAACATTATTTTAATCTCTACATTTTTTGGATTATAGTTAATTTAGTCCATACATTTTGGTAAGAGTCTATTTCATTTTTAACTTGTAGATAATTTGGTTCTAATGCCGACATGACTTATAAAACAATAATAAAATAAAATAATGTAAAGTTTTAGACCCCTAAACACAATATGTTTAACCTAATATAAAGCCAAGTTGATTAACAAGTTTGTTAATTAAAATTAGGTTAAACAAATATGTGTAAACTAAATATAATGCAGAAAAATAAAGAACACAATGATCTGATGACCTAGGAAAACCAAACCGGTAAAAAACCTAGGGAGAATTTAACCAAGTTATCATCATGGTAAAACAGATCCACTATGAAAGAATTGAAGTTTGTACAATAGAACTAAGACCACCAACATCATATTGCTACCTTGAGTAGAAAACTTACTACCACGACCACGCGACAACTCCGAGTCCACGAACTACTTCTTTCCTTTGATCCACTGCAACCACAAGTTCTCCTATTTGTGACTTTGAGACTCCACTCAAAGATTTCATATCTTCGTTAAGTTCTTTATGCAGCAACTGAAGCAATCACCAAGCTCTTGACATCAATTTTGATCTTGATAACCCTAAGTATGTATGAAAGTAAACACATCTAGATCTCACAAGAGATTTAACACACAGCACATTAAAGACCTCTAAAACATAACTAGGGTTTTTTTTTTTTTATATGTGAAATAAAACATAAAACCCTACATGTCAAACGGGCTTGGGCTGAGTTGAAAATTCTTTAAAAAATTAATTCTGCACAATTCTCGATCGATCGAATCTAATTTTTGATCGTTCGAGCTTTACAGAATTTGACCACTAATTTCTACAATCACTCGATTCCAACTTTACAATAAAACATACTTTAGCAAGCCTAAATATAGACTCTATGTTTTGATCATGGTTTGTCAACACAATACACATTGAAGTTCTAATACATTAGTCCCTAAGGACTTAGAACCTAACAATCTCCCCATTTGGCAATCCGTAACAAAACACATCACAAACATGAATTGCTCAAAGTTACAAAGCAGCCATTTAAAATTAAAATGCCCTAAACACAATTCAACCTAACTACTATCTATCAGTTGCCAGTGTAGACAGCAGCCAAAACTGAACTATCCTGTATATTCCTGAAACACTTCAACAAACACATAAATGCATGTGTGAAAAATACAAGTAAACCAAAATAAATTCTTGATTTTACAAAACATAAAATAAAAGACATATACCATAAATAACCTCATAATATAAATCAATAACCACAGTAGCACATGTGAAACAAATATAAATAAATAAATAACATAAAGCATAGTGTCTCCCCTAACATATACAACTCATAAAAAATAAAGTACATCATCACCAAAACAAATACGTCATGAGCCAAAATAAAATATATATCATGAAGCTCCTAGATACAATCTAACAAAAACTCCCCCTATCTCCATGCATAAAACCAATATGTACTCCCCTTTTTTGTGTCGAATTGCCAAAAGGCAATCAGGACTCATCATCAAAAGGAGGTGGTGGAGAAGAAGGGGGAGGATCCAACAAAATTTGTTCATGAGCTGCCTGAATGGTCATGACATTATCCAATATACTCCAAATGGATGAATCACTCGAAGAAGAAGGTGGAGGATCAAAAGCGGCGGTAGAATCGACAAACTCCTCAGCAGTAGGATTGCCTGAAGAAGGAGGCCTAGATGCATCACCTATGGAAGACTCTACTCTAGGGCGTTTAGAGCTAGCTTTCATCTGAGCCGCTCTTTGCCTAAGGAAGGTGGCACCTATGGGAGCAATAATATGAATAGGCTCGGATGCAGGAAAATCCTCTAAACCTAAGTCTAATAAAATCCTATGAATGAAATAAGAAAGAAAAGACCTTGAGATTTTGCACTACTCTTATGAACCTCAACCAAAGAACGAATGAAAAGAGTAGGAAAACTCATAGGAGCATAGGTGACAAGAGCATACAAAAACGCATAACTCTCAAGAGGAATAGTGTGTAAATGAGAGATAGGCCAAATGAAATGACAAGAAATCAGGAAAAACATATAATTGAGCTCAGTAAGCTCATGAGAGGTCATTTGAGGATCAGTACCCCATCTAATGGTAGTACTGGTGCGAAGGGGTCTCAGTGAAAGGATACACAGGCTACCGTACCAAAGGTACACCAAGAGTAGAGGCCACTACTTGGGGTGTAATAACATACTCTTCACCCCTTATCCAACTCCTCACAACCTAAGCATTGGAATCATCGGAGTGGACCAAAAGGTTCAAATAGAACTCTCTAATTAAGGCAGCAGGAGGAGGAAGCTCCACATCTAAGAGAGGTAACCAACCCCGACTCTCAAAATTCCTCCTAATCTCCGGATCTAACTCAGCTAGAATCACCTTACGCTCAGCCCAAACAGACCTATAAATGTTAAACTTCTCATAGTTTTCTTGGTTTTTCTCTGTTCTAAACCAATCACTCTAAAAAATAGGGGTAGAGGTGGTGGTGGTTTTCTTATTTGCTCTAGTTTTCTTAACCATGATGCTAAGGGATAGAATAAAAGGAAAACACAAAAAAGAAAGAAACACAATGATCACGTCCCTCGCAATGTTGGCCAAACAAGTGTGGCGACTGATTCATGGCACTCAATCTCTCTTTTATCAAGTATACAAAGCCCGGTATTTCCCTAGCAGTACGTTCTTAGAGGCCACACTGGGCCACAATCCTTCATTCGTATGGCGGAGTCTCCTGTCTACTAGGGACGTGATCGTTGCTAGTTCGAAATGGAAGATAGGCAACGGTGAGTGTATTGGTGTCACTACGCACAAGTGTTTGTCTCACGACCCTATCTTCAATGGCAAGCCCGAGCCTGAGCTAAAGGTGTGTGACTTGATAGATGCTGACACAAGACAGTGGGATCGAGGCAAGGTCCATGCACTATTCACGGCCAGAACTCGGAATGAGATTCTAGCATTACCCCTCAATAATACACAGGCTAAGGACTCCCTTATATGGACGGAGAATAGGTTGAAGACCTTTTCAGTCAAAATTGCTTACCACGTAGCACTCCGGTTGATGCAACAGCAAGGAGTGGAGCACTCAAAGGCCCAGACAGACAAACCAACCTGGAAGAAACTCTGGACACTAAATGTACCCCTAAAAGTCAAAACCTTCATGTGGAGGGCGTGCTCAAACAACCTACCCACTGTGGACAATTTGTGCAGAAGAAAGGTTCACAGTACGGGGGTGTGTGGGTTGTGTCAGCAAAAACCTGAGACGACTGGGCATGTCTTGTGGGAGTGTCCTCTTGCTAGGAATGTGTGGGCTTTGGTCAAGGGAAAGATTCAAAAGTGCTCCAATGAGGCTTGCGACTTTTTCTTGTTGTTCAGTTTCATGGTGCAGAGTTTAGACCAACGCGATTTGGAGCTTTAGGCAACAGTGGCGTGGGCTATTTGGAATGCCCGAAATAAGGTGTACTTTGAACAAAAACAAACCCATCCAAGGAATATTTTGGGTGGTGCAAAGAGTCTGCTGAATGAGTACCAAAAGCTGATGGCATCACGGATTTAATATTTCATATAGGTGCCTTTTTCTAAGCTACGTTGTTTGTAGCTATAGTCTATGGCCGGTTTTAATCTTTTATATTTGTAGGTGCCTTTTCCTTAGCTACGTGTGTTTGTAACTTGGGTCTATGGCCAGCTTTTTGTTTGTAGCTGGCCTTGGACTTTATAAGTTGTCTACTTTACGTGTGTTTTAGTTTTACTAAGTTTAATAAAAGTTTCTGACCGGTTATCAAAAAAAAATCAATTGATCTCAAATCACCAAATTAATCAAATTAACGCATGGGAACCATATTTACAACATCTAAGAACAAAAACCCATTGATCAAATCTGATTAAAAACAACCCTAAAATCAAAACTCATAAAGATCCTATGTTCGAAATTTTTAGAGAAAAATGCATGAAACATGTAATTAACTTGAAAAAGAAAGGGTATAAGAGCATTCCCATCAAACATTCTAAAAAATTTAGCATTTACCACCTCAAAACACTACTTTTACAATTTTAACATCTCATTTTACAATCTCTCAAACATCAAACATTCTATTTTTTTTTACGATTTCATTTAAATATTCTTTCTTTTAATATTTTTATTTATTTTTTATTATTATTTCTCACTCTCCCTCTGCCTCTCTCTCCCACTGTATCTCCATCTTTCTCAACCCGGTCTAGAAGTTTCTCCCACCTCTATGGCCTGAGCTTTTCACCTCTAACCACGGCACTCAACAGCATAAAAATAAATAAATAAATAAAAAGAAACCACCCACCACACGGCCTCGACCCACAACAACCAACCACCAAATCAATCAACCCACACCTATAAGCCAAAGCCACCCCAATCAACTTATACCCACGACCATAAAACCACTCAAGGCCGCCGAAACCCACCCACAACCTAGATTCGATTTTACAAAACCCACCCACTCATACCCACGACTCAAGGCTTGCGATGGCTCCGGTGAGGCGATCTTGAAGAGCCGGTGAAGCGATCTTGCAGGGCGGGGCGGGCCAAGGTGATCTTGAAGAGTGCGAGGCTTGCAGTGGCTCTGACGAGGCAGACTGTCGGAGATGAAAAGCATAGAGGGAGAAGAAGAGCATAGAGAAAGAGGCAGAGAGAAACAGAAAAAGAAAAAGAAAAAGAAAAAGAGACCTGGAGAGAGAGAAAGAAGAGACATGAGAATAAAAAACCTTCTTTTTTTTTAACAATCCAAGCTACAATGAGCTTGTATTGATACAAGCTCATTGTAGCAGTATGCCAAAACTTTTGTCATTTGATATCCTTGATGGAGTGGTTTTTTTGGTGTTTTGATGGTAAAATTTAGCATATACCCCTTTTAGGATCCTTAATGGGAATGCTCTAAAGGACTTACTAGTGCTTGAAGACAAAAAGCCTTGAAAGATTTTAGGAGGAAAACGACAAAAATTGCTTTAGATTGGGTCGATCAAGAGAAAAGGGAAGAAAAGTGTTTGAAAAATGTTGAATAGAATGAAGAACACGTGAGAAAAATTCCTTTTTAAAACACTCACTGACCGATTTTCGATCGGTCGAAAATTAGCTTCGATCGATCAAAAATTAAATTCGATCAATCGAGAACCAATTGAGCACCAATCGCCAGGCAGATTCAAACCAAAAATTTTATCGCATTTTTTATCGGTCGGAAAACAGGTTCGATCGATCGAAAATCTGGAAAATTCAAATTTTTTAAAAACAGGGCAATTTTATGTAGAAACTCCTCAAAGCACAATATTTCATTAATGAAATGCATGAGTATGGGATAAAAAGTTTTTCAAAAACACTTGAATTTAACCTAGATCATCCAAAAACAAGATTTTTACACAATTTGTCCCCAAAACTCAAGCATTAAACACATTTTACATTAAAATCAAGGAACATATAACCTTGAATGGACAAAACACATTCACACACAATATCATGTATTAAGTTTAGCAAGGAATAACTTATGTAGTGCATGCAACTAGCACAAGCATGAGATACATGTGAGGTGATAAGTAGATAATAATCAATCACATTTTCTACAGAATTCATCACACAAGTTTAAAAGTGACATCACCTAAAGATTTATATCATATAACTCCCACATCTCCTAGAAAACAAGCTTGAAAATCATGGAATTTTCTTGTTATGCCTCATAATGTACACACAAATTTTATTTCATTTGAATTTATTATAGCCCAATAATGTACACGCCAATTTTATTTCATTTGAATTTTTTATATCTGAGGTTACACCTTATGTTCTTTTTGTGCATGTGCTACACTTTCTCGATTACAAAATCTTATGATATGCACTAAGGTGTGCATAATTGGCTAGTAAACAACGGTGAGATAGTTATTTATGCATTTTTCTAGGATTTTTTAGTTTTTACAATCAAAAGCATGTGACTTCAAAATCAAGATCATATAATCAAAAACTATAAACAATTCACACACAACATGCACTACATAGCCAAAACTAGCAAAGTGCAGTAAAATTAAGCTCATCCAGGCTAACACAAGGTACACAAGCATGTTATGTAAAAATACTATGACCAACCTTGATTACAAAATCCAAGATATATGATGCAAAACACATTTTTCCTTTTTTTTATATATATATTTGGGGGGGAAAAAAAACCTATCAAGAAATGCATGAATGTAATGCAATGCAATTCCTAAAAGCAAAAAGGAAAACAAAACAGCAAAAGAAGAATGGTCATAGTGAGTATTGAGATGAAGCACAAGGACCATGTCAGAAAGGCTCAATTAGATTAAGCCTTTTGCATTCAAAACTTTTTAGATGCAACTCTAGCATTGGAGTTATTATTCACATGAGAATTCTGAGCAACTCCAAGATTGGTATAAAGGTTTAAAGTCTTTACCAATTCATCAATAAATACCATAGGATCTTGTGCTTGAGGCATAAGTACTTTTGACTTATTTGCTCGCTTTGCGACTTGCAACTTGAAACAATTTGGACGAATATGTCCAGTTTTTCCACAAAAATGACAAACCCACACAGGTCTATCATGCAACTTATCCTTAGGGAGGTTAGGATTTTTAGGCTTAGTCTCTTTAAGATCAACCCTAATCTTCCTGGGAGGTGGTGTAACTTCTCCTGGTTTGACAATCACACTCTTAGGAGGCTCAGAAGGAACAAAATTTGTGGAATGAGTTTCAGACATTGAGATACTTTCTACAAAACCTAGACCAGTTTTGTCTAAGGGAGACTTCTGAACACTCAACATGTGATCAAATTTAGAACTAGCAGACCTATTAGTTTGTTCTCTAGTAACAAATAATTCTAGTTCCAAATTCTTAATCTTATCAAGCAACATCATGTTCTCAGTCTTCACTTTATCAATTAAAGTACTAGCATCAAGTAATTTCAACAGCAAATCTTTCTTATCAAGTTCAAGAGAAGCAATTTTCTTTAAACCTAAATCAACATTCATTGCATCCTTTGCAGCAACTTTGCATAGCTTATTATAAGCTTCTTGCAAATCAGCACATTCAAAGAGTTCCTCATCAGAAGGGTTTTCTTCAATCACAACACTTTCATCAACTATACCTGTAGCTGTGAAAACAATGAAGTTTCCATCTTCATCACTAGCAGACTCGTGATCAAAAACTTCATCATCACTAAGGGTTATAGCCATAACTTTACCCTTTGATCTTAAGAATGTAGGACATTCTGATTTCACATGACCATACCCTTGACAACCAAAACATTGTTAACCTAGAGAGTTGCTAGAGGTTTGACCAGCTTTCTCTTTTGATTTTTCATTATTTTCATTAAGCTTAGTTGGTTCATTCCTCTTAAAGTTTCTAGGTTCAGCATTGTTTTTACTTCTTGCCCTTATGTTGTTATTCCTAAGAAAATTTCTAAAGTTCTTAGCAAGATAGACAATCTGTGTAGACGAGAGTTCATCATGAAATACATTCCCATCAACATCATCAATTGACTTAAGAGCCATTAATTTGGATTTGTTTGTCTTGGGTAAGTCTAGCTCATAGGACTGGAGAGATCCTACAAGCTCATAGGACTGGAGAGATCCTACAAGCTCATCAACAGGGATGGAGTCCACATCCATGCTTTCAGTGATGGCAGTCACTTTGGGTCTAAAGTCCTCAATCAAGGATCTAAGAATCTTCCTAACAATCTTAGGTTGATCATAAATTTCACCCAAATTATAAGCAGGGTTAACAATATCATTCAGTTTAGCATAGAATTCATCAAAACATTCATCGTCAGACATTCTAATACTTTCAAATCTAGTAGTTAACTGCTGCAATTTATTGATCTTGTCTGCCTTTGCTATTAAAAGTGGCTACTTCTTTTTGAGAAGTTGACCACTCGCTCACAGGAGTAGTCGGTTTCTCCCATTCGTATTCAACGGAATTCCAAACTCTCTTATCAGTAGATTTCAGGAATGCTTTCATCCTTACTTTCTAGTAGGTTGTTCCCATCAAAGTGTGGTAGGATCACTAGAGAGTAACCGTGTTCCATGACAGCAGGGGTCAAGGTTCAACTCTTAGATCAAAGGATCTAAACACTAGAACTAACCTACTCTGATACCACTTGTAAAGTTTTAGACCCCTAAACACAATATGTTTAACCTAATATAAAGCCAAGTTGATTAACAAGTTTGTTAATTAAAATTAGGTTAAACAAATATGTGTAAACTAAATATAATGCGGAAAAATAAAGAACACAAAGATCTGATGACCCAAGAAAACCAAACCGATAAAAAACCTAAGGAGGATTTAACTTAGCTATCCTCAAGGTAAAACAGATCCACTATAAAAGAATTGAAGTTTGTACAATACAACTTAGACTATTAACATCCTATTACTACCTCGAGTAGAAAACTTACTACCACAACCACGTGACATCTCCAAGTTCATGGACTACTTCTTTCCTTTGATCCACTGCAACCACAAGTTCTCCTACTTGTGACTTTGAGACTCCACTCAAAGATTTTAGATCTTTGTTAAGTTCTTTATGCAACAATTAAAGCGATCACAAAACTCTTGACATCAATCTTGATTTTGATAACCCTAAGTGTGTATGAAGGTAAACACCTTTAGATCTCACAAGAGATTCAACACACAGCACATCAAAGACCTCTAAAATGTAGCTAGGGTTTTTCTTTTTATATGTGAAATAAAACATAAAACCCTACACGTTAAACGAGCTTGGGCTGAGTTGGAAATTCTGCAAAAAATTAATTATGCACGATTCTCGATCGATCGAATCTAATTTTTTATCGATCGAGCTTTACAGAATTTGACCACTAATTTCTGCAATCTCTTGATTCTAATTTTACAATAAAACATACTTTGAGCAAGCCTAAACCTAGACTCTATGTTTTGATCATGATTTGCCAACACAATACACATTGAAGTTCTAATACATTAGTCCCTAAGGTCTTAGAACCTAACAAATAAACTATAAAAATCCCACGTCATCATTTTTAAATTGAAAAAATTTATAAAAAAAATTTACTTTCTCAAATTCTAAAGATAGAAAAGAAAAATTCAGGAATATTGCCAAATTTTCTTGCACTTTTTTGGCAACCAAACACACACAAAGAAAATCTATTTCTATATAGGAATAAAGAGAAAGCCAGGTAATATATTGTTCCTTAGGTGTAATACATTAGATTGCCTAATTAAATTCAAACAAATATATGCATTGATCAATGAAACATAAAAAATATTATTTCTTTCTAAGGACACAATTTACCAATACAACTATATTTTGAATTTAATTGGAAAATTTAAAGCAAACTATACTTTATGATGAACCTCTTGAGTTCCAATGGAGATGAATGGAATAAACAGGAAAATGAATGATAGTGAGTGAAAAATTGACTTAATTTAAGGTAGTTATCCTCCCAAAATAAGAAAAAAAGAAAGAAGAAGAGAACTTTGGAGAAGAAGTCTATAAGCTTGCATCATTGATGATATATCAACTCTTGTAAAATCAATATGTAACAAATTATTTTGGTAACTAATTATCTATGCAAGTCTTGCTTGTCTACTTTGATCATATCCATGAATTCACACGCATGCATGGATACGTGATGCTAGTAGGTAGGACTAGCTAGGCTTGTCCTGGGTTCCTTTCATGCCTAAGTTGTACACACTAGAAATGAAGTTACTAAAATTTCCATGTGAAATAATCTTATAAGTTGACACTTGGGTTCATTTGGAAAACTCGTTGCTGCATGACTACAAGAGAAACATAAGAGATAAGATACTAGTTTAATATGTTACAAAAATGAACCCAATAATTAGAAGTTAAAACTTTCAAAAGGCCATAAAAATTGGCAAATCGGAAGTTTTAAAGCCTAAAAATTATTGAAACAAAACAAAATATATAAGACTACACTACAAATAAATATAAGAGAGAGATAAGGTGCACTCGAGAGAATAATCCATAATTATAACTGTTGAAATCAAAAGATTCAGAGCCTAGAGAAATATATGACCACACAATAGAGAAATATAATTGAAAGATTGGTTACCCTCAAAAGAATAATCCATGGCAATGTTGGTGAAGATAGCTATAGCAAATAGTGGAGCCGTATCAATCACATTTAATTTCAAGCATTGCTTCGAACATAAAATAAATAATAATAATAAAAAAACTTCTCAATCATACATCAATGCATGCAATCGCTCAAAGAGTATCCAAAATACCGTATTTGATTATACAGGCAACAGAAGGAGAATTCCTATCAATTTATGCATCATCTTCCAATGTAACTCTACTTTTCGTGCAATATACGCTAGTTATTTTAACAATAATTTGAAGTTTCAAAAACACAATATGAAACATATTCTGTGTTTAGGATATTAAGGTACAAAATTGTGCTACAAAAACTAACCTTTTTGAAAACCAAAAAAAAAAAAAAAACTGAATTGTTGATGTACCAAAGACAAAGGGAAAGAAGGAATAAGTTGAGTAGAAGATTGTTCCTATTTCCATTTTAAGCTATCTGTCGATGGAGAAATCACTTAAAGAGGACAATGTCAACAAACATAATTAAGATAATCACAGCTGAAAGGTAAATTTTCTAATTAACCACATCCTCTCCCAAAACGGTGGAGTATGAGACAATATAATGCCAAAAGAATGCACTAAATTAACAATGGCATGATGATTCTAGAAGTCAATGAATTAACAAAAATATTTCTAGTGAGAACCATCTAACTTTCAAAGTTACCACCACTCCACGACACATAATACAAATGATAAAATTCAAGACTCTTATTGCACAATACTAAAAAACGTGAGAAAAGAATAGTATAGAGATACTGACCATAATCTTACTTAATAAATTTTCCAGCCCTTCAATTAAAAAGATAACTTAGCTTAAGGTTGGCACACCACCATCAAATACCAAAAGCTTTAATGAAACTGAACAGAAGAAATTAAGAGAGATCTTGATACCGTAGGGAAGAGAGGCATGGATGAGAAGGGAGTGAATGGAATAAGTCGGCTATATTGTTCTAGGTTTAGGGTTTTACTTTTCAGTAGTAGCGTGTTCTAATTTTTTTTTTTAGTGTGTTTTAACTTAAAATAGAAAAATAATAAATAAAATGATTAATGATGTGGAAATTTGTGAGGCTTCCAAAACTTATGGGTCACCATATAATGAAGTCAACAAAAAGTCCAAGGTTTCGGTTTTATAGTATATAGATAAAGAACTCTACAAAGACCCATTCTATAGAATGGAACAAAGTCAAATTTCTCCTCTTTGGATACGATGTAGTCCCTTTTTTTCATGAGCCATTCATCCTATTTTGTCAACTCAAGGCAGCAACTATATTCTTTTCAATAATTTGTTCAAAATGAAGCGAAAACGTTACGTTTTGTTAAGTGAGGACAAAGTTTAGCTACAAATTTAGTTGTAACATAAGGTTACAACTCTCAATATCATTTTATTGAATGTGAATTTTGTCAATTTTGCCATTGGATTACATTTTTTTTCTTATCTTCTCTATGCCTACAAAATTTTCAAAACATCGAAGGTCAATAGCTTTGTCATCAATCAATTGTTTAATTTTTTGTAGTCTAAAATTATACATGAAAAATATGTTTATGGATCATATTGTAAATAATGTTCGACTAACACAAAATTTGACATTTACGTTAAAAGCGTAAAAAATATGTAATCTAACGGTTAGATTTTCAAAATATGTAGCAATGTTAGGTTTTTTAAAGAAAGTTATAACTTAAGTTACAACCAAGTTTGTATATAAATTTTATCCATTAAGTGATGTGTCTCCCAAAAGCGCTTTATGAGAATAACTATTAGCAATTACAGAGCAATAAAAAATGATGTCTTTTTTTTTTTTTTTGAGGAAATACGTTGTCTAATTATGATGATCAAAATTGTTATTTTTTTTCCTAACTAGTTAGGGTGGCACGTGCTACCTCGAGTAAGAAAATTGAGATAAAATTTTTATTTGAAGAAGTTTGAAACTATATACATAAAAAAAAAATAAAAAAAAAAGTTATACAAAATTAATTTTATTCGTATAAGAATTTTAATCACACGCAAAATTATGATAGCTATTTAACATAAATGGCAGCTATATATTTAACATATAAATATCTATTTTACTATAATAGTTTTTTATAACTTCTTTGCTAACGGCAATAACTTATAATTGGCAACAAGTATGCTCCTCCATTCCCGACTATGCTCTGATGACAAGGTTGGGTCAGGCGCTCCAAGATTGGGTTTTTTTTTATTAATTTTTTTTTATGGTTATTTGTTATCTCATAAGCTAGAGTGAAAACAAACCACAATGCGTATATCCAAATTTGTAATGGAACCAAATTGTTAATTCTACTATATAAGTTTGTTGCTTAGCAGTAGCTAATAGAACCACTAGTAGACTTTTTTTTCCCCTTCCCTTGTCTCGATTTGTAATTTATATTTGTTTCTCTATCCACTCCATTATAGAGATTGACCCAATCACCCATTGTTTAGTAAGATAAACTTGTTTATAGCTATTGATGTGCAATATGATGCATGTAAGTGTATGCTCACTTAGGGAATCATATATGAAAGATGCATAGCTTAGGAAATAATCATGAAGTGGGCTGAGTTATGATTTTGATAAGCTACCTTATAGTTTTTACTTGGCTGATTCACTTTTGATTAGAATATGGGAAGAGCTAAGCTAACGTTGTTTCTAGGAAAATTTTGGAGTTGGGTATTGTTAAAGTGTTTGGAGAACTTAGTCTATTAAAGGATTTAGTTGCTGGGTTTTGATTTAAATGTATTTGTGGGTAGTTCTTTGATAAGATTATATGCAGTAGTGGTTGCGACAATAATGCATGATGTCT
The DNA here is from genome assembly GCF_040712315.1 of Castanea sativa. Classification (NCBI taxonomy): domain Eukaryota; kingdom Viridiplantae; phylum Streptophyta; class Magnoliopsida; order Fagales; family Fagaceae; genus Castanea; species Castanea sativa. The sequence goes on from NC_134013.1 coordinate 29,661,293, forward strand.
GTTTGATAAAATGGTTTACTTATTGTAGTAATCCTCTAGAACTTTTTTTGAAATCAAATTAGTATGTGCATGAAATGCTTACTTATTGGGTTAAAAATAGATTGTTACTGTTTAATTGGAACAAAGGCTAAGAAAATGATCCAATCAAACTTATCCAACATAGGCATTTTTGTAGTGGATGCAACTGCTAGGTCCTAAGAATGGCCTTAAGTTCAAGTTTTGTACGAGTTGCCGGTCCACTGAAGTTTGTGGCCTAAGATATATGGTTATTTATATTTGTATAATTGTGGCAAGTGAAGATTGATCTGAAAGTATGTACATAATCAGCTATATGTGCTGATTCAATAATTATAGAGTATGGCCTGCATGATTGAATTTATGGCCTATGGGACCAGGGTTAGTGTTAGATTTGGGCCTTATTCCCAATGTTAACCATGCAATTCATTTTGTTATGAGTTTTCCTTGATAAGTTGTTGATAGCATGGTCCTTAAAAATCAACTATTTTTAAATCTGTGATTGCCCCTTCCAACCGCTTGCAGTTCAGTTGTACGGCCATGTTGTAGTTTTTGAAAGTTTTTGAGTACCATGCTTAGTAGCAAAAAATAAATAATAAAAAATAATGTTATGCAGAAGGTAGAAGTGTTTAAGGGTATGAAACTGCCTTGAGTATTGTTTCTTTTTTGGGAATTTTGGTTGAGAAGGCCAATGATAGGAGGGTTTAAACCTTGGTTTTCCTCCTTATGTGTTTCCTGCTCAAACAAGTATTAGAAGTCTAATGAAATTTTTGATTGGTTAGTATGGTTTTTTACCCAAGTTTTATAATCATGCTGACTTGCCCAATATTTTGTTGGTAATGGCTTATGAAAGTGATCAAGTCTGCTAATCATAGCACTATCTAGCTCTTTTTTTTTGAACTAGTGCATCCATGTCTTCTTAGGTCCCCAAAAATCAGGCCGACTTCTCACAAAAAGCTTTCCTCTTTGCTTATTGGACTGTAGTTCACCATTAGGCCTACTTCCTCCCATTGTATAGCGTCCTGCTACCATCTTTTCGAAGTCGCTGCCTTACAGTTCGACGGCAAGAACATGTTTACCGTGATCAAACCAATCTTTCTCCAAAAGCTTTACCAGTAATGTTTCCAATTTTTTTTTTTTTTTTAATTTGACAGTTAAATATGATTTAGGCTTTTAGCATTTCAATTGGCTTGATTTTGATTTAGGGTCACGTTTCGGGATGCTTTTATTTTGAATAATTAGCAGAGATAAAAGAGGTAGAGTGGTTTTTGATTATTCAATTATTCGGCGCATTGCCCTCTATTTGGAAAAAAATAATAATGGCAATTGCAAGGCCAGAACAACACGACAGGTTCAACGCATTAGATATTTGTAAATCGTTTCAACTTTTATTCAGTTTAGTTTTAGTTTCAATTTTTATTTACTAATTGTTGTCAATTGACTTTTAGTTTGGGTATTATTGATTTCTAAAGTCAATTTGGATTTAAAGAGTGTGATATGCACCCAAAAAAATTGTAAATTAGATTGCATTTGTTTGTTAATATAATTCATAGTTGATAAAACACTTCCTCCCCGCTCTTTCTTTTGTCTAATTTAGATTTGTCTCTCTTCACTGCTAAAGCACTTCTCACGGTCCCTAAAAATCAAACTTTTGGGTATTGGATTTGGGTTGTGAGTTTTGTATTATAGTTGTTTTTACAGGTTGGTTGAATTGTGGGTTAGCTTGCAAAGCCAAAATTTGATCCATTACAATTTACAAAGTGGACAATTTGTCATTCAAGAAGCTTTGCTACTGGAGCCTGTATTGGCATGCTAGAGATCAGTATGTGACATGTGATTTCCTTTATCTACTTTTTTATTATTAGCCCACCAAAAACATAAATATACTTCAAACCGTTGATATTGAACCATCACTTACTTTTATATTTTGTTGAGAAAGATTAAAATGTATAATAGTTATAAATATACTACATGTTGAACATATATATGTCTGCAAATCACATTTACAAATATGCAGAGACGGTAGTGTGTGTGGATGTGTGCAAGTGAACCGTCTATCTTAATCGATTCCCTTGCTCCTGTTGAAATATCTTCTGAGGGTGGGCAACATTTTTACTTGCAATGTTGAGGCTGAATTGCATGAAATAGAGATTGAGTCTATTAATGTAATTAGAAAAGCAAAAGGATGCAGAAGAATGCACTATTATAATTGTAAGTTTTTTTTAATGGTCAGATTTGCATGAATTGCATGAAATAGCGATCTTCCTAGCTATGCCTTAGATATACCTCACAACCATAGTCAAATTTGTTCAAACCTGAATCTTCATTGCCTTCTCCCTTTTTAAGTTTTTATTGTTTCTGAATACGCCGTAGTAAAAGGAAAATTTCACAAAATACGATGAGATTATGGTTTTTGTAAGAAGAAACAATAGTCATGTGGATTTTGTTAGGTTTTACGAACTACATACATTATAGTAATAGTCATAAAAAAAGTTCTACTAATAGTTAGAGTTAACATTATGAGACAATGGTTTATGTTTTTAGGTTTTTTCTTTTTTTTTTGTCTAAATTTTGTGATTTTTTATTTGGCTTCATGTGCCTTTTTTGTTTTTTTAATTAAAGCTGTGATCTTTGGCTGATTAAAATTGTTATTATGTGGGCTAATTCTTAAAAATTTGATTTTTTTACACTATTGCAAATCAACCATTTAGTAGGTTTGCTTTGTCATTCTTATTTCTGAAGTCTACCCAATATATTCTGATCAATACCTACAAATAAAATTAATTAAGAATGCATTGGATGCTATGAAAGCAAACTTCGTTGTTGATATGACTCTTAGTTGAGAAAGAAAAGAAAAATTATGATGGGTTGATTAAAATTTGGTGTGTTTGATGCTCTCTAATTGTTTAGTATGTTTAATATAATTCTTCGGTTAATTCTTAATCAGATAACAGCTCATATAGAGGGAACAATTTTGCTGGTTAATTCTTAATCAGATAACAGCTCATATAGAGGGAACAATTTTGCTGGTAGTTTGCAGATTTTTCAGTGTTAGGTAAGATAATGCAATTGCACATACCTTAGCCCAGAGAGCAGGACTTTCTTTTCTGCTTATAGTCCGGATAGAGTTTGTTCCTCCAGATATTATATTTCTATTATGGCTGATTTACTAGCCTTGAAATATTATTCATGAGGATTTTCTTCTTAAAAAAATGTTTGAAGAAGCGATTAAAGAGAAGACATAACTAATACAATTTGAAACATGTCCCAGACATTAAATCATGATTAATAGACGTTAGGTCTCTCTTATTTGGTCATGACAACATATATGATGTTAATTTATCAACCCCCCCCCCCCCCCTCCTTAAAAAAAAAAGAGGAAAAAAGATTACCGGATGTTAATTTATTAACCCCCCACCCTCTCAATTCATCAAAAAATAAAAGAAAAAAGATGTAATCGTGACAACATATGTCGTTAATTTATTATTTATCACATGATAAGATCAAAATTAGAGTGGGACAGATTTCATTTATGCACCTTACCTTGTACCCTCAGGGTACTTGTTGACAAAAACCTTTCCTTTTGATCCATGAAAGACTTTATTCATCCTATGCTTTTAATGCATGTACCTCAACAAATGAAATTGAAACAGATAGCTTGGTCCAGTGAGTGTTTTATTTTAATCAAAATTATAAAGGAAAAATTATGTTGCAACTTGCAACATCGCCTAGCCAAGAGTGTCGTTTTGAATTTCATTTGGTTGGACCAGCCTAGTGTATCCTGCCCATGGGTTTCACTTCACATTTTTGTCTAGTTTCCAATAATGGCATGTTATACAACTTCAAATTGAGTCAAGCGGACACTAAAAAAAAATTCACTTACTTTTTCAAATATTAATAAGGAGTTGGTACACCATGCATCTGATACATGTATACTCCTCTCATATGAGAATTGACTTCACATGTGTGGAATTCACCCCCTTGTGAGAAGGGGAAAACATACATCGAATGCGTGGTATATATATATATATATATATATATATGTTAATCACATAACATTTGAGTCTGTGCTTGATAGGACCTACCCAACACAAAACACATAGATGATGTGAAAAAGTTAGTGAATCCCAATGATTGTCTAATACACGACGTGACAATGATTATCTAATACATTCAGCATATGCGTCATTTCTCTCTTAACATGTGAATCTCAATATGTAGATTCCACAACTGTGTTGTGTGGGTAGAGTCTAGATAATGACAAATAATGCATATAATAGATACACAACAAACACTCTCAACATCGAGGCATGAAATAGTTTTAAAACGTAACTTTTATATAATAAATAAATAAAATAATTGTCCACAACTCAAAGGCTATGACAAAAATGATTTCAAAAGCTGTGATTGTAAAAGAACTGTCAGGACTCAGGACAATTGGTGCGTACAGCTTAAGGCCTGTGGGTGGAAAGACTAGAAATTACAGAGTAGAAGTCAAGATGACAGAGCAGGAGGAAGTAGCTTCATTGAATGTCATTCAAGTGTAAAGATGGGGTCGGGGTCCCTTATTTTATAGGACGTTTCCTGTTTCCTTGTGCAAACACCAACAAATTGTGTTGGTCTTATGTTCCTTAACACAAGGAAAATGCTTAAAGTCAAAACAAATGTTAGTCACAATCTTGGTTAGAGTAGTAGTCACGATGAAAAAGCAAGAAGGAGGTCCCTGGAATTCAAGGACAGTGCGCGTGTGCCTCATGCAAATTGTCTATCTTACTTTCATGTCCCCTACAAAAAACTTGATTTTTAATCGCGGTTGTAACCACTTCTAAAACTATTAAAAAATGCTGCTAAAAGTCATAGAGGTCTATACCAGTAGTTTTCTAAACCACTGCTACAACTTGAATAACCGCTGTTAAGTTGCCGTCGCTATAGGTCACTATAGGTTATAGCAGCGGTTTTGGGAATCGCTGGTATAGAAAACATCTATAGCAGCAGTTCTATAAACTCCTGCTAGAGAATTAAAAACTGCTAGTACACACAACTTTACCTTTTGGAATTAATTATTTATACCAATGATTATGTAACTGTTGCTATAGATTTTTTAGTAGCAGTTCATAGAACCACTGCTAGAGAATTAAAAACTGCTAATACACACGGCCATTCCTTTCAAAATTAATTATTTGTACCAACGGTTATGTAACCGCTCCTATAGATTATTTAGTAGCAATTCATAGAACTGCTGCTAGAGAATTTTAAAAAAAAAAAAAAAAAAAAAAACCGCTAGTACATAGGGCCCTTCTTTTTGAAATTAATTATTCATATCAGCGGTTAGGTAATTGCTGCTATAGATTCTTTAGCAACAATTCTACAAACTGCTACTAAACAAAATTAAAAATGTTTGTAAACCCTTCCATTATTTCTAGCATGAATTATTTTTAACAGCGATTTTGTGAATTGCTACTAGATATTCTTTAACAACAATTTCATAGAACACTGCTATAAAATAAAATAAACTGCTAGTTCTCCCATTCGTACACTTTGTTATAAATTATTTATTGCAACAAAAAATAATCGCTACTATAGGATCCATACAGAAGCAATTATAAAAACTTTTACCGAAGGTATAAACATTATTGAATATTACAAAAATATTTTTATAATTAAATTTTCCTTGAAAATTAGTAATATAACATGTTTGGAATGTTATTAAAATCCACAATTCCAAAAATCAAAGTGATGATGCCGAAAAAATCACCAGTAAGTTGCAAGCACTCTCCGAGTCAAGTCAACACCTGCAAAGAGAAAACAAAGAGACCTAAAAGAGAGCACCGGTGTGGTGCCGGCCAAAAACCCTCCGAAGGTCAAGTTAGAATTTCTTTACAACCCTAGAGTGCCAGAGTTGAGTCTAATGTGCGTACCTCATGTGATGGGGGTTTTTGATGTATTTATAGAGGCGTGGAGCCGACTTCCCTCCCTTGATTACCAAGTTCTTTCCTTTTATACCTCCAAGAATTCTTTTCCTTATAAAGTTCCTCCAATCAAGGCTAACGTGTAGTGCAAGAATTCTTCGTATATATGTTGGCGTGAATTACAATCAAGGCCACGTCAGCCCCAATCATATAGCGTAATTTGAGGTAGCCCGGAGAACGTGGGAGAAGTTATACGCTTGCATTCTACTCGTCCGTCCACTACGCATCCGTCCACATTGGTCATATAACCCGTCACCCTATCGTAGCCATTTCGTGGTGGTACCGTCATGTTGGTTTTATCCCCGATCACAAAGTAATAAAATAATTGCAAATAATTAATAATATTGATCCAAATGAAGAAATAAAACTTTACAATTCGAAGTTTGAAATCACAAATAGCTAAATAAAAGTATAAAAAATATTTTTTGGTACTTAAGATAAGACAAGGATAAAATAATTGTAGACAGCCTACAATAAAAACTAAGAATATAAATATTCCCTTTGAAGTATGCCAAAAGTCACTCCAACATGAAACTTGGTCTCCCTTTATATTCCAATGTATTGTCTTAGTTTCCTGGAATACAATAAACCATATATATGCATTAGTGAAAACTATATATATAGGCAAATCTTAGAGAATATATCAAATGGCTATTGGAAAAAAAATGATGACAAATACCTTTTTTCTCATGTGCATTATTTTTATTGTATTACCTCTAAACCAAGAGTCAACAAGCTTAGCATAATCTTGGTGATTTACTAGATTTGGAGCCTCAGCCACCATTTGTGTTGCAGTTTTTGACTTATCAAAGTGCTTTGCTTTCAAAGCATGCTTCCAATTCATCCATTGATCAGCCAATCTCATTAAATTATGACGCTTGATTATCTCTCTTGCAATCTCATCTTGGGGGATGTCAAACTTTGACAAAAGCACAAAAATATATGTATAAAACCATAACCACTATGTAGAAGCATTCTTTCTATAAATTAAAAAAAAAAAAAATCAATGTAGAAGCATTGAAATTCTAGAAAGAAGTATAATATATGTTACTAAAATTTTAATACCTCAAGTATATTCCAACAATTTTCTTTGTAGTCATTTGGCATTGTACGCCAACTAACAACATTAATAGAATTGATTAAACCTATAGCTTTCACGTTTAGTAGGCTAGAAATAACGGTCAAAAGACAACTTAAATGTGTTTATGCACAAAAAAAAAAAAAAGTAGTCAACGCCACAATCATACTTTTAATTAACTGTTACGTGCTACAAGGATTAAAAACATAAGTAATCATATTCATAGATAGCTGTAATCATATTCATAAGACATTTTGGTTTTTTTTTTTTTACAAAAAATTTAGTAATTAATCCTAAAAAAGATTAATTTTCACTAATATTTGATTAAATTAGTATATATTCATGAAATTTAAGAATCACATGCACATATTCAAAGTCAAAACTAAGCCTCAGTTCAATCATTACTCATTTTATTAAACACAATGCTAAATCTCAATAGATAAAAAAAAAAACCCTAATAAAAAAACTAATTAAAATTATTTTATTTTATTTATTTATTTATTTAATAAAAAAAATTCATAATAGTTTAAAAATCTTGATGTTTACCTGGGGAGTAATGGTTAAAAACCATACATTCAATCTCCGCTCTCTTAGATTTGGAGGAAATAGCAAATTCTCTGAGAAAATTGTAAAAAAAATATTGGAGATTAAGAAAATTGATGAAGTGGGAGACAAAGAGAGAAGGGTTAAAAACTCACCCGTGAGTTGTTGTTACGATTCCTTCTACAAGAGTGTTTTTTTTTTTTTTTTTCCTTTCTTGAGGAGACTAAAATTATTGGCAGCTACAAGTTTTATTTTTTAACATTGTGGGTAATTACAATTTTGAGATAAAGATAAAGAAGGTCAGTATCAGAAACCAAGATAAGATAAGGATTCTTAAAAAGTTAAAAATAATTATACGTAAAAACCAAGATGAGATAAGGATTCAGTGGGTTGATAAATAAATAAAAAGGAAGTTAAAAAATACGTTTATTTGGGAGAAATAAAAGGAACCTGAATTTCACTTTCCAACTCACGTTTATTTGGTAGGGGGAAAAAAAAGGACACTTCCAACACACATTCATTTGGGAGGAAAAAAAAAAGGTAAAAGAAACTTCCAGCACACAGGTTTATTAGGGAGGGAAAAAAATAAAAACGAAATTGAAAAACTTTCCAATTGGCAGGGTTAGACCTAGGGGTGGCAAAATTTGACACGACCCGCGAACCTGACACGACACGACACGAAATTAGCAGGTTATGGGTTGAGGCTTAACGGGTTCGTGTCATATTCGGGTTGACACGGCTAACCCGTTTAATAAATGGTTGGGTTAGTGTTGAACACATAGAACCCGTTTGACCCGTCTGACCTGTTTAATTAAATGATATTTTACCAATATACCCTTCAAACTGTAGGTATATAAACTTATTAGTTGTTGTGATTTATTTTCTTTGACATATTGTGATTGATTATTTGTGATATTGAGATATGCTTTAATTTTGAATGATTATTTGTGATGCAGTTACTCGTTAGTTCTGAATTTTATATTAAAAATATTTATTTGTTTGTTTTTTCATTAATTTTTATTTTTCATTTTGATAAAATCTGATAAACAGGTCGACACGACTGACCCGTTTAATAAATGGGTCGTGTTAGGGTTGAGGAATCTTGACCCGTTTAATAAACATGTCGGGTTAGTGTTGACCTATATAGTCGAATACTCATGACTTGACACGACACGAACCCGACACGCGAACACGAATTGCCACCCCTAGTTAGACTTAGACCCCACCTTCTCAAGGTAAGTGTCCAAAATAAGAACCAACGGACTAAACACTAGTATTCTAAAAGAACTGAAAATCTATGACTATTAATTATAATTTAAAGAATTTGAAAAATTAAAATAGTTTATGACATCTACTAATTAATAAAAATATAAAATACATAAGCTTATATATAAATTTTTTAATATAAATAATATATTTAGCATTAATCATTATGTTTTATAGTTGAAATTAAAAAACTTAGCCATTCTTGATATAACCAATATTCTTGAAGGATTAATATTTTAATTTTAATTTTTTATATGATTTATTATTCTATATTTTTATAATATAAAATTATTTTTAAAAATTATTTTATTTCTTTATATTTTTAATCAAGATTGGTCATTTGTACAGAAGGTGACAATTCATGTTTGCGAGTTGGGTTTGTGTCTTGTCGAACCATGAATATTAGGTTATATGCGTTAACCCGAACCTGACTTGTTTAGTAAACGTGTCAGGAATTCTCAACCCAAACACGACCTGTTTATTAAACAGGTCAACCCGACCTAACATGTTTAACTCGTTTAATTAACAAGTCATGTAAAAGTCAATGCAAATTAGCCGTTTTTAATAATATATTTGATTAACAGGTCATACCTAACCTATATAATTTTTATCAATTCTCATATATAAATAGAATTAAAATACAATTACAACCATAAATGTAGTAATAAAAATATAAAAACTACGATAAATTAAGCAATAATATCAAAATAATTAATAACTTTAAAAGCTAAATCGGTTAAATAGGTCAGACGGGTTCTCATGTTGAACACAAACATGACCCGTTTATTAAATGGGTTAGCCATGTTAACCCGAATATGTCCCGAACATATTTAGCCTCAACCCAAGACCTGTTTATAAATAGGTTAATTGTGTCAGGTTCACGGGTTGTGTCAGATTTTGCCACCCCTTTTGTAGAACTTTGTTCCATTTTAGTTTTTTTTATTTTTTTATTAGTGAATACATATTTCTTGTACTTTATCCCAAAATAGATTTGTTGTTCGCTTCGATGTATTCTAGTGTGTAGATAGAAGTTCGGGACCATAAGTTCAAAGCTTTTGAGATTCTCTTTTCAACAATTAACAATTGATCTCGTAATCCCTTAACATATTCCCTTTTGCAACTCGCAAGACACAATATGTCAAAGTTTGAAGTTTTCAATTTTTGTGAAGCTAATTCCATAACATCAATGAAGTGAGTTTTGGTTGGAAAATTAAAGGAATTCCAAACAAAATCTTGAAACCAAGCAGCTTGAATAAAAGAGCATCCCTATAATAGGTGAGAGGTGGATTTAGCCTCTTCATTTCATAGAACACAAGTGTAACTAGGAGAAATATTTTGATCAAAGAGGACCATATTGTGCACATGGGAGCGGGGCGTGACAGATGGTATCAGTGCCGAGGACAGCTCTCCTTTGAGGGTGTAGGTGAGGCACTGGGTGCCAAGAGTCCCACATCGCTTAAGTGAGTGTCCAGAGCCTGGTTCATAAGGGGTGCCCTCCCTTGATGTGTATGAGGCCGTTTACCACGAGGCTTGGTGTCACATGGGAAGAACAAAACCTTAAGGGACTAAGAGTGCCTTCGGGTCACCCAAAGAGGACAATATCGTGCACATGGCAACGGGGCGTGACAAGCCTCGTGGGAAGAACAAAACCTTAAGGGACTAAGAGAGCCTTTGGGCCGCCCAAAGAGGACAATATCGTGCACATGGAAGTAGGGCGTGACAGATGGTATCAGAGCTGAGGACGGCTCACCTCTGAGGGTGTGGGTGAGGCACTAGGTGCCAAGAGTCCCACATCGCTTAAGTGAGTGTCTAGAGCCTAGTTCACAAGGGGTGCCCTCCATTAATGTGTATAAGGCCTTTTCCCATGAGGCTTGGTGTCACGTGGGAAGAACAAAACCCCAAGGGACTAAGAGAGCCTTCGGCTGCCCAAAGAGGACAAGATCGTGCACATAGGGGCGGGGCATGACAGGTGGTATCAGAGCTGAGGACGGCTCTCCTCTAAGGGTGTGGGTGAGGCACTAGGTGGAGTCCCACATCACTTAAGTGAGTGTCCAGAGCCTGGTTCATAAGGGGTGCCCTCCCTTGATGTGTAGAGGCCTTTTCCCACGAGGCTTGGTGTCACGTGGAAAGAATAAAACCCTGAGGGACTAAGAGAGCCTTCAAGCCGCCTAAAGAGGATAAGATAGTATCCTAGGTGTAGCCTGACAGCCTTTATTTGCCTGTTTACATTTTTGAGCCTATCCGCTTCCTCGACGCAGGCTTTTGGTTCAAATGTTCCTCGAGTTGGTCTTATCAGAATTGTAGATGACGGTTTGTTTCCAAACAAGTCTTCTCTGGGCTAATTCCCTTGACCTTTGGGCCAAAATGCTTGGTTTGAGCTCATTCCCTTTCATTAATACATAATTGGGTCCCTTTGGGCTCAACCTAGGCCCAATCCTCTTTGATATTTCCTTCCCTCCCCCCCCCCCCCCACACCCACATTCACATCCACATCCACATCCACATTTATAATTTCATTTGCTTCTCAATAATGCACTTATAGTTTTGGTTTATAATTTGAAGACTTCATTAGTTATATTGGAAGTATCTTGGCCCTAGCCTTTAGATCAATGTCGATGTTAGCAGTTAGGTGTCTCTTAACTGAATTTGTTATATTATAAAAATAAAAAGCCTAGATCTCACCACGTTGCACTTGGCCCTAGTATGGTCAAAACCCATGGCAACAACTCAACAATAAGGACAACGGATTTTGAACAATGGAATTTGCCCACCTCCATATAGTTACGTTATTTATTATTTTTAATGAGTATTTTTAATCAAAATAACAAACTATCATATTATTAGATTTTTACATTGGTCATTATAAATTATTTTATTTTTATAGGATTTTGGACTAATTGTTCATGAAGTTATGACATAAATATGATACAAGTTAATTTTAAGGCTGAAAAAATTGAGTATGTTGATAACATAATCAATTTTTTTTTCATACTCCGTATTATAGTCTTGAGAACTAAAATTATCCGTTCTTATATACGTTATCTATTATATATAGAAGAAATTATCTATTTCCATAAAAAATAAAATGAAAATTATTTGTTTCACCAAAAAAAATTTAATTTCTTAGATAAAGCATGACCCACGTAATAGCTTGAAGATTATTTTGCTCTTCGTTAGCAATCTTCATTTTGAAATAGATGTCTATCAAAAACTAATATTTATCCCATTAAAAAAAACTAATATCTTAAAAAAATAAAAATAAAAAATAAAAAACGGTCATCCATAATACCCAAATCTTAGATATATTTTGGTGCGGCCGAAATGAAATATTGCTTTGCCGCTTTCACTTCTCTTTTGTCTCTCTTCCTTGTCTGTCTTTCACTTCACTATCGCAAGGAGGAACTAATTTTTCATAAGGTTTGTAATTTTTTCATCCATTTTTTTTCCTCTTTCTAATGTCATAGATTGTACAGAGGTAGTCAAGGTATGCTAATATTAAGATAGTTGGGTCTAGCCTTACTCTGTATACTTGGCTTAGTCAAATAAAAGTTTATATTGTTTCGGGTTTAAAAAAAAAGACTTATTTTAATGGTGGTATGGTGTTTTCGGCTAAACATTGTTTGTATGCCATTTTGATTTATATGCTTTACATCTACTCATTGAAGTCTCTTGGCCTTCATGTCAATCACGAGAAATTGGCTTATAGATGTAATTGTGTATGGGTTTGATGAATAAAGAAGATTTGGTCAATGCAATAGAGTAATATTTTAAAAAAACTATAAATACACAAGGAAAATCCTTCACACTCTCTAATCTTACCGCCAGCATTTGCTAAGTTGTTTCTTTCACCAGCCTGCATGAAAACTTGTTGTGTACACAAAAACCATGATTAGTATCAGGTCAATGTAACCCCACAATACCAATTATCTGAAAAAACATTCTTATACGGTGATAAATTATTAGTTAGGTTTGCATTATTGCTATATATTCCATGTTGGATTTATGTATAATGAATATGTGATTTGTGTTGATAATTATCTATATTGATATTTTTCTAAATAGATATGGGAAAGAAACGGATTCGTATGGTTAATGTTGAAATTGAGCCATAGCCACAAGACCCATCACGTGGGTCATTAGGGCCTAATTAGTCACAAGACACACTACCTCTTGATCAATCACTTGACCCATCAGCTAATCGATCAAGTGCCCTATTAGTGCCTCAACCTCAAGCATATGATAATTTAGATGAGGATTCTACAGAAATAGAAGTTCAAATTGCAAGTATTATAAAATTAAATAAATATTTTCTATTGTAGTCATTTTTCACAAGAATATCTTAATTAAAAGTATGCTTTTGTTGTTGACCACATTTTTTTGTTTTTTGTATAAATAGACCATGCAGGTGTACGTAGCACACGTGGGATAACACGTATGTCTGAGATATGGAATTTAACAGATGGGAAAAAGGTTGAGTTATCTTTTAATGGTTGTTTTCAACCAGTTGAACATGAAGGTGTTATTTTTAATCGATTTGTGGGCATTGTTGCAAGAAAGCCTAACTTATGTCCAATTAATTATCTTAATTGGCGTAAAGTGCCTAATGACTACAAAGAAAAATGTTGGACTATTATTGAGGTATTAAAATTCTAGTACCCAAAGCTATATTTATTTCTAAAATTTTTAATGTTTCTTTCATGTGGTTACATTTCTTTTTTTTTTTTTTGTATTTGTGATTCAGTCAAAATTTTACATTTCCAAAAATGAGGAAGAAAGAAAGATTATCAAACGTCTAACTTTAAAGAGTTTGGGTGAAAAGTGGAGGAATTGGAAGTGCGCCTTGAAAGCAAAGCATTATGATGAGTCAAAAACTGCAGCAGGGATAGTAGCTAAGGCACCAAGTACAGTGAATCGCCAAGATTTTGCTACACTTGTAAACTTTTGGTTTAGTAGAGATGGACTGGTATATATAACATTATCTTATACATTATGGCATCTAATGCTTTGGTAGAACACTTATTCATAAATACAAATGAAAAGAAAAGTGAATTAACTTTAATTTTAATCAGTGTGTTTTTATGTTGAATGTAGGAATGTAGTAGGGCTGGTAAGAAAGCCAGTAAAAAGAAAAAAGATGTACACACTGCAGGATCAAAATCTTATGCACAACATGCCTTTGATATGGTAATTACAAAGTTAGTACTTGGAAATAGTTTGTGTATTTTGCTTACATTCATTTGCATCCATTAAAATAATTAATATATTTGTGATGCATTTCAAAAAAGATGGGGTTGCACCAAATCGAGGGAAGCTATACGTAAAGCTTCACAAAAAAAAAGGATGGGATGCCTGTTAATGAGGATGCAAGTGAGAAAAGTGTATGTGTCATCATATTTTTTTAGTATAAGAACTTTATTTCTACCATTCTTCATTTTTTTTTAAAACAAAATTTATAATTATTATCCTGATTCTTAGGATAAATTGAAGGAGTTAATGAGTCAAGAAGCTAATGACTTGCCTGAAGGTACAAATGGAAGTATAGCATGGTCTTCCACAGATGTGTTTTCTAATGGGTAAAGAGAAACATGGTCGTGTGTAGGGTTTAGGATTCGGGCCAACTCCTTCTAACCAAAGTGGCTCAAACAATAGTTGTTATGGAGGGATAAGGATAACTAGTGAAGAAGAGAGGTTGAAAGATGATAAGATACGTCGCTTGACAGATAAAGTATCAACCTTAGAAGTTAAGTTGGCAATGGTTATGCAGCATATTCAACTCCCTGCTAATACTGATTTACAGGTTATAAATATGTGATATATTCTTTATGCTTTGCATGTTTTGTTAGGATTACTAAATTATGTTATTTTATATCTTCATATTATTGTTTTACTTTATAATTTAGGATAAAGATGTGGCTAGTGATTCCCCTCATCAACAATCTCCATGGCATCCCTTTGCTTCAACTGATGAAATGGAAAACTGAAGTTTTTTTTTTTTTTTTTTTTGTATTTCTTTCTAATTGATAATTGATCAACTTTTTTATTTTTTATTTTTTATTTTTTGATTTAGGATTCTAACTAGGAAGAAAACCACTTGATATTTTCAAATGTTATTCAATTGTAGTATTGTAAATGGCAACATACTTTGTCTAATGGAGATATATTGTTTCTGATGTTACAAGAAAGATGACAATATATTGGAGAAATAAAGAGGGAGCATTGCATGAATAAAGAGGAAGCATATTTCACCATTGTAGTGATTGTTGGTGATTAATGCTTTCAAAGCAGAATATTATGGCCTTAGTTTTTATTGTCGCTTGTCTAATTAGTTTATGTTTGCTTGGGTACCAAACTATATTATTTTTATTATGTCTCAAGATCACTATTTATTTTGGAGTTTAAACAATATTATTGTCTGCAATTACTTTTTCCGTGTGAGTTTTTAAATTCTGAATTTGAAAAAATATTTTCTTAGCTATCACGACTAACCTGACTTATTATAGGAGCAAGCTTATGTCATTTTATTTTCAAATTTTTTATTAGACTAATACATAAATAGCATCATACATGGTCCAACTATGCTTGATGTCAACACTGTACGGGATCACTTAGTATCTTCTGGATTTTGCAATGGTTATGAATGTTGGTTTTTCCATGGAGAACCCTTGACTACTACAACTTCTTGTGAAACTAGTACAAGTCATGTCCAAGAGACCTTGAATGCACAAGAATTCTTGAATTCACAAGACATTTTCACTGAATATGGTGATATACCTAATATGATGCATGATTTATTGTGTGGAGCCACCACTGCCATAAAGACCTAAAAAAAAACCAGTTGTTTCTTTAATTTGATTCATTAATTTGCGCAGGCTAGAGTATCACAAAGAAAACGTGGAAGCAATTGCTATCATGCACATAGACTTTTTTAGAAATTAGATCCATTTAACTTTCTATCTTTTGATATTGCTACTTTTGTTTTTTTTTTCTTCGGCCCTTTTTTTTTGCTGGAATTTTTTCTTCGGCCCTTTTGATGTTATGATAAATTGATAATACATCTCGCTTTTTCCGCATGAAAATGTGGCATAATTTACGTAGAATACTACGTGCCCTTTGATTTTTCATTTGAAATATGCTATTACATTTACATACATGTCAAGGATTAATAATTTTCTATGAAAATCACTACTAGAAGAAATAAACACTATCATCAGGTCTTTATCATAGTTTATTTTATTTCTTTCTGAATTAGTGTTTGACAAAGTATCTAGACTGGTTCAAGTTTTTCTTTGATCAGTAACTATCATGCAAAGCCATTTACTGTTGACGGCAGATTTTGGTACACAATTTATTTCGCAACTTTTTCATACCGTATTAAAATGAGAAGTTTTGAGCTTGTAATCGGTGAGTAAAAAGTCCCAACTGTCTCCCATATTTGTTAATTTGTCACTTTTTTTTTTTTTTTGAGAAAGAGTTAATTTGTCACTTGACTTGCTTAATATGTT
Organism: Castanea sativa; assembly: GCF_040712315.1. Taxonomy (NCBI): domain Eukaryota; kingdom Viridiplantae; phylum Streptophyta; class Magnoliopsida; order Fagales; family Fagaceae; genus Castanea; species Castanea sativa. The sequence continues at coordinate 29,677,666 of NC_134013.1, forward strand.
TTTTATTTTTCATTTCAAGACAACAAAATTTGAAGAAAAAAAACTTATACTATCTATAGGTCGAAGAAGCCTAATTGCATAAGTGATCAACTCGCTCTTGCTCGCGTTCAATTTTCACATTAAGTGATGTTTGGTAGTTTAGTTTATAAAGTAATTCTAAGGGTATGGTTGGGGTGAAAATAAGGAAAATGGAAAATAGGGAGAGAAAAATAAAGTGAAAAATAGCATTTTTCACCGTTTAATTCAGGAGAGAAAATAAGTGAGACAAAAAATGGGAAGGAAAAAATGTTGAATGATGTAATTTACACAAATACCCTCACTTTATTGCACTCACTTACCACCTCTCACTTTCACAAGGACATAATAATCATTTTATATCAACTACATTTTCCATCACCCCTTTTTCTCTCCAACCAAACAAAAAAGTTTTCCACCCTCCCACTTTTCCACCCCTCCAACTAAACACACATGAGGAAAAACCAAATATTTTCTATCCTCCCACTAATTTTTCATCCTTCTACTTTTCCACTCCTCCAACCAAATGGACCCTAAAAGAATAAAGTGTATAAAGTGAGATTTATGACTTTTTCAACAATAAAAGAAGGGTAAGATTTATGTGCTATGTTGAACAATAATAAAATTCAATGTTATACACTAATTAAATGTTGATTTTTTTTTTTTGGGGGTTCTTTCTCTTATTATTCTTTTTGTATAAACATTTAACACAAACATGTGAGGTTTGAGTAACATGTATCTTGTGTTGCAAGGAATAACACATTTTCCTTTTGTTGTTTGGTTGTATTATACCATATCGCTCACATTTGAGTCCCAATGCTTATGTAAAATGTTAGTGGCTAGGAGAGAGGTTCAATTTGTTCACGAAACTGGATTCCATCAATCCTCTTTTGAAAGTGAAATTGGAGATTATAATAAATTTTCTACGATGTGGAGATATGTCATTTTCTTCCGTAGGTCATCTTATTAAAGACACTATGTCTTATGTTAGCTCTTTACATAATTTTTCCTTCTATCATATACTATTAGGTAAGATATTGCAATTGCACATGCCTCAACGTAGAGAGTAGGATTTTATTTTCTGCTTATTGTCTAGATAGAGTTTGTTCCTCCAGATATTATATTTCTATTATGGCTGATTTACTTGCCTTGAAATATTATTCATGAGGATTTTCTTCTTTTTAAAAAAAAAAAAAGTAAAATGTTTGAAGAAGCAATTAAAGAGAAGACATAACTAATATAATTTGAAAACATGTCCCAGACATTAAATCATGATTAATAGACGTTAGGTCTCTCTTATTTGGTCATGACAACATATATGATGTTAATTTATCAACCCCAGTGAGAAATTGTCAAATCTTGAGGCTGAAGCTCGCTGCCATCCCATAGTAACTTCTTCAGTTTTTTTCTCTTCCTTGTTGTCACTCTTTCTTTAGGCATTTCTGGTCTGAGTTTCTAAACATAATGTTAGCAGAGAAACCACTTTCTGCTAAGGGGCGAACAACCTTCATCAAAAAGATGACTTACACTTTTTTACGCCTATCCACTTTCTCATTCCTATTAAAAGTTTTTTTTTTAATTGTTATTTAATAAAAGTTACTGAGGGGCAGACAAACCAACATGGTTTATCTGCCACTCTTTGACTTTTTTATTTTTTAATTTTTGATTTTTGTTTTTTAATTTTTTAGAAAATCATTTACAATTTACTATTCTTTTCTTCTTTACCACTTCCACGCAGAAGGCTTACTATGTTTTTTAATTTTTTTTAATTGAGTAGTGAAATGGGCTAGGCATTAGCTTAAAATAATTTGAACAAAAGAGATAAAAATTTGAAATGTAATTAGATATATTAATATATATATATAGTTTTTTATATGTGTTGCGGTAAATCCGAAACGGTACACCAGTATTGACCGGTATTTGAAATATATCATACCGGTGATCAAACCGGTACAGTCTCCGATACGGTATTAACTTCCTTGTCTTACCTTGTACCCTCAGGATAATTGTTGACAAAAACCTTTCCTTTTGATCCATGAAAGACTTTATTCATCCTATGCTTTTGATGCAGGTACCTCAACAAATGCACAGATAGCTTGGTCCAGTGAGTGTTTTATTTTATTTTATTTTATTTTTACGATTAAATTATGTTACCTTTAAGAAAAAAATTGTCGTTGCTCAATTCACAACAAACGAATTTAAAATTAGAAATATGGTTCGCTTTCATATATAGATCTTGTGGATATGATAGGATCGATAGTAATGCGAGCTCAGTCGACAGTCTTCCCAGGTTTAGGTTTGGAATTCATGGAAAGTAGAAACACTTTTTTTTTTTTCTTGTTCTGGGAGCAACAACAACCTACTCTTTGTCCTCACTCGTTAAAGAGTGTTGACAAATTGCATACAAATTGAGAAGAGTCTGAGTCAATTAGAAAAAATTAGGACCACCCAATATCACAAAGCAGTAAAAAAAAATGAAATGATGATGAAAGAAAAACACAATCTGATCCCATATGCAATTTTATATTTCAATGGTTGTATAAACAGCTTACATACCCAAAAGAAAAGTGAGCTAAAAAATATTTGTATCAATTAGTTAACCATGCTTTGGATATTGGTAGATTCGATTAGTTGGATATGGATGAAGCTGATTTTTCAAAAGCTTTTACATGCTTTTTTGCTACTTAAAGCGTTCAATAAGTAAAATCATAAAGGGGTCAGTCTTTAAAGCAGTATGACTTTGGCATCTTAGGAATAAAACAGAGTGGAGCTGTTTTTAGTACATGAAATGGCTTCACTTCAACAATCACAAATGTCTGCAACTTTACTGTGAACAGCACCCTATTTCACAACTTTTTGAGAGACAAAGTTGTGACTTGTGAGCGATGGATAATCGCTTTTATATGATTCACCATTCACACACGATATAAGCTTTAGAATAAAACAGGCTTTTCTTCAATGGTTTCCTAGATGCTTACAATATCATTAATAAAAATGCCTCACACATCTAATCAAGATTAGTGCGACAGAATAAAACACATGCTAATTTCATGTTTTAAAGGTATATATACCACAGAGATAACAATTGGTAATTAACTCTAAATAAATTCATGATATGTTATTTGTAATTAAAAATTGACACATCAATTGCTAAACTTATCTAGCACAGTATATAATAACTATAGTATAGTTCAATAATTGATAATAGCTTTAACATTTTCCTTTGAGCACATTGTACCACACATAAAACACTTTGATGTTTAAAACCATACCATCCATACACGAAAAACCTGTGGCTTTTGCTTTGTAGGATATAAAGTTCCATTTTAGAGTTTCATTTTGTGTCATTTCTCTTTTTGAATTAGGTAGGAAGTCACGTAGGAGCCTCATGCATTGATTGATTTAGCTGAGACCTGAAATGCGGGCCATCTATCAAAGGCCGTATCTTTTGGAAGCAACGGGCTCATAAGAGCAAAATACATTTTTTGCCCCCTCAAATATGTATAATGTGTTCAATTTCGAATTTTCAATCCCTTAATTTTAAAAAATAAAATTTCTAATTCTATCTCTTAGAATTTCAGAAAAAGAACAATTTTGCCACTTCTTTTACTTTTCATCTATTTCTTACTCGCATTTTTTCATAGTTTTAAAAACCGGACCGGACCGGCCGGTCCGACCGGTTCAACCGGGAACCGGCCTCAAATCCGGTCCGGTTATGAGGTAAAACCGGAAATATTATTAAAAACTGTAAATAGTAATGACCGGCCGGTTCAACCTTAAAAACGGAAAACGACGGTCGGAAACCGGTTATTTGGCAAAACTCTACGTTTGACGTTTTGTCCTAAAACATTAAACCTAATCCTAACCTATCAATTCATTCAGCTCTCTGCCTCTCTCACAGTCTCAGTGTCTCACTTCTTTCTCTTCAGCCGCCTCCAGCCTTCATTCCTCAAGCTCTCACGCCTTCACGCTCGGCCCGGCCCTCGCTCCGGCTACCCGCGCGCGCCCCGCCGGCTCTCGCTCGGGCGCGGCGCGCCCGGCCCCCTCGCGCGCGCGCGCACACCCCGGCCCTCGCCCTCGCTCGCCCTCTCTCGGCCCTCGCCCCCTCGCGCGCGCCCAGCCCGAGCCTCGCGATCCTCGCGCACACCCGAGCTCCTCGCGCGCGCCTCGCGCCCCGGCCCCCGCGCCCCCTCGCGCGCGCCCCGGCCCTCGCCCCTCTCGCGCGCGCCCACGGCCCAGCCCGCGCCCGGCCCGGCCCGCGCGCCCGGCCCCGGCCCGCGCGCGCCCAGCGGCCCCGCGACCCCCGCCTCGACCTCGCAAGCCCCGGCCCAACCCGGCCCCTCGCCCCAGCCCCTCGCCACACCCACGATCACTCTCTCTGCCTCCACACTCTCTGCCTCCACATATAGTTAAAAATGGGTATGGGTTCGGTTTCTTTTTTGCCTTTGTATTTTCATTTCAATTTCCCTTTCTTTCTTTTCATTTTTCTTTTCTTTTTACACTTAAATTTCTCATTTCCATGCTTCAATTCTTGTTTACAGGAGAAATTTATGGCTGATCGTGACTCTTGAAGTGTTTTTTTCAATTCTTGTTTGCCTGGGTTTTTTTTTTCCTCTGAAGTGTTGCTCTGTTTCTCTGCTTGATTCATCAGGTAATATTCTTTCCTTTTGATTTTGCTTTTGATCATGTTGTGGATTATCTGTATGGTGTGAATTTGTTGTGGATTTAATTTACAGTGATTAGTGATTATTGATTGTGAAATATTTTTTTATAGAGAATTATACATGTATGTCACTATGTTGATTGATGTGTTGATGAATTTATTTGTTGGTAAAATAGTTGCTGCAAGTCTGAAATTGTTGAGTGAAATGGAGTACTGCCTTCTACCATCTAATGAACATGCTTCTACGGGTCTAATGCTAATTCTTCATCTGTGAGAGCGAAATGTGATCCTGCATGGGATCATGTGACTGAAGAGTTGAAAGACGGAAAAAGTAGCTATAGATGTATACATTGTGGGAAAAGTTATAAAGGAGGGGGCATTAATAGGATGAAAAGACATCTAGCTGGAATTAAAGGTCATGTGGCTGCATGTATGGGTGTACCTTATGATGTTAGGTTTAAAATGGTTGAGAATTTGAAGGAAATTGCTAAATCTAAAGAACAAACAAAAAAAGATCAAGAAGCATCTAATTATTCGCCATTAGAGGACTCACCAGAATTTGAAGATGTTCAAGAAATTACTCCTAGAGGTAGGGGTTAAGTAGGGGAAATAGAAGTGGTGGTCCTAGTAATTTTCCATTAAGATCTAATCTTGGCAAGAGAAAGGTTGGTGATATTGGTAATTACTTCGCTCCTAGAACAACACCGGGAGCTCAACCTTCTATTAGAAGTGTTCTTCTTGGCAAAGAAAAGAAATTGAGGGTTGATATGGCTGTAGCAAGATGGATGTATGATGCTTGCATTCCAATTAATGCCTCTGAATTCTAGTTATTATCAACCTATGCTCAATGTCTGTAGCTTCTTATGGTCCTGGATATAGAGGCCCAAATTATCATGCCCTTCGAGTGCCTTTGTTGAGAGAAGCAAAAAGAGAAGTCAAATTGATTGTTGATTCTTATTGTTTATATTGGTCTGACATGGTTGTACAATAATGGCTGATGGGTGGACTGATACTAGGCATAGAACATTGATTAATTTCCTTGTTTATTGTCCTAAAGGAATTGTTTTTATACGTTCCTTGATGCTTCGACTTGGTTAAGGATGCTATTAATTTGAGTAACTTGTTTGATGAAATTGTTAATTGGGTTGGTCCTGCAAATATAGTACATTTAGTTCCTGACAATGCTGCAAATTATGTATCTGCTGGAAGAATTTTGTGTGGAAAATATAGGAACATTAGTTGGTCACCTTGTGCAGCACATTGCCTAAACTTAATTTTTAAGGAGATTGGGAAGATGGATCATGTAGCTAAACTTGCAAAGCGTGCATCCAAGATCACAGTGTTCATCTATAATCATGTGGCTTTACAAGCTTGGTTGAGGACTAGAAAAAATTGGACGGAAATTGTGCGTCCAGGGCCAACTAGGTTTGCTACTACTTTCATTGCCTTAGGGAGTCTTAAGGAACATAAGCATGACTTACAAGCATTGGTGACTAGCAAATTTTATGTTGAATCAAGATATGCAAAAGATAAGAAAGCAAAGGCAGTGGTGAAAATCATTCTTGATAATCAATTTTGGAATGATTGTCATGTAATTGTGCATATTATGTCACCATTGATTCGTTTATTACGCATTGTTGATTCTGATGAAAAACCAGCTATGGGTTATGTATATGATGGCATGTATAGAGTAATTGATGGAATCAAAAAAAATTTTAAGGACAAGAAGCGACTATGGGAGCCTTATGTTAATATTATCAAGGATCGTTGGGATAATCAATTCTATAGAGATATTCATGCTGCTGCTTATTGGTTGAATCCTGCATTCCAATATGACTCATCTACTCTTAATAAGAGGCTAGAGACACAATCTGCTGTGACAGATGTGATTGAATCAAAAGTTTCAGTTGGCCGATTGAAGTTAGTGGAGGAATTAAGGCTATTTCGAGAGCGTGAACAAACTTTTGGAACTCAACTTGCTCAAGAATCAGCAAAGACATCTCAGCCGGGTAAGATATCATTTACTTTAGTTAATTATGTTTTAAAGATTATAGCTCTTTTTTATATTTTTGGGATAAGTATGTTTATTGATTCATTGTATCTTTGTTTTGTGTTGTATATGGAACTTAGATGAGTGGTGGAAGTTGTTTGGATCTTGTGCTCCAACCTTACAAAAGTTTGCAATTCGGATCCTTAGCCAAACAACCTCTTCGGGATGTGAGCGGAATTGGAGTGCTTTTGAACAAATACATAGCAAAAGAAGAAATAGATTGGAGCATCAACGACTTAATGATCTTGTGTATGTTCATTATAACTACCGATTGAAAGAAAGGTATATATTATATAATCTCTTTTAATTAACGTTGTTATGGGAAAATATGAGTGATTCACTAATTTGGTTGAGTGGGTTCTTTGTGATTGTGAAATATAAGTGATTTGGTTATCAATTATTCATTATGTTCATTTTGTGATATAGAGTCAAAAGGAAGAAGTTCAATTTTGATCCTATTGATTATGCAAGTATCGATAAAACTGAATTTTGGGTAGTGGAAGATGAGGAACCTCCATTTCTGGATCATGAGGAGATAGAGAATGCATTATATGAAGAGGGAGCTCATCCAATCGAAGAAGGGTCTTCTAGTCATGTACAAAGAGGTTAGCTTATAACAATTCTTTGCCTAATTGCATATTTTAATTAGACTATTTATGATTTATGATAAATGATTATTAGAATCGTTATTTCATTTATTGTTCTTTGGTTTTGGAATTTGTATAGATATGGATAATGAAGTGATTGAGGATGATGATGACATCAATTTGGAATCATTTGGTGATGAAGATGATGCTCCTCCCGGATTTAGAGATAAAAATCATCCTATTCCTATTGAAGATGAAGAAAATGAGGATGAGGATGATGATAATGATGCTAGTGGTGGAGCATTTGGTTTACATGATGATATTGATTTCAATTTTCTTCATAACAAATGATGCTTGACTTTTCAAACTTATTAGTTATTTGTTTGAAACTTTAAAACTTATTTGCTATTTGGATGTAATGAACTTATTTGTTATTTGCTATTTGGATGTAAATATAATGACTAAGGAACTTATTTATTTGGTTTTGTTGATAGTTTATTATGTTAAGCATGATTTTTTTGTAATGTTTTATGTTAAATTCTTTAAAAAATGTTATATACTTCTTTAAAAAATTTATTAATTATTTATATAATTTAAATAAATAATAATTAAATTATTTATGACGTCACCGGTTCGACCATCGGTCGGACCCCGGTCCGACCTTAAAACCGGTAATTAGCTGCTTTTCCGGTTCGTTCACCGTACCGGTTTTTAAAACCATGCATTTTTTGCTCCTTAAAATATACGTTTGTTCTAAATTTGGTAGTTTAAATATAGGGTTGGTTGGATTTTGATCGCTTAAAAATGAAGTGTCTCAACATTTTATGAGTGATTAACGTGTAACATTTAAAATTTGAGGGATTAAAATCAAATATTCTCCATATTTAAAGTACCAAAACCAAAAATGAAATAAGCAGTATATCTCCAAAGGCTGCTGTTCAAATCACATGTCAAATAGGAAGCGTCTTGTTCATGTGAAATCACATGTCAAATAGGATAATACTAGATACACGAAATTATGAATCTGATCTCCTTACATGTCAGAAACATGACACAAAAAAATTATACTAAAAATTATATATATTAACTGATTATTTTTATTAAAAAAAATATTACCTTATTATTAAAACAAGAAAGTATATGCACATTCAGATGACCTCTAAAGAAAGAGTAGAGGATAAAGTATGATACCATATACAACACCGCGTTATGACAATTCTAAAAATTAGGAAACGATATAGTGTGGATAAAAAAAATTATTGTATTAGCATATAGCTTCAAATATTTTATTTTTATTTTTATTTTAAAATAAATGATGACTATAAACTTTAAAAATATATATATTGAATTAAAGGGACTTTCAAATAAATTAAAAAATCTATATTTATTTCTTTGTTCAACAGACAAAAGACATGCATGTGAGGGTGTTCTCCTTTCTCAAAGGTGTCCATGTTTGATAAGGACACCCTACAAAAAATTTAAAAAGGCGGTGCTTCTGAGCATCCCCAGCCGACAGAATAGTTAAATTCCTTTTCTCTACGCAAAACAACAAATTCTAGCCGTAAATTTATAATGGTTCTAATTTGAATCTATTAACATAAGAAAAATGTTAATGAATTTTTTAGGACATTGATTAATAATTCATTTAAAAAAAATTTATAGAAAAAGGAAATAAAGCAATTAATGTTTTGACAGTTTTTTTCATATCCCATAAAAGTGGTGTTAAAACTTTCTAAAAATGAAATGTTAACCAATGCCTTAAGGGTATTCGTTAGCATGACCCATTTCTCAAATTGTAAAGAACCATATCTTAAAGAGCAATATTATATAAACAAAATTTCAGAATAATTTTCACAATAATTAAGTTGATAAGTTTTTACTGATTTTTACTTAAACAGATATCATTTTCTTGACTTGCTATTAACAAATTGCAATTTTTTTTTTGGTCTATAGACTTTCACCGTCTTAAACTATACTTCAATATATTAATTATCAAACAATCATTTTTTCTAATTGCTATTTGCTACAACCATTGTAGATGAGTTATATGTTTTTATTCAAATAAAATATTCACCTCTCTCTTTACATTCTCTCCCTTTTTCTTTAAAAAATAAATAAATGATAAAAAAATATTAGAAAAAAGTTTGGGTATCTTGCTCAAACCTACTATATGGCAATTGAGGAAACCATTCATATTTAGTTTTTAATTATATGATTTTTGTAATGAAATCATGTGATTTGTTTAAATAATACACATAAATAGTTTAATAATTTTCCATATAACGAGTTGAAAAATATTATTTCAAATAAGTTTAGAGCTAAACTTTGTTCATATTATAATAAAGACATGATGAAGAGTTACAAAGTTTGTTGGAGACAGAAATATAGAAAAAATTTATTTTTGCTTAAAATTTAGGTGAAACTTTGTAACCAATTGTGATCCAATGTGTTTCACATAAATTTTTATTTTTTTGATTTTTTAACAAGTTTACTTGTATACAGTTTTTTAAAATTTCACTTTTTTCAAACACTAGACAAATAAACTTCCAGTAAAAAATTACACTCAAATGAACTGTTACCTAAATTCAAGAGTCATCATCCAGATTAAAAAAGAAAAATCTCACGAACTATGAAGAAGAAGAAGAAGATTGCAGTTGAAGTACTTAAATATTTATCTCAACTGCTATAAGGTCGTCTAGTAAAGAAATATTTAATTACAAAATTGGATCATAATCCATATCAAAGAAAGAAAGGCTGCAATTTGAAGACAGAAACTCATCTTTCCATATCATGGATTTCAGGAGTCTCCATGATACTCTCCAAAGAAGGCTTCCATCCCTGATCAGCTTTCTCTCTTCCTTTTTCAATTTCCCTGAAAACATCTTCCAAACTCTTTCCTTCTTTGTCTTTCAGCTGAAGCATCAACCACTCTAGCTCCTCCTTTGTTAGTACAATCTTAACCCTTATGCCACTTTTCCCAAAACTACTTTCCTGCACAAAAGGAAATGCTCTTTCTCTTTGATCACCTTGCTGCTGCTGCTGCTGCTGTAGCATTTCCTTTGCTTGTTGCCATGTGTTGCATGTCTCCATGCAATTTCCCATGATTTTGAATCACCTAGAACTCGCCTTTCTCTTGGGAAAATATGATTCTTCAGTGGATCTAATTGGTCCCGGAAAACTAAATTAGAACAACTTTATTTTTTTTCAGAGTTTCAACTATAGTGCATGTGAGGTGTGGGACTTGGGAGTGAAGGGAAAGCAACGAATTTATAGAGCTAAAGACGTATGAATAATAAGAAAAGTTAAAAAAGTACCAAAGGTTTTTTATTCATCAAGATTGATTCTTCCACTTGCTAAGTGACAAAACTTGTACCTCATAACACTGTTACAATAAGTTTACATATAAATTTTTTATAAACTGACACACTTATTGTCGCAACAAGGGGCTTTTATAACTCAATTGATTGATATTTTGTAGTATTTACAATAAAAATATTAGAATACAAATCCACAAATTTTCAACTATTGATGTATCCACACCAAAAAAAAGTTTATTTCTGATGTTGTTAAGTGTCATTAATTATATTTAGTTTTAGGTCAAAATGTAATTTTTTTTAATAGTAAAATGAGTATTAATTTTAGTTTTTTTTATTAATTTATTTATGAAGATTGATTCTTCCACTTAGCAAGTGACAAAACTTGTCACTCATAATTGTGTGATAGGGCCCGTGTATACCTTCTAAAGACAATTGTAAACCACGAAGAAGAAACCAACTATGTCATGTCACTCATATGCCCCTCTGTAAATTGTATCAATTACATTTCAAAATGGAAATATATATCAGTCGGTACCATTGGACTATTACTCCCGTGATATCTGCAAGACTGCAATGATATAAATTAAATTTGGCCTATTCTTATATGATTTTTTTTATACATAGAAAAGTATTTTATGTGAATTAGACACAATCACATGTAGACATGAACACGAGTCTGCATCTAACCTTATCATATTTGCACAAAAAGACAATCCAAATCGAATAAAAAAAAATTATATCTAACCATATCATAATTTATTTTTTATTTTTTATTTTTTATTAATTTAGTCCAGAAAAGAACAAAGTTTATTCTTAGATTTAAGAGCAAAAAATCAAAACTCGGATTAAAGTATATCTGGCATCCAATATCGAGGCTAGTGAAGTTGACAATTAACCGTTCTCTTTGTTTATTTATGAGTTGCTTAATTAATGACTTAACTTACCAAGAAGAAATTTGCTTAATGACTTTTCAAGTAATGAAATTAAATTTTAAAACCCACCATTTGATTAATAGTAAGTTGTACTTGTTACACATCCTAATTTCTGAGCAACAGACATGTGGCGACCCACAGCAGCTTTTATTCCTAATTGTACTAACTTAGCAAATTCTTGGAAGAAAAGAAATCATCATTAGATGCTTTTTTTTCCTTATTTGAGAAGACACTAGATATGGTAATTTGATGTGCATTATTTCCTGTATCAAATTTAACCCATTTAAAGTTGAGTAATGCCAATCACTGAACACTCTTGGTGCGATGGTCACTCTACAGGTATAAATACTTGTAGAGTGTGAGGAGCAAGGGCCGAGATTCAAGTCTCCAGAAATGAGCTTCACACACATATACACTTAGATTAGGCGAGAGTAGAAATTCTATTTTGTATCAAAAAAAAAAGTTGAGTAATGCCACGGTTACAAATTATTTTACAAAATGTTGATGTGGTTAATTTCTTATTGATTTTCATCTAAACCTACTATTAATATCATTTTTATATTTATTAATAATCATTCACCACATCAGCAGTTTGTATATTTTTTATAAAATAATTTGTATTTCTAACATTATTCTTCAAATTTAATCAAGTCACAAGTATACCATTCTATATTCTTTTTTAAATTACATATAAAAAATGCTAAAATGCAAAACTGACTTTCTAAATTTCACTAAAATTCTTTTCAGTCCTTTAATTTTGTTTTCTATCAACTCAATCCTCTAAGTTTCAAAAATGTTCAATCAAGGCCTCCATTAGACCTCTATTAACTCTCAAAACTATGTTGTTTTGGTGTTATTTAATATTTAATTAATAATTTATTATTTATTTCAAAATTTTAAAAAATAAAATAAAATACCGAGATGAAAGAGTAACAACATACCCAAGAGCCTAACTCGATGAGCGAGAGATTGTGAGATCGAGAGAGAGTGGGATGAGAGAGGGAGCAAGTGCCAGGTCAAAGATGGGGAAATCTGAAATCAGATATTTTTTTAAGCATTTTCATCAGCTCCAAGTTAGTTCTTCGCCAGAAGTTTCATCCACAAATACAAGGATTAAAAACAAGCAAGATTAATAAAAATTTTGCTGGAAGTTTCTTCACAATACGTGTACTGTCTTTACTGAACAATACTTTTTTTTGCTAGAGAATATTGGACTCAATACTTTTGAAAGTTTAGGCTTGGATTTTGATTTATCAAACAGCTTCAAATCTACTGGGGTCTCGATCACTTGCTAGCTCTCTCTCGCTATGCTTCATTTTTTTTTTAATTTAAATATTAGAAATACGTGCCTTTTGGGATGGGGCTAACGGCAGAGTCAACAGAGGTCTAACAAAATTGACAGAAAACAAAATTGAAGGACTGAAATGAAATTTAGTGAAATTTAGAAGGTCAGTTTTGAATTTTAGCTTATAAAAAAGTATATTATTATTTTCTAAATATGATTAACACTTTTAGGTCCTTTACAGTTTTAAGAAAGTTTTAATATTATTTTCATAAAAAATATGAAAAGCTATTCAAAAAATAAATTGCATTTTTATTTTCTCATAAAACAACTTATAAAATATTTCTTAAACTCCCTTAACTTTTCTCTTATTTTTTTACGCTAATCTCCTTTTTTTTCAAAGATCACCTTAACTGGTGCCCTTAGAATAATGGTTAACAATTCATTTTTAAAAAATTTTAATAACACTTTTATAAATAAAAAAAAATTATTAAAATATTAATTACTTTTTTTTTTTCATAAAAACTAAATGGATTGACCATTGTCCAAAGACATAAGATAGCATTTTCCTTTTTTAAGATTTAAAATTCTTTTTTGTTGAGCTGATCAGCTAGGAGCCTTGGATACTGAAATCGAAGTTTCAAGTTCTTGGGATTAGAATCATTAGATCCCATTCCCACACATAGTCACGGGACTATAAACTATAAAGCAGTTTCCACATCCGCCGCCCTCCCCCACCGAGATATTAAAAACTAGGTTCACAGCTTTCTTAAAAATAAATGCACTTTCCAGTTTCCATACCTTGCACGCTAAATTAAGGAATTGAAAACGAAGTATAATAATTACAAAAATTCTAGTACCACAGACTCAGCTACATACAACCATCCACGTGATTGTAAGCAGAAGAAAAAAAAAAACAAAAAAAAAAAAAGGGAAGAAGAAGAAGTAGTGGGTTTATGTGAAAATAATAAGTGGTCCGTCACAATTTTTCATATAGGATAATTGTGATTTTGTTTATGATACTCAATAATTACTCTGATAATTATATTGATATATATATATATATATGTAAATATAAATTTAAAATATACATGTAATAAATTAGTATTTTCCATTTGGCCTGTCTTCAAATTTTATAATCTTTTGTTATAAATTTGGATTTCATTGCTGTAAGCTAATGAAAACATTTTAAATCATTTCTTTCAAAAGATTTTTACAAATAATGGTAACAAATATTTTATTCAAATAAAAGTTTGATTCAATTTTTTATTTTTAACTTAAGTTAAAGTTATATTTAAGATAAAAAAGAATACTTATATTTAGTTCTTTAATTTATTCGAACTTTTGTCCCCTGATTATAGAATATATATACTATTGGAAGTTTTTCTCAGGAAATTACCACATATTCCATGAAACTAATCGTTGTGTGCTTGTTGCATTTGCAAAACTTGAAACTACTCTTCCATGTATTTATATTAATTTTGACAAGCCACCGCCTATGATGAAACCCAATTGGCCTTTGATATGGAGAGACTTCTGTAAGAGACTTATTTCTTCTCATTGCACTATTCTTTTAGATGCAAACTACAAGTGCTATCACGTGGCATATCTTAAAGAGATTCACTATCTCCTACTTCTATCTTTTACAATTTCAAGTTGCCTAATGGTCTACTCCTCCAGCACTTTATCTTAAAATAGTATAATCTTACTTGGATCAGTATCAAATGTGACATAATTTTCGTAGACCATCTTCATGTTACCTACTTAAAGATTCTTTGTTTTCCACTTGGAATGCTATATCATAATCATGTTTTACTTATGAAAATGTGAATGCATTCATATGTCCCTTTTAACTTGCTTTTTATTTTGTTTGGTGATAGATAGAAAATCGAAAGCAACCCAAGCAAAAGTAGAACAAGCTTTAATTTACATTTTTGCAATACCGAATGACTGAATATTGTTTCTCTCTCTCTCTCTCTCTCTCTCTCTCTCTCTCTCTCTCTCTCCAATATCTAAATTTAATTTGACGAGTCTCTTTGACTGGGTCGTCTTTGTAGAATCAATATTACATATATAATGATATTATAGTATTTTATTATCACTGTATATGCATATCATGCACAGCTACATGTTAAAACCTAATGATTTAATGGCATTGCCGGGCTTTCCGGTGAGTGAGAATTCAGATTCAAATTCTCCACTTGCTTGTTTTTAGTAAAAAAAATATCATGCAAAAGACAAAACTACATTAGTTATTGACTTTAGTGATTAGTTTTGACAATTTACGTAACAATTCGTTGGTAATAGCGCATTTTATTAGATCAATTTTCTTATTGGGTGTGGAGCATATCTAAGAGTAAAAAGTGATAGATTTAATGAAGGATGTTAATTTCCTCTGACTTCTGAGTACTGTGGTTTTAACGTATTGTGCCTATTTATGATACTGAATCATGATTCATGAGAAGGGTAATTAAGATTAATTTAATTCAGGACTTTGTTTATAATGGATATTCAAAACAAAGAGGGCCTTTTTAAGTTTTAATAATGTATTTATATTTTCTTACAAGACTATTAGAATATGTATATCACTGATACGAAAAATCTTTGAAAATTGAATTTTGGACCAATCTAGCACTATGATTCCTGTTTGTTTGTGTCTTTGAGGAGGGTTAGGGACATTAATTAAAATTTATATATTGATATGTCAATTTTTAAATATAAAACTAAAAATAAAATAATAATTATGAAATCTATTTATGTGTTATTAATGTTAAATCAATCACATTTATTATTCAGTCTTTACTGTCAAATAAGTAAATTACAACCGAAATCCATTTATGCAAAGGCATCTCTCAATGATAGTTAAGAGTAATAAGTATCAATTGAGTATTACAAATTTAAATTCTATTGCATGTATAAAAATAAAAAAAAATAAAAAAATTATATTCACCATCAATTTCCTAAGCTTTTTTCTTATAAAAAAAATTACTAAGCTTTTTATAATAAAATTGATAATAGTTTTAAAATTTTCCAAAGCATTGTCCTTTTAAAAAAAAAAAAAACCCTCAGTGGATAGAGAAGCGGTGAATACAATAATGTTTTTCTTTCCTTTTTTTTTTTGTTTTTGAAAAACCAGCTTTGTTCTTATGTTCTTCTCCCAAAAAAAAAAAAAAAAAAAAAAGGGGCTTTGTTCTAAGGAAATCATTATTGTACTCACCGCTCCTCTAGCTATCGACCGAGGTTTAAAGCATTTATGACCAACTTTTCCATTCCCATGTTCAATACTCTGTTTAGTCCTACACCTGTCCCCCACGTGGGCAACATATTACATCTTACAGGTGTGAACATTAAGATATACCTTTGCATATTTCTCTAGGTTAGACATAGATAGAACTAGTAGAACCGTAACTTATCAACAAAAAAAAAACTAGTAGAACCGTTATTTTTGTCATGTCTTGCATGTCGATCAAGCTAACACTTATCTTTTTCTCAAAATTTCTTATTATTTCATTTTTAATTTAGGATTCATGAGAAATGATTATCATTCAAATTCACTTACACTTAAACTTCATCATATGATTGTTGAATGATGATCCTTTTTTTTTTTTTTGTTCCCACATCTTTTGCTGTGTGAATGTTACACTAACATGAACGTAATGTTCATGCAACCTGAAAATTGAAAAGAATGGCATAAATTTTGGAAATCACCATTCCTCTCTTAGGTCTGGTAGGGTCGAATGATACTTTTCTCTGCTTCAGTCAGAGTGTATTGTTCTGCTCTATAGTTTTGTTGTAATATATTGGTTCGTAAGACTTCTATTTCTATAATATAAGTCTCCCGTTTTATGCAAAAAAAAAAACTTTCAATTATTCCTTATCCCAAAAACAAATTTCAATTATTCGGATTTTGGAGTATCATATATCATTGTTCGATATGATGTGTCATAGCCAATTTAAAGCACCCAATTTATTCTCTAGCGTAAGACCAGATTAAGAGAAGTCAGAAGGTTTTCATTGATGTAATCATGACGATGAATGACGCTTAATTTACATAAAAAATAATAATAATTCAACGGAAACGAAATCGTAAGATAGGATGAGTGACAGACATTCATTCTTTCTTTTCGTTTTTTCTTTTCTTTTTTCTTCTTCTTCTTCCTCTAAGCGACAGACAAATTCAATTAAATACTCAGTTAGCAATTATTACGATTAAATTAGTATTTTTTTTGGTCTCAAAGATCCGTAGAACGAGAATGTTCACACGACAATCTCCCAAGTTTAGGTAGGAAAATTGACTAGTTTTTTAGATTTTCAAACTCAAAACAGTTGGAACACATGCAGAGTCTTTTTTTATTTCTCTTTCAAGTGGATTGGAGCAACAACCTACCTTTTTGTCCCCACTCGTTAAAGAGCGTTAAAAGATGTTTGAAAAGATTGCATTTCACATTGGAAATAGTCTGAGTTAATTAGACAAATCTGAAACTTTGATTTTAACAACAATATTAAGACTAGGTAAAAAAATCACAATTTTTGTTATTACTGTACGTGGGGGATGTGAGTAATAGATTCGTATGAAAGTGACATATAAACTAGTTAGTCCACTATATAAGATAATAATATTATGATAAAAATTGTAACCTTATATGTGATACTAGAATTACTCGATTAGATTTTTAAGTATCCTACAGCAATCTTAATGTAAAATTATTAACTAAGAACAAATAATTCGGTGGTCATATCAATAGAAACTCCTTTAGGATCTGCCAGTCATGCATAAAATATCAATATCCAACTGGTAATTTAGTCGCAGCTATTAATCTTGCTCAAGATCTTAGCCATACAACTGATACAAGGTTGTTAGACAACCAAATCTTCATTTGCTCTTTCATTTCTTCACATTTTATTCAGTCATCTTACATCACATGTTTCTACAGCAACATAGTAACCCTACAAGTATACAAACTGTCACCAACTGGCCCTACTAACAGTTTACTTGGATGCTTACTAATGGCCAATGGATCTAGTAATGAAGAATTATTGTATCTATGTCTAATAATAATGTATAAAATATCAATGAATGATGCAGATTTACTGCTTGTCATTTGAGGAGAGAGAGAGAGAGAGAGAGAGAGAGAGAGAGAGAAAGAGAAAATCCCTAATTCAAAGGGGTCTTAAGAATCCCCCACACACACTACTTTCACCTCCCCCACCAATATTGACTAATATTGACACATACCAAATTTTTCTTAATGATTCCATCGAGCTCTTAGTTACATACATACATTACTTTCAACAATTTTTTATCTCCATTCTACAACTATATATCCATTTGATTCAACATGTTAATACTATTAACGATTTAATCTTGGATTTATAACTCAAAAGATTGGTCTAGTGATTTTTAAGACCTTATGAAAACTATGAAGTGTTGAGGTTCAAACTCCTAGTCAACATCTTAAAACCATTCCAAGAAATTCTTTCCTATAATTATTTGGCGTGCGTAAATCGAATTACTTCATAGTTCATAGATTCAAAAATAATCAAGGGCTAGAAAAGCTATGAACACTGATATAAACCCCTAAAATATAATCAATAATTGACATATTGAAGGCAACAGGGATAAAACTAACATGTACAATTGGCCACATGTCAACCATATCCCATTTTATACGAGAGCACCAAACAGAAACCTTACCCGTTGTGCAGTATCGTTTTGCAATAATGTAGAATTTTCTTTTCTCTTGGAAAATATAGTAGATCTGGCTTGACCAATCGTTTTTTAAGAGAAACATACATGATAGAGACAGACACAAGATGATTTTAGACTAATCACGAGGTATACCCCAATCTATTCCTAGACCTTGTATAACTGAGACCACATTATCTCATGCGCCACTTGCACACCAAACTGAAAAATCTGAACAAGCTTGATGATATCAATGTTTTCCCAATCCTCACTGGTCCAGAAGTACTAGCAAAGTAGCAAGACTCCTGACTTCTGTAATATCCAGATGAACACGACGACATTCAAGTCAGATGCGAAACATCACAAGTAATTACTTGAAAATGCAGAACCTAGGTTTACATTTAAGGGCAGTAGAGAACTATACATTCCATGTGGGACATCGGGCTCAACCAAGTGCCACCTAAGACATACTTCAATGTGAATTTCAATTTCCACACCCAATATGGACCCATCAATACAACTAGAAAATAAATTAGGGCTGTAAATGAATCAAGTCGATCATGAACAACTCGGACTCGGCTTGATAAAAAATTTGTTCATGTTTATTTGTTTATAAATAAGTCAAGCTTAAGCCTTAGTTTTAAGCTCGTTTAATATACAAGCCGAGCCCAAGCAAAAAAATTTGTTCACGAACAGGCTCATGAGCAATTAAACTTGATACACAACAATTCAAACATAGACTCATGTATAAGTGTATATGTGTTAGTTAAATATACTTATTACATATATTTTAATAATGATATGGCCAACATGAGACCACTATCTATATTACCTTAATTTTTTCCTTCCCTTTTAACTGATCAAAAACTACTTTAGACTATAATTACATTTAAAAATAATTAATTAATTAAATAGACCACATATGATCATTTCCTATCAATTATCTAAAGTAAAGTTATGAAATATGTTAGTATTTTCTCATTTATAATGGTTACAAACAGGTATTTTTCTAGTACTTCACCATCTAATATGAATGTAAAAATTATATTTTAAACAACTGCTAAAGCTATAAACAAAGAATGGTAAATGAATAAATTTAATTATGTAAATTATTAATTTAAATAATGGTTAGTCATAAGTAAAACTAGATACATGATAAAATGAGTATACTATTTTCTTCTTCTTTTTTCTAGAAATTTAAGCATTTAATAATGTAATTTTTTTAGATCTCAAGCTCAAAAACTTAACATGAGCTTGATATTAAGCTTAAGTTTAACTTGACTAATTAGCCAAGCCAAACCAAGCTAAGCTCAAGCTTTTTGGCTTTTCAACAAGCTTAAGCTCAAACACTATTTTTAGTCTTGTCACAAGCTCAAGCCAAGCTCAAGCTTTTGATTTTTCAAAAAACGAGCCAAGCTTAAACATATACTACTCAACAAAGCTTGTCTCGTTTACAGCCCTACAAGAAATGCTAACCCCAAACCAAAGTTAAGGAAAAGATTTTTGAGGCAGGGAATTATACCTTCCCTACAACTCGTTGAATCTTCCAACCTACAACTCGTTGAATCTTCCAACATATTTCACCGAAACAAAAGAGATACACAGATGAGAACTGAAGAAAAACATTTAGGACAATGCATTGCAATAGAAAATTATAGAATGCTCCAGAAATACAGTAAATTGTACTCTCA
The DNA here is from genome assembly GCF_040712315.1 of Castanea sativa. Lineage (NCBI taxonomy): Eukaryota > Viridiplantae > Streptophyta > Magnoliopsida > Fagales > Fagaceae > Castanea > Castanea sativa. Next base: position 29,697,889 of record NC_134013.1, read on the forward strand.
TCTCGCATGAATGGTTAGTCCTACTACAAATTTACTTAGAGGAACCCACTATTACGTGAAAAAGAGTAGACATTTATTGTACTCCCAAGTATTATATAATCACTCCTCCCACACAGGAAACACGTGCATGCATTTAAGTTTTGTATATTTCTTTCTTCTGCCAGTGGCAAGTGACCAAAGATCGGACCTTGCACTCATAAATTGCAGCACATCATGCAGGATCCAATTGTCTTCAGAATATTTGCACTAGGATCATTTTATAAGAAAAGCCCCAATTAAGATTACAGTGCATAAACACATAATTCTACAAAGCAAACTGGTTCATGCCAGCACAAGCATTCTAATTTAGAACAACCTAAAACCATGTCATGCATGCCAGCATTCTAATTTAGAACAGCTCCATAGTCAACTAGGAAATTTTCAGTTTACACATGCATGCCACTAAGGTTAAGACTCAACAAAATATTCACTCTACACGCCGGCGCTTCTTTGCAAGATTATCAAAGACCTGGTGGACATCATCAGCTGTGATTGGCTTTGATGAATCAAAGGACTCCTGAAACAGGGAAAAAAAGAAAGGAAAATGCATATAAAAATTTATGTGAGCATAGTACACTAAAAAATGTAACAAAGAAAAAGCCAGCCAAACCCTTTCTTTCTTCCTTCTGCTTTATAAAACCAGTAAATGAGTCATTAAAAAGACAAACAAAAACATACCAGGAAAGTACGAATTTCATCCTTCATATCTGCAATGCCACTTAAAATCTCCATTTTCTCTATATGACCAAGTTTATTGAATAAACTTAGCTCAGCACCCTCCTGTTGCTGCAACTTTTCCTTCCTCTTCTGTGTTGCCATTTGCTCATACTCTGCAATTGAGTCCTCCTTGTCAAGCAGAAACGCAATATGCTTCTGATTGTAAAGAACTATGCATTTTTCGCATCTGCAGAGTACATCCCGCCAGTTTTTGGAAAGAAACAGTGGTTTACTCTCTAAAGCAGGAGAATCAACCCCCAAGTTAACTCCAAGAACACAAGTAGATGCATGTGGACTGGCATCTTTTACGCAAGGATCTGAAACCACAATCTTCTGAGAACTTTCTCCAACAAACAAACTGTTCCCATCAGAGACATTAGCTTGATCCATTTTAGGATTATTATGAGCATTGACATCATTATCTAGTTTTCCAGATCCACCAGCTGAAGATGTATCTTCCACCACATTCTTATCCTTATTAGTATCAACAGTAGCATCACCCTGCCTCCCTGCTGCCCAAATGGATTGAGGATACAGTCCCAGAAAAAAAAAGCTGGCTGAGCAGGCCTTACATATAAAATCTTCATACAGAGGTTCTCCTTCATCATCTCTTGGAACCTATGGTATGGCAGAAAGATGGGTGAAGCACCAAACAACTAAACAATGACAATTGGAGGAAGTGGAAAACATGCTACCACAAAATTAGAGAAGCACCTAGATGATGTTTGAGTTTTTTTTCTTTTCTTTTTATTTTTTTTGGGGGGGGGGGGGGTATGTGGGGGCCTTCAGGAGAAGGGGAGCACAAGTTCTCAGCCGTAGCTTCTCTTTAAAATGTAGAAGATAGACTCAAAGAGTGATTTAGAAAGAGAAGTCAAGAATGGACATCTTTTAACAAAAATTTAACTTAAATGGGAAAAGAAGTTGAATGGGGTTGAACTAAGCAGACACAATAATGAACAGTATGCAGATACCTCATCCACAATGCAAGAGACATTAAAATTAAACTCTTTTTACATTGTTAGTTTCAGTTTCAATTTCAGCAAACAAGTGTATATGAAATGAAGTGTTCAACATGGAACAGAATTGCAGATGGTAATGTTTTCATTATGTTAATTGTGTCTTTTCTTCAGGCAAGTAGCAAAAACATAAGACAAATTCATGGTCTCAGGGAAAACTACACACAACAAGGCAAGAGCCTCCAACATTAAGAACAAGGCATAGCCTATGCATTAATTTCAGACACATTCCAAGACAAGACATGCAACTATAGTAGATACACGGTAATTTAAACCAAAAGAACAGTATTCTGCAGGGTCTATGTATGCTAGAATACAACATCAATACGCTAAAAAATATTTCCTTTTATCAGTGTTAAGTTTAATTGATGAACGTCTCTTTTTCCAGTATAATAGGGTGGGGTGAGGGCAATACCAAAGGGACATCTACAGGCAGAGTAACCCCAGAAACATCATTGTTCAACAAAATTACCACTATGATAGATGGCAAGCCCCATAAACATGGATTGGCTCACAGTTGTTTCCCAGTAAGCATAAGCAAACAGATGTGTATATAACAGGACAATGAAGTGACTCATCAATTTTTCTAACCCTACCATCAATGTTATATAATTATGTACATGTAAAAATTGGCTACTCAATTTGACAGCAAGAATCAGAAGGCCTTGCATCATTTGAACGCTACTATCAGAATCTTGCTATGACCAATTGTTTGCAAAACCATAATATGATTTGCATAAAGTTAGAAGAACATAAAACAAAGACAGAGAAAGAATTGAGAGCCATAGTGAAAGCACAAGCTAGCAACCTCGCCAGAAGGCTCAAGACCAAGATGCTCCTCATGAAACCAGTCCTCACATATACAGCACTGTATCATCTCTACTTGTTCTTCTACATCAGGATCAGGATAGGGGCGACTGCATGTGCAATATGAACCTTTGAAATTATGATTATATGAATTCTCAGCATTCTCTATGTCTTTGTTTGGGAAAATCTTGCAGAAGAACTCCCCAAATTTTGAATTTCCACAGTCGCACCTAAAGTTTCTCTTGGTCCACAGCTCTACAATCTTGTTACAGTAGAACAACAAAAGGCATCATTAGATTGCATGTACAAAAGACAACAGATAAGGTTAGTATCGTTCAAGAAAAAATTTTACAGAATTAAGAAAGTAAAATATATTCAGTTTACATGATGTCCTAGCATAAAAGATGTCACTTCCATGATCCATCCAATTATCTGATAGCATATTAATTTTGATATCCATCCAGGCCACCAACTTAACCCAAAAAGACCATAAACTCATTCTCAAGACCATATTCAAAGGATCCAAAGCCAAAAAAACAAAACAAAAAACAAAAAAATGGTGGTTTGAAATGTAAGTTGGACAAAATTCATAACACTTTTTAGTTATCAAATTAACTATTAATGAAGTGACAAAATCCAATCCAAACATGACTAAATGGATAGAATTTAAGAACACCACAATAGAGTTACCCTCAAACTCTGGAAGATCTTAATCCATAAGAACATAATAGAACAAACATACATAAAGAAAAGACACAACTATGACCCCTTTCTTTTGCTGAGGCCAATTAAGACCATGCAGTGAACATCTCCCACCCCCACCACCACAGGAAAAACTCATGAAACTTGATCCCATCAAAACCAACTCACATCTTAGAAACATCGACTCTTCAAAAGAATCAAAAAGAAATAAATAACAAAAAAAAAGGATCCCTCTACCCTCATGTATTGAACATCTAATTTTGCTTTGCCATTATAGTGATGCATTCTCATTCACAATAAAAATCATTGGTACAATTCAGAAATAAAAATAAAAATAAAAAAGTTGTCATTAAACAATGCATAGCTACTAGTTATGTACTTAACATTAGTCAAAATAAAATCCTCTACTCTTAAGAGTACTGAAGAATACCTCATGGCCATCATGGCAAGACAAGGAGCAAGCTGTGCAAACTCCAGCATTTCCATCTGGGGTACAAGTCAGGCATGAAAAAATTGCCTGCCTCTTCATATAACCATTAGTATAAGTACATTCCTTGCCCTCATCACCCCCCAAAACTAGGTCCGCTTCCTATAAGTCAATAAATAATGAAATAAAAAACACCCATTAATTTAATCCCTACAAAATGTACAGGTACAATATATTAATGACATCAATCAAAAGCCAGCACTCCTTTACAATATAAGGGAAAAGTGTGGTTAGGACAGACGGTAGGAGATGAGACAATGACTTGGCTAAATTAGATGAACTTCACTATCCCAGCATGAAGGGCTTTGAGGCCCAGCATGAAATTTAGTGTTTCCTTAATGAACTAGAATGAGTTAAACATGAGGACTGTACTGATAAGAAACTAAATGTACTTCACTGGGCCAAATTATATGTATGCTTTGCAAATATTATATCTGAAGGTATCAGAGCAATCAAATCCAAAAAAACGAAAGGGATATAGAAGGAAAAAAAATATGAGCGTGAACAATGAAACTCTCATGAAGAATGGTAAGCTATTATTGCATTTTACATTCAAGTGGTTTAGAGGGCTATATTAATGCATTTTGTCAACCTCTGAGCTTCCAAGTAGACACTGCCAGCAGAAGCCACCAAATAAGTAACAGTCTATTTTTGAATAATGATGAAGCAAAATGGTTAAGCAATTAAGAAAATGGAGTTAAGAGGCAAGGATATTGTTTGGTTAATTTTCCAAGTACTTCTGATTCTTCCAATAACAGAATCTACCTTCTCTTCCGCTGGGATGCAAAACAATTAATCTACTTATATCCAAACAGGAACTAAATTAGCCACCAGGAATTGATTATTTAAACAAATAGGAACCATATGATTGCTATTACATTTGCAACCATTATTGAATAATTAGATTTTCTTAGTCGCAAGAGTTAAGCCAGCAGATTAATTTAACAACCTACCTTTCGAAAATGAGGGTCAAGATAATGAGCCACATAATTTGACAGAGACTTTCTTATTAACCCACAAGAAAACAATTTTTTAGCAGTAGGACCTAAGAGTAAGGTGCTTCTTTAAAATGCTAACAAAACAATACCTTATAATTTCAATTAGGCAGTAGTCAGCTGGTAGGAGTCTAGGGAGAAAATTTTAAATTTGTGGGGGTTACCAAAATTATGGTTGTATGGAACTTCAGTTTGCTAATATTGGCAGTTTGAAAGTCTTGGGATATTTCGATTTCCACAATTTATTGGATTCTAAAGGAACATATCACCTGTAATTTGGTAAAACACAATCCCTACAATGTGTCTTACTTGGTCCAACCAAAATTAGCCACCTCAGTTCAAAAATTATGTCACATCCACCTCAGCGCAAGGTATTCAAAGGCAAAAGGCAACCTTAACACTCCAAAGCCTTGTATCACTCGAGGCATGAGGAAACAAAAAGAAACTAGCCCGATAAAAAGGGAGGCGCCAAATTCTAAATATAGTTATTATACATATCGAACATAAATCAATATATATATATATAGGCGAAAATAGCCAAATAGCACCTTTTTGCAAACTATATTGCAATCTTCCACTGTTTTGGAAATATATAAGGATCTACCACTTTTTGGGTACTTGAGTTTGGCGAAATTAAGTTTTCCATGGTACTCGAGTTTATGGAACTCGATTACCATGGAAAAATTTTCAAAATTTTTCAAAGTATATTTTTTCAAAGAACTCGAGTTTTTGGAGCTCAAGCTTCAACAAAGTGGTAAATCTCTACATATTTCCAAAACAGTGATAGATTGCTAATTTTTTTGCTAAATAGTGGCCGTGGGTATTTTTGCCTATATACATATAAATGTATTGAAACAGTATAATCGAGTGTTTTTGACATGTGTTGCATGAAGAATTTAGGTCTATTACTTGATTTCAAAATAGGCTTAACATGGTTTAGGATCTATCCATTATTCTAACAAATGGTTTTACAAAAAGCTTTTATAAATTAATTAATCTAACAATAAGTTTTACAACAAGCTTTTGTAAATTAATTAATCCAACAATACGTCTTACATCAAGCTTCTATAAATTGATAATCTAACAATAGGTTCTACAAGATATGGTGGCTTCTTTTCTCCATCGTCTAGGCTCATATATTCCCCTGAGAAAGGATGGTGATCAGGTGAGGTAGAGGTCGAAGAAGAGTGGGGAGTTTGATATTCATTATTTCTACAATGCCTAGAGGGGTTCCACTTCTATTTCATTCCTCTGGAAAGAAATTTGGCGTGTGAAGGCCCCTCAAAGGGCATCTTTTTTCATTTGGACAGCAGTTTGGGAGAAGATCCTTACTTGTGAGAAACTTATGAAGAGAGTCTATTCTTTAGTAAGCTGGTATTGCATGTGTCAGTGTAGTGCGGAGACGATTGAGCATCTTTTGATTCATTGCACAATGGCCTATGAGCTATGGAGCTTTGTTTTTTGATCCTTCTGGATTCATCGGGTTTTAACAGAGAGTGATTGATCTTATGTTTGTTTGGAGAAGCTAAATGGGTAAACACTCTTCAAATATATGGAATTTGGTTCCGTTGTGTTTAATGTGGACCATATGGAGGGAATGTAATCAGCGTACTTTTGAGAATGTGATGTGAAGAGCACGAGGACTCAGTTATTAACCACTGTTGCTGTTCTCTGTGATGTGTAGTAAGTGTTGTTCTGAGAAGAACGGACACAGAAATGGATACAGGTACAGGTACAGGTATGAAGGCGACATGGCAATTTTTGAGAAAATAGGACACAGGTACAGCAAAATACATCTATTAAATAATTCTTAAATATATTTTTATTCTTTTTTGATAAGTTTTAAACATATTTTTATTCATATTTCTATATATAATTAATCATTTATTTTCATATAATGTTAAATATATATATATATATATATATATATCAAACTAAGAGTAATAATAGATAATAAAGCAATCATTGACTATTAAAGGATGTTTGGTAATTAGAATAAAAATCAAGAATAAAGATATTTATTAAATTTTCAAATGCAATATTACTATTCAGAGAATGAATGCTCTCTTTTTTTTGTGAAAGGGTATTAGATTCTTCTTATGCTTCCTAGGTGTTGTCTAAACCGAGAAAATACTGTGCAAGACTGAAATTGAATAGATGTTGCAATTGACTTGCAAATGCAAAATGAGCTAGTTTTAGCTTGCATAAGCAGCACAATATATCTTTCAGAGTAAAAGACATATATTTGTGGGATTTCTTGGATATAAATGGTCTTTTATACTAGCTTATTCTTACCAGTGAGGCAATAAATGATGTGGTATTAACACTTCTTTGATATCTTTCTGGCAATGATAAGTGAACTCTTGGGCTCATGTCCACCACATGAGCACCAAAAAATTTAATTTCACCTCAAGATGTGGTGAAATGTTTAGTTTAATGCTTGGCTTATCAATTTCAATCACACACTGAATTTTCCTCAGGTCAGACAACACAAACCACACATCACAAACAAGGTTGAAGGCATCCACAGAAAAAGCAAACTTGTTTGAGATGACTGAGGATAAAGAGACAGTTTGATTACTTTTGGATTAGGAGGACGCTAGGAAGTACTGGTGCGGATTCGAGTTCGGGTGTGAGTGTGGGTGCGGTGTGGCGACTCAGCAATTTTTGAAAAATTAGGGTACGGGTGCGGCAGGATACATTTATTAATAAATTATTAAATTTATTTTTATTTTTATTTTCTATATAATGCTAAGCATATCTTTTCATATAATGGTAAACATATACTCATTTAAGAGCAATAGTAGACAATACAGTGTATATTGACAAAATTTGAGATGAATTTAGGGATTACATAGCAAATAGATAGATAGATAGATAGATAGATATATATATATATATATATATATATATATATATATATATATTGTGCGCTCCCAATTGTCGGTTATTGGGCATTATTGGGCCAACCTTGTAATAGGGCTCACAACTTACTTGTTTTTGTGGGTCTTTCTAATATCCTACAATGTGTAGTGCCTTAAGATGAAGATTATGGCCCACAAAGATGACCGATTACCCTGACCGAGCACTCTTACTTCTATGTTCCCTTACTTGCTCTCTCTTTTTGTCCTTTAACTCCTTCCAATGTCCAACCCCTCTTCCTTCTGTTTTTTCCCTATTTATAGCCTTTCGTTGGTGGATTGACAATGATTATTCTTAATGTTTTCGTGCAGGTGGGGCCCATTAGGATTATTCCTGACGTGAGGGGCCACACTTTGGGAATAGAAACTCCATTCTTGGGACTCACAATAGACGCTGAATGCTGCTCAGCAGCGATATCCCCAAGGCATTACCGAAATACCGAAATGGACCCGAGCATGGCTTGCCCCCAAAGATGATACACTCCACAGCCCAATCTGCCGAGCAGCATAAATTGGGCCCATCGTGGGGCTATTACCCAATCACCCCACACTTGGGCCTACTGGCAATGGGCCAATGACCGTACATATATATATATATATATATATACACACACACATAAATATAATTTTAAAAATATATATAAAAATAAGATTTTTACTTTAAAAATGAAAAACATTTACCATGGTTCTTTTGTAAATAAGACTCACATATTAGGTAATTCTAAACAATCCAACTAATTACATTTTCCTAATTCCTAGATGCACCCACGTGAAAAGGACCCACGTCCTGACATCCCCACCTACTCATTTTGTTTACTTAAATTTGTAACCTTTGTCTCTCTTTTCTTTCTAGTTTCTTCCAGCCTTTCTTTCTAACATCTTTACCATGGGTCTATCTACTTCCCTTCTTCTTCATCTTCCTTTCACAAGTAAAATCGTCTGCTTCATCTTGCCCCTGTTTTTTTTTTTTTTTTTCACCTTCTTTGTTCACACTTTAAAAGGGGCAGAATAACTTTAAGATGAGACTATCATCATTAACACAACCTTTTTTTTAAACACGAATTTCGGCCTGATTCAAAGCCCGTTCCGGCTGATACCGGCCAATTCAGCCCGAATCGGCCCGTTTCAGCACGAATCCGAAAAGAAAAAAAAGGGACTCACCACGGATGCGCGTGCAGCCGCATCAACAGCCGCACGGCGCGTCCATGCATGTCAGGTGTGGGTGCGGCGGCCCTGGAGCCGCAACTGTGATTCCTAGGGAGGGCATGACATGAATTTTTAATTGAATTGGCTAATTTTGGTTGGACCAAATCAGACAGTGCAGGAATTTCATATTACCACATTGCATGTGATATGCTCTCAAGATTTGAAGTTCCACTTGATAATTTTAATTTTTTGCATTGTGCACTAAATTAGAATTTTACAAATCGCATCTTAACACTCCTTATCAAGCATCACCTATCATGATGTCCACATGGGTTGCTTTCTCCCCATTCTCCCCAATAAACTTACATTAAAATCTTGGTATTTCTAAAACTAGATTCTTAGGACCTAATGAACACTACAACAACAACAACAACAACAACCAAGCCTTAATCCTAAATTTTTTTAGGTCAACTATGGATCTTTAACAGATTAGTCAGGCTCAGTGTATTCTTTTCCGCAGTTCTATTTTCTACAAATTCATACTCTCTTTCAGTTCCTTAATTGATATCTTTTTTTTTTCTTTTTTTTTTTTGACTACTTCAACTAATATTACTTTCACTCTTCCTCCTTATTTTTTTTGGTTCACTCAACTTCAACCGATTCACTCTCTCACTAGTACATTAATCACTCTGCACTAAACATGACCAAACTATCTCAAGCAAATATCCCCCATTTTTTCCATCAATAGGGGTGACACCTATCTTTAAGCTAGGACCGAATGAACACTTAATACCTAATTTCTCAGGAATTCAAACAGACCGGAGTTTAAACTCACGGGAATCTTAAATTCTCAAGAATCAAAAATCTTACCAGCCAAACAGGCCCCTATAAGATTTTCCATTTTTCATAACTTTCATTCTAGAACAACAACTATTCCACTCAAACAAGCATCTATTTTTATCTTAAATTAGACATCACAATTGCAAAGTAACCCTAACAAACGTAAAACATAAAATCCAGCACCCTAATTGAATAGATTTTCCTCAGATTTCATAGCAACCAACAAGTGCATAAATCATACATACAGGTTATAAAATAAATATTCTAAAAAAAACTAAAATTTATGAATGGAAACGAAGCTGACCAGTTCTTGTTCTTCAACGCCCTTGAGGTACTCTTGGATAGAAACGGTCTGCTCAGCTTCATCGTCAAGCTCACCAGCCATTTTCTTCACCACGCTATCACCACGTACCTGAAATTCGCTGAAAACAAACAAAATATGAATGTTAGTGAAAGAAATTGTTGAAAAATGGGTGGATTGTGTCTTTTCCCTAGAAAAAAGGAAACCCTAGATTCGAAGAAAGAGGGAAAAATTCAGGTTTTGAAGAAAAATACCTAACGTTTGTGACTGAGAGATTCTATTGCACACACACAGAGTTCGATGAGATCGAAGCAAAGGAAGTGGGTTTGAGAGAGAGAGAGAGCGAGAGAGATTTGTGAAGATTGAAGAGAGAGAAATGAGAGTTTAGGGTTTTATATATGAGCGAGGACTATAAGGACATTTTCCCGCCATATGTCTTTCCAATTGGATGCGTTTCACAAATCAAATCTGTGATGTGTTCCCTCCAAATGTGAATGTTGTTTTGTTTTGGATGCATTATGTTTTGCTCATATTGTATAGGATTTTCATTCATAGTGGAACTATAGTTTCTGCTTTTATTTGATCTTCTTCTTCTTCTTTTTAGCTTTTAACTTTTAGGATTGCATTCTCATAAAGTTAAAAGTTAAAAATTCTTTTAGGATTGCATGTGTAACTAGTTATCAATTATTTATTACAAGATCTTTGGTTTTATCTTAATTACAAAACTCAAATAAATGATTTCTACTTTTGTTGTGTTATTCTTTGAGCCTGATTGCAAGAGTTTTGTAGCTTAACCAAACTTTCTTGGTGTTTTGTAATTTTTGGTATTTTTGAGCACACCTTATTTAGAAAATCCAAATAATGATATCTACGTATGTATGATATCAATTATTAAAAAAATTGTTTTTTAAGGGGGTAAATATAACATGGGTAAAATATAAAAAGATATGTATTTATTTTATATTATAAATTGGCTTTAACTTGTGTCGATAGCCATTAACCATGTGTTCGGCTCCTATATTGTTCAATACATTAAAAGGAAGCATTATCTTATGGTAAAAGATCTTATGGTTGAATAAAAGATTTAGAATTCAATTCCTGCCTACACAAAAAATCGATTAGTGTCTTGGTTTGATAACAAAGAGCTATCATCAGGAGTAAACGTTATAGGTTGAAACTCTCTCTCAAATATAAAATATAAAATAAAAAAAGGAAGCATTATCTTATAAATTTATTAATATTATTATTGTAACAATTAAAAAAATTAATTTACAAAATTCAACCATTTGGAATTAGTATCGAAATTAACAAAATAGTGGGTTGATTACTGATAAGTAAAATTAGCACATTAGTTCTTATTTATTTGTAATGCTTTTCCCAACCAACATATTAATTTTTAAAAAATTTTAACATTCATCTTAAATGATAGAACTGATTTTGTACATTAATCTCAAAAACAGTGTTGGGTACAAAGATTTATAGTTCCGGGTTGTCATGGAACTATAGAAATGTACATATGATGATATGACCCAATATATCTAGGATGAACAGATACAATTTATTTGAAAATGTTATACGTTGAAAACAGGCATATAGTGGGTTTTCGGCCCACAACACTATTAAGAGGAAATGAAGCCCATTGGTTGGAGAAAGTTTACAGCCCACTAGACCAACCTAGTCCCCCCCGGCCCCGCAAATTCAGCCACATAAGAAATGAATTTTACTTTTTGAGTTAAAATGAATTTTACTTTTGAGAAAAGAAAACCTAATTCCTAATTCAGAGAACATATAAAGGATTTCATCTAGCTCTCATGCCAATGTAAATCCAAAGAGATGTTTCCTTATAATGTTTTTAAGAATCAGGGGCTTGCTTATGAGTTATTTCCATGAGCAGAATACCCTCTTCAGGTTATTTATAGCCCTTTAAAGATGCTTCAATTTCTCTAAAAAAAAGCACTATAGCAACAAAATCAAGCATAAGAGTATTCACATAAGTGTAGGTATTTTAATATTTTAGTAAATATATAGCTAAAAACTCACATATCAATCTCACCAAATTGGTACAAAATATTAAGTGAGTAACACCGCCGCGCCACATATGGTGAGACACTTTTCACGCCAAAGTTACACTTTTGTGTTTTTTTTTAAATATTTTATTGTTTTAACTCTCTCTCTCTCTCTCTCTCTCTCTCTCTCTCCATGCTGATTTGCTCCAACCTCCAAGATACCATGGAACACATGTATGGTTGACCTTTAATTTTTCACAACTAAGGTAGAATCCCTAGGTGGCCACACCCATAGATATGACTTCTCTAATGCGATGTTTGGAAATTTGGAGGAAGATAACAGTAAAGGGGAGAAGAGTCGTGAGGAAGAGAGTAGAGGAGAATGGTTATCCTCCAAGACCACCATCTTGTTTAAATGTTTTTAAAATTAAGTGAGAGAGAGGGGAATAATTAGCATTTTTCATAGTTTGTAATTTTGTTAATATAGTAAGGGTAAATTTAATAATTCATTTTGTCAAGTATTTCTATGTTCTATTCTCCCTCCAAATCTCTCCAATTTGGAGAAATTAAAAATGAGGGGTTAGAAATAATTAGAACCCCTCCAAACCCTCTCCCTCATCCCTTAAAAAATCCAAATAAGGTAATTTAACTTACTCTCCCTCCCTCTACTTTACTCCCTTTTATTCCCTGTCCATCCAAACAAGCTATAAGTTCTCTGTAATCTTTTTTTCTTATTAAGATGATAAATATATTATAGTACATAACATCATAATTTATGAAAATTATTTTATTCTTTTTGAGAAAATGAAAACTATTATTAAACTATAATATATATATATATATATATATATATAATATAGTGTAACGTATTTTTTTGGTTAAGCAAAATAATTGATCATTATAAAAAAAAAAAAATAATGTAACTGATCATTTGATTATATTTTTTTATCTATTGAGATTTTAAATGATTTTTATCCTTTTCTTAATTTAAAAACTTGATTTGAGTGAAAAAAAAAAATGTTAATTGTACAAGCCCAATTTTCCACAGAAGGTTGGGCTTAGTGTTTGAGCTCACAATTTACTTGTTTAGTGGGTTTTGGGTATCCTACAATGGGTAGTACTTAGGCAGGCTCGTTAAAGTATAATACAGAAGCAAACTTCTCTCTCGCTCTCTCTCTCTCTCTCTCTCTCTCTCATAGGCTCGACTATTCTCTCTATCTTATCTCACCAACGTCCAACCTTTTTTCCTCCTTCTCTTCATCTATTTATAGCTAGTAGATAGTGGATTGGGTTATGACTGTCCTCTGATACCACTCGTGTGAGTGGGACCCAAGTTGATTATTCTTGACAAAATTATGCTTTGTTGGGAATAGGAGCTGTGACATTGGGGTTGGTGCTAGCCGTCGAAATCTGCTCGGCAGCGAAGTCCCCCAAGGCACTCCTGGCCAATTGAGGTATGATCGAGCATCATCAATGTACCCACTAATTGCCGAGACCGTCTTGCCGTTCACCGAATTCCTAAATGATGGGCACACGTTTTTGGGCCGCTTGAGGGTTAACCATTGGAAATGGTGGGCCTGGAGGCAAGGTACTGCCTTATGGACCTCTTCAAGTTTGGGCCCGAGAAAATGTCCCTTTGCCGTGTGCCGTACAATAATAAAATGGTAATAAAGTATTGAGGCTAATGCATCTACTGTAAAACATACATTAGCTAAAGTAATAAAAGTGGATTTTTTTGTTATCAATTTAGCTAAAATTGTATTGAGACTGATGCTAATCATAAAAGTGGATTTTTCTACAATTTAGCTAAAGTAATAAAAGTGGATTTTTTTTTTTTTTATCAATTTAGCTAAAATTGTATTGAGACTGATGCTAATCATAAAAGTGGATTTTTTTACAATTTAGCTAAAGTAATAAAAGTGGTTTTTTTTTTTTTAAATCATAACCTTAGCCCCCCAAAAAAAAAAATCATAACAGTAATATGTGGCCAAGCTAGGAGAGCCAATCGGGTTAAGTAACACGACCTGTGTATGGGATGGTAAATACTAGGGGTGAGCAAATGAATACCGGAGCCGACCCAACCGACCGGCGCCGACGACACCGTCCCGACACCGGCGCCGACCGAATGAGCCGAGGCCGGCGTTCGGAGGGCGAAGCACGTTCCAACGCCGGTGCGGTGTAGTCATCGGATCAAAGAAGGCAAAACCGATCTACACCGATACCGAACCGATCCCAGACCCAGTAGTGCTGTTTCGGTCAGTTCTCCATTGTTCTTTAAAGTTTTGAGAGAGACCAGATTTTGACCTTAAAACATGCAGAATGGGTTGTTGGGTAGGTAAGGTAATAAATGGGAGAAGATATTTAACAATTTTATTACTTTTTTATTCAACAATCTGTTACTTCAAGTGCTTTTATCTATTTTTTTAATTATATTATTGGGATTTGTATGGCACACGTGATAGGTAGCCTAAGTTTCACACAATTTCAATGATGAATATAGCACTAGTGGGTTATTCAGGGGGAAAAAAAAGAGTAAATCTAAAAAAAGAGAGAAGAATAAGAAAAAAAAAAACTAATATGATGATTCTGATAAGTTAATTAAGCATTTTTTTAATATTTATTTCATTAACTTGTATTATTATTTAACTAAATAAAAATAAAAATACGTAATACATTTTTTTGATGTTAAGACTTGAGACTAAATAATTTGTATTATTTGATATTTAGTTATTTACTTCTTTGAATTGCTAATTTTATGTTGTATAAGAATATATATATATATATATATATATATATATATTTATTTATTTATTTTTAGGAACCCGAAACACTTTAAACGGACGCCGAAATTTGCATCTAAAATATTTAATTTTATTGGACAAACCGAAACAGGGTCCGAAACGGTATCCATAACAATGGTTGTGAGTACTGTGTATCATAGGCATAAAATAAATGACTGTGTTTGTGTTTGACTTTAGTCCCACCTAGGCTCTTACTTTAATATGTCTATGTATTTTTCTCAGTTAAAAAAAAAAAATGTCTTTGGATCATTATGGGTGAACAGATATGTGAACAAACTTTTTTTTTTGTTAATGTTTCAAATCAAACCGACCAAACCGATTAAACTGCACCGCTCAAACCGCACCGCTATAGATTGGAAAACCGACCATAATCGGTATGCATCGGTTTTAATTATTACAAAACCGATCCCTATCGGTTCGGTAACAAATTTAAAAAAATACCGAGCCGACCGAACCGCGCACACCCCTAGTAAATATTAGCAATACGAAATGAAGATGGACTCATCATGGCCTCTTTGTTTCAACAAATGGCATTACCTTTCAATGTTTTGGAAGTAGAGGCCTTATCAGCAAGAAGGGCACTTGAAATCGCACGTGAGGGTCTAGATTGTGTGGTTTTAGAAGGTGATTCAAAAGTCCTAATCAACCACTTCAGAGTAGCATTAGTTCTCTTGCACAGTGCGGCCACATTATTGAAGACATTAAAAGTACCTTGCCTCTTTTTTTTACTAGTATTCAAATTTTTTTTTTTTTTTTTTTTTGAGGAAGAGTATTCAATTTTCTTAAGTACGTCGACAAGGTAATGTTGTTGCATATTTTTTATCACTACATGTTAGTCTGGATGGCAGAAATATCACTAGATATTAAAATTGCACTACAAGCTGATTTGAACATTCGTCCTTAATAAAAGCTCTTAGTATGTTTTCTTGCCAAAAAAAAAAAGGAAAAATTACAGTAAACCCACTTATGGTTTAACCCATTTTAACATTACCTACCCGTGATTTAAAATTTAACACTTTGTCCACCTGAGGTTACTTCCATTTAGTATTTGTTACCCACCTTTGTTAAAAAAGATGGATAAATAAGTATTTTTACTTGCATTTTATGTATCTCTCCTCCCAAAACAAGAAAAAAACAAAACAAAAACAATATTAAAATGTGGTATTGGTCTTTCACAATTCATAAACACGAATAACATACATCCAAAAAAATCAAACCTAAGTTAACCACCATAAATATCATATTTTCCTGCTCTCCCTCTCTCTTTCCTCTCACTTGTTCTGCTACAACAATCTCTCTCTCTCATCCCTCTACTCTCTCTCTCTCTCTCTCTCTCTCTTCGATGAAGGAGTTAAGGAGGACGATTAGCCACTATAGCGAAAGGCTAGATTGACCACAACAGAGAATATTATTTCCTTTAAGCCCAGATTGACACCATTGTTTTTGTGAGGAATCCATGCTGAAGGTCTAGATCGGACTGTGATGCTTTCGTTCTTGCTTCGTGGGTTTCATTTTTTTGTGGTCTTGGTTGTGGGTTCATCTAATTTTGCTTCGTTCTTTCTCCTTTTTTTTTGGGTAAGGAATATAAGGAAATTTGGAGAACCCAAATTGAAGTTTGTTGAGGTCCAAAATATCACAAGTATTGTGTTGAGGCCCAAAACATCACAATATTGAAATCTAGAACCCAGGGGGGGGGGGGGCTCAAAGAAAGGCAAGGTCCAATCCGCTAACTAAGGCCCACTTAAAATAAGCAAGAAGAGGCCCAAACATATGAATGGGCAAACTTTGGGCCTTAGAAAAAAAAAAAAAAAAAAGGAAAAAGGGAGCTCAACCTAACCTTTGTGAGGACAATTTCCTGGGGAGCAGAGAAAGGGACTGGACCAAGACACCTTGGGACTCATAAAAACCTAGGATCCCCAGGAAATGCAAAAAAGGATTAGCTAAGATTAGGACAGCTCAAGGGAGCATACTCATGGACACAAAGAACGAAGATAGGCATGTCCCATTAGCCGTCTATGGTTCAGAAAAATGCTGATGACTTAGAAATCTACACTTCATGAAAAGAAGCCTAGTACCTCGAGGAACACAAGAAGGTGGACCATGAAGGAAGGTGGTTGGGGATCTTTTAGCCTGACAGAAAGAAATCTGCCCATTTAGAGAAAATGACAAAAGGTGAAGCAGCCAAAAAGGTGAGTATGAAAAAGAGCATCTAGAAGCTTTGAGAAGAGAAGATAGAAAGTCAGCTCTTAAAAAATGAAGGTTAGCTAGGGACTTTTTAGGGGGAAACCTCAAAGAGGAAAATAGTGAGAAAATAAGGAAGGGACCAGCCACCACTATTGCTAACACAACATTGGTTCTGGTACCGAGAGCAGCAAATGAGAGGAATCAGTGGTACACCAAAAACCCTAGGAAGGTATTATAAAAAGGGGTGAAGCCATCAGCAAAAACCAATCAGCAATAGGGAATTAGGTCAAAAAGATCCTTTGAAAAACTTATTTAGAATTCAAAAAAGAAGAAAACATGGAAAGCACTCTGAGGGATCTTGAGACGGGCACTAGAGGATACACTTAGATTCAAAGGGATTCAAACCTCACAAGTCTTAGAAACCTAAAAAAGAGTTATCTAAGTCTGTGACATTGAACTTATTTGGACCTTGTGACATATCTCAGTGGAGAAAGGATCCAATGTACTAAAACCCAAAAAATAATGAAATATTATTTATCAATCTGAGGATCCCTGATGCCTTATTTACCTTTTTTATTATTCCTTTACTGTTCCTAACCATACGATACGTATATGTTTTGTACGTATAAATGTGTATATGTTGTAGGAATCATGTTTTGTGCATAACTTGGTTCGTAATCAGCCCAACACAGCTGCGGTGAACCAAGCCACTAAAAAAGAGTTATCTAAGTCTGTGACATTGAACTTATTTGGACCTTGTGACATATCTCAATGGAGAAAGGATCCAATGTACTAAAACCCAAAAAATAATGAAATATTATTTATCAATCTGAGGATCCCTGATGCCTTATTTACCTTTTTTATTATTCCTTTACTGTTCCTAACCATACGATACGTATATGTTTTGTACGTATAAATGTGTATATGTTGTAGGAATCATGTTTTGTGCATAACTTGGTTCGTAATTAGCCCAACACAGCTGCGGTGAACCAAGCCTAGTCCACCTAACCACAAAGTATAAGGCCCAGGATCCTTATTTCGACCTAGGCTTGGGTATCATCTAAAAAAGTAGAAATCACAAAGTTAAAGGTTTTTTTTAAGGAAAAAAAAAAAAAAAAACTCATAACCTAGATGAAAGGAATAATTATTTTGAGATTAAATCACCACCCTTTCTGCTTTGGTTTCTTTCTTTGTGGATTTGATTTGGTGTTGAGTTCTAATCGGCTTAATTTGTTGCTGAGAATATTATCTTGCCTTTACTGTGATTGAGGCTTTATTAAAGAACTTAGTGACATGCAACTTTCACTAGATGAGGCAGAGGAGACCATCATAACTAGATCCCATTACCATTGATCTCCAGGACCACCGTACCGATCCACCACGGATCTCCGTGAAGCTTCACCGGGACCACTGAACCCATTACTCAAGCTTTTATTATCTCTCTTTCTGAACTAAACTGAACCCATGGTGGAACTTACTTTTTGGGTTGTGATATGTGTGTCTCTCTCTGAAATCTTGTGTTGTGTATTGTGTTTTTTAATATGTGGACTCTCTCCATAATCTATGGGCATTTCATTGATTTATAGTTGTTTGGAATTTTATTTGTTATGTTCATATACATTTATTTTTAATTTCAAAACCTATTTTTTATTTTTGTTATGTTTGTTTTCGTCTAAAAAATGTGTTTTATAACAGTGATAATAGAGGTGGGTAACAGAAACTAAATGGAAGTAACCTCAGGTGAGCAAAATGTTAAGTTTTAAACCACTGGCAGACAAAATGAAAATAGGTCAAATCACATGTGGGTTTACTGTAATTTCCCAATATATATATAAGGGCATTAGCGTGGTGAAATTTTGGATTTAAAAAATAGTAAATAGTCTAATTTAAAGCTTTGATTTAAAATTAAATAAATAAAAAAGCTAGGGGAGCCAAGGGGTAACTTTTTTAAATTTCTATTTACTACTAATTGAAGAAGTAATAAAATCATAAATTATCTGTAAAATATACATATACTGCCCCCTTAGGTCTGAATCTCTGATTTATTTGGGTATCCTCAAAATTTAGAATCGGTGCAAAAAAAATCCACAAAGAAAATGGTAAAATATATAGACGTAGTTACATACATCCGATCCATTCCTTAGCTCATAAGTCATAACCTTTTTCAAATACAAGAAAATAAATCCAACTTTAAGATATTCCCAAATCAGCATTAATTAATTTAAAAAATAGCAATATACCCCCCAAAAAAGTCATTTGTAAATAAGGACTGCCCTACCATGTAAATAAGAACTCCTAATAATACTTCCCCCCCCCCCCAAAAAAAATCTTTACTAAAAAAATACCAGATCTGATTAGGAAAAAAAAATCTTTTTGCTTGTATTCTCCAAAGCCTCAAGGCCTTTGACAGTAATGAGTCAACAACTCATTGGTTCGCCAGAATCGCCACCCCCAAGTTGCTGCCCGAGCCATTGCCAGACTCTGTTCTAGGCTTAACCATTAAATAATAAATAAATAAAAAAACAAAGACAAGAACAAAGACCAAAGTGGGTATATAGCTTGCACTATTAGCAGAAACCGATGGTAAAAAAAGAGTCAAGGATTATGAATTTTGTTCCAGGGGAATAAGAGAGCATAGTACTGTTGGAAACTTGGAATATGGGGGGATTTTTTTTTCTTTGGTTCAAAGATCATTAGAATCCACATTCAAAGATCTATCTTGATTTTTGACAAGAATCCACATTCAAAGAAATTTTTCTCTATTTAATTTATGGTGTTTTGTTTTAAAAATAAATGCCATTCTCATCACATTAAATAAAAGATAAAATAAAATAAGAGGAAAAGAAATGTAATTTTTTTATAGACTAATAAAATAATCCTTTGGAAGTACCAATGGTCCTAATTTGTTATTTACTTCTCAGTGAAATACCTATGTTTCTCTTGAGCTATCAAATTTACTCCATTTAAGGGGGCAGTAATCTACAACCCAATCCAAGTTAAGTGGGTAACTAATGTGTGGAGGCCTAATACAATTAATTTGTAGAGGTAGGTTGCCAAGGTCAACGTTTCAGGCTTTAATGAATTCGTTAAAGAGTTTAGAGAAAAGTCAAATTCTTAGGTCGTTAAAAATACAAAATATTACCAATAAGAAAGGCAAAGATCTACATCATCTCTTCCTCAGATTAGTCCGAGGGTCACTAGTTCATATATTACTTAATTCTCGGTTACAAAGCTTCTTATTGCCCTTTATCTTTATTTTTGTCCAATTTCTTTCTCCCCTCTTAAGGGAGCCTCCTTCCTTTTTATAGCAACTAAGGCCTCATTCCAGCCCTCCACCTGGGTTGCCACGGATCCTTACTTGGATACTTGTTCCATCAATGCTTGGCTAGTGGTGGTAGAGTAAGTTGCAAAAACTGTAAGCTCTAATCAAATTTTCTCTAAACTTTAGTTATATATATATATATATTAATAAAATCAAAGCATAGAGACAATTTGATTAGAGTCAAAATTAAATTTTGCTATTATTTTTTTCCCTTGAACTAATGAGTATATTTTTTTTATACTATTTCTATTTAGATATTTTACACGTGAAGATTTTGAACTTAACAAACTGTAATTGAGTTAAACAATTCCATGCACCAATCCCCATTCAATTTAGGAGATACTATTGAACCAATTTGTTCTTTTATTTTGTACTGTATTTAGTAGAATTTCATGGACAGTGATAGTGAGTTGATATTGTATATGTAATGTTCAATAGTGATTTTCAAAATTACATACATAATAGCAGTATAATGAGAAACTTGGTGTAACCAATATCATTAAAATTGCAAGGAAAACTCATTTTAGTACTTCCAAATGTTCTGGTCAAACTAATATTCTATATATTTAATAATTCAAACTAATATCAATAGTACCACTACAATTCATCATTCATGTGCGTAAGTACGAGTTACGCACTAGTATTTATATAATAAATAATAATAAAACTCAGGGAGGGAATTGTTACTTCTACAAAAGTGTTGACATAATTCTCATTTCATTAAATCTTAAGAGAAATTAATGTGATTTTATTTTTGACAAAAAATAATAATAATTAAAAAGCATAAAACCTCACTTATAATTTGGAAGCAGTTAACGCTAACTAAACGACAAGCTTGAATCCAACAGAGCATAGAAGTCTTTATCTTCTTGGCTAATTGGCCAAACATCACAACTTGTTAGGTGGGCGACAAAGGCAAGGCATATAAACTTCAACTGAAGGGTTTGAAATTTGCTATTTTCAATTTCTGTCCCATCCAGGTTGAAAATGTCACCAAGGTAAACATCTACACAAACTACACTCTCCAATCCAAGAGACCGTAATTAATGTGGCTTGCTGATTCTTGCTAGCGCCGATAAATGCTGGCCATTGCTTTATGTGAACGCTACGGGTGGCGTGTGGATTCCATGAACCATAAGTTTAGACCCAATATTTCTTTTACAACGTTTTTCATGACCATTAACTTAGGACGTTGTGATTTGTGTATAATCTCTCCTCCTATGCTTGAAATGGGACACAAGACTGAAAGTTGTTCATTTCAGAGCACAAGTTAATATCGTATCACTTTCACGTGTCCATAACAACGTATTATATTGAGTGAAAAATATTGCCTATCTAGCATTATTTGTGCTTAAATTCTACCAACGGCGACGAGGTTGTAAGTTATATTGTCAATGAGGACACTCACGATTTTCATTTGTGCAGTAATTAAGTTGTAATAGGCGACTTTGGTGCCGTTATCTGAGTATCTGAACATATCCTATGCGGCCAAATTCATGGAGATAAGAACTTGGCAAATGACACAAAATAGATGTTTTTGGCATGTTTCTTGATGTTCTTCACCAGCAAAAACCACATGGCAAAAATAATACTAATTAAATAAAATTACATC
Source organism: Castanea sativa (assembly GCF_040712315.1). Taxonomy (NCBI): domain Eukaryota; kingdom Viridiplantae; phylum Streptophyta; class Magnoliopsida; order Fagales; family Fagaceae; genus Castanea; species Castanea sativa. The sequence goes on from NC_134013.1 coordinate 29,719,785, forward strand.
AAAATTATGTCATCAATAATCAATTAGGCAATGCTTGCCTTCAACTCTCAATTAAGTATTTTTTTTTTTTGTAAAATTCTTGTTCTCCACAGGAAATAGGATTTAAACCAACGAGTACTTTTCATAATGATTCATGATTGTTACCCCTTAACAGGAATATTAAAAAAAAAAAAAAAAGAACGGTGCCAGTGCTTGCTCTTTCCAGTTACCAAAAGGCACTTGCAAAGCCGTAGCTTTGTGTTGCGTATAACATTGTGCCGACGGAAAAATTATAACAGGTAGTTTGGGTAGTACAAAGTGTAAAGAGCATGCTAAGGGAAAAAAAAAAAAAAAAAAAATCTACAACTCCTCACGTGATGAAATTTATTATCATATATTAGAAGCGTCATAGAATATATATGATAAGAGAATATCATGTTACGCTCCGTTTGTTTTAATAGAAAACCTTGTGTAAAGATAGTTTTTTTTATTTTTTAATGTTTAGTAGAATAAAAAAAAGATGAGTAAAAGAAAAATTATCTTTGGTCAACATAAAAAATATGGTTTATTTTTGGAGATTGTTTTCCATTAAATTTTTTTAGAAAACTGTGGGGACACAATTTTCAGACCAAGCCCAAAATGTAAGGGATCTTGGCCCAGTGAACCCAGTACAATAAATTTGTAGAGAGTGGGTCAAAGAGCTAGGCTTTAGTGCTTGGATAATAGTTAATATGGTTTTGGATGATGAGCCAACAAGAATTGAACCCGGTTTGTGCGAGAAAGTTGGTTCTCGGCACAGTCCGAGGAGCTCTGTTCTAGCGTATATTGGATGACCATGGTTACAGGAGTTGTTGAGATTGCTATAGTGCTTTCTCTTCTCCTTTTTTTTATCTCTCCTTCTCTGGGATCTCTACCCTTATTTATATTACCTCTCTCCCTTCATCCTTACCCTACACGTGGACTACATGTGGATTGTTGATGGTTGTCCCATCAGCCCCCTCTAAAAGTCTTCTGGGGTGGCTGTAAGGCTGCCATAATACTGTTCAGAGGTCACTTCCTCATTAATGCGGTGGTAGCAGTTTTCCCTTAGATATTTTTGAGTCCTTATCCCTCTTGTACGTTCATGATACTCGTTGCTATCATTAGAACTTCTTGGAAGGTCATCCTTGATCATTAGGATTTATACTAGATTTGCGTTTGGCTTTATCCGATGAGATAGTACTCCTCGGACTCGGACCACCCATACTTCTCGGCCAAAACCACATGCTCTCGGCCAAATCCCAAAATCCATGACCCCACAATAGCCCCTCAAAACTCCGGTCTTCTCCTCGCATCCGAGGAGAAAAGTGGGGTTTTGAATTCTTAAGAGTTGATTCTGCTTTGATCATTTGATTTACATTTGTGGGAATGTCGTTTCAAGCGCCCCATATTTATACTGTGAATTGCTCCTTTTAGAGCTACCAATCTGAGGATTTGGTTATAATCTTGGGCTTGTTTTGACACTTAGTGAGAAACAAATAAATGTTGTGGAATGATAATTTCCCAAAGTATGTGGTCCGAAGACCGAGGCATGATCAAGTTTATAGTTTAAATACCTTAAAGAGAGATGCCATAAAGTGTTAACTTTCTCACATCATCTGGTCCGAGGACTGAGGCATGATTGAGTTATAATTTAAACACTTTGAAGAGAGATGTCATTACGTGTTAATTTCCCTAAAGCAGGAGGTCGGAGGACCCGGCATAGTTAAGGTTCTGTTTAACCACTTCAATAGATGCCAGTGTGTATTAAATTCCCCAAAGCAGGAGGTCCGAGGACCTAGCATAGCTAAGGTTCTGTTTAACCACTTCAAAAGATGTCAGTGTGTGTTAATTTCCCCAAAGCAGGAGGTCCGAGGACCCGGCATAGCTAAGGTTCTATTTAACCACTTCAAAAGATGTCAGTGTGTGTTAATTTCCCCAAAGCAGGAGGTCCGAGGACCCGGCATAGCTAAGGTTCTGTTTAACCACTTCAAAAGATGTCAGTGTGTGTTAATTTCCCCAAAGCAGGAGGTCCGAGGACCCGGCATAGCTAAGGTTCTGTTTAACCACTTCAAAAGATGTCAGTGTGTGTTAATTTCTCCAAAGTAGGAGGTCCGAGGACTCGGCATAGCTAAGGTTCTGTTAAACCACTTCAAAAGATTAGAAGATATCAATATATATACCTTCAAGGATTAGCCCCGTCGCAAAGCCCCATTGAATTGCTCATATGTTGCTGCCACTTCCTCTAATGGAGGTTCAGCGAACTCGGCCACCAAATTCGGGAGGACGTGGCCCCTAACAGAGGTACGAGGCATGTACTTGATGTTAAAAGCCCCCAGAACTGTGCCCCATTTAGCAATCCTCCCCGTATAATCCACACTTTGTAGTATAGACCTGAGTGGAAGCTAAGTTAGGACAACAACTATGTGCCTCATTTAGTGACTTGCTCACATAGCAAACTAGCCACCATAATGGCTTTCCTCAGGGACTCTTACTAATGGGAGCCTAATTGTATCATATTTAACCGTTGCACTCACTATCACACAAGCTCTTCCCACAGACGGCACCAATTGTGGGGACATAATTTTCAGACCAAGCCCAAAATGTAAGGGATCTTGGCCCAGTGAATCCAGTACAATAAATTTGTAGAGAGTGGGTCAAAGAGCTAGGCTTTAGTGCTTGGATAACAGTTAATATGGTTTTGGATGATGAGCCAACAAGAATTGAACCTGGTTTGTGCGAGAAAGTTGGTTCTCGGCACAGTCCGAGGAGCTCTGTTCTAGCGTATATTGGATAACCATGGTTACAGGAGTTGTTGAGATTGCTATAGTGCTTTCTCTTCTCCTTTTTTTTTATCTCTCATTCTCTGGGATCTCTACCCTTATTTATATTATCTCTCTCCCTTCATCCTTACCCTACACGTGGACTACATGTGAACAGTTGATGGTTGTCCCATCAGCCCCCTCTAAAAGTCTTCTGGGGTGGCTGTAAGGCTGCTATAATACTGTTCAAAGGTCACTTCCTCATTAATGCGGTGGTAGCAGTTTTCCCTTAGATATTTTTGAGTCCTTATCCCTCGTGTACGTTCATGATACTCGTTGCTATCATTAGAACTTCTTGGAAGGTCATCCTTGATCATTAGGATTTATACTAGATTTGCGTTTGGCTTTATCCGAGGAGATAGTACTCCTCGGACTCGGATCACCCATGCTTCTCGGCCAAAACCACATGCTTTCGGCCAAATCCCAAAATCCATGACCCCACAAAAACAACTCTATCTCATAGCAAACTAAATAAGGGAAGTTAGGAGGTTATTTTTCAACTCATTTAAAGTTGCTACCAAACATTGAAAAATGAGATAGTTTTATAAAAAATACTTTTTAGAAAATAACTCATTTTCTAAAAAACATCATTATTAAAACAAATAGAGCGTAATTGTATTCTCTTAATACTAAAAATTAGTCTTCTCATCAAAAAAAAAAAAAAAAGTCTAGTCAATGGCACTAAAACTTGTTCCATTTTCTTAATCCTACGTCTTAACTCAAGAAAACCAATAATCAATGTGATTGATTGTCAGTTGGCAAGTTCTCCATCATATTTATAGGCCCTAAGACCCAATTACTCTAATGATTGCAACTTCCTCTATGAATGAATATTCAGTTTTTTTTTAATGTTTTAAAAAAAGTACAAAACAAACACAAATTGCAAAACACATAAAAATAAAAAAATTAATACCAAGAGATTTGTAGCTCAATAGTGTAATCTATTGTCTCTCATACGAATCTTACCTCCTGTGGGGAGTGAAACGACCTAGGTGGGTATATGGGCCTTTGGGCCATGCTAAGGAGGGCCGACCTGCTCCTGGGTTAAGATTTTGTTAGTACTATGGGTCGGCCCATACGCCGAGGATCCGAGGGGTGATTTGCTCCTCGGACGGATAGGGGAGAACCAGGGACTTCATTATAAAGGTTAAGGGACGACTCGGTGAAGACCAATGGTTAAAAGGGGTGAATCCTTGAATGTCCTAGAAGCACCGATATTTGAGAAATACCAAAGATAAAGGCTGCCACTTCCACATAAAAGACTCTGCACCTACCTCCCTGGCCGCATTAATGGGGAAGTGACCCCTGAACAGTGGAAAGGAAACTTCTGGTCACTATCCAGAGGCACTAAGGAGAAAAATATCTAGGGGGAAGGGGGTGAGAACAACATGTGGACAAAGTATCAGAAAGAGAAGTATAAAAGGGGGGTAAAGGCCAAAAAGAAAGGGGGATCGGGAACTAAGAAAGAAAATTAAGAAATTGTAATCTTTAAGGAAGAAAGAGAAATAATAAAGAAGCAGTCCTCGGCTCGAGTCCGAGGAGATCCATTTACAATTATCGTTTGTTATTTACCTGTATTTGTTTCTAAAAGCCTGTTATCAAGCTCCTAGTACTTCAAATCTAGGTTTTAAGCCCACACTCTACAAATTTTATTGTTTAAGGCTCATTGGGCCTGAGCCCGTGTTTGTCTTTGGGTCCAGGTGCAATTGTGCACTTACACCTCCCCGTTCATAACAATTATAAAATTAATAGAAATAAAAATAATAAAAAACAAAAAACTTATTTCAAAATGAAGACAAATTTACTAAATCAACATATTCAAGTGACTTTTAATCTTTCAATGTCTTTTTGAATGCTTCCAACTTTACTTGAAATTTTTGAGAGTTCATTCAATTTGAATTAAGGAACAATTCAAATTAAAATATCGAAATCAATCAGAAGAACAAACCTTGATCTAAATCAACATCCACCATCGGAATTTTACAATTGATCATCAATGCAGATATATATCAATTCAGACTTTGAATATTCACCATTGAAACTATTTTCCTATCTTTCTTTAGTCTCAGTTAATTAGAAAACAAGCTGACGGGACTGACGAAATCAATCACAGACGATTTCAACAAGATAGATGAGAGCGCTCCCAGGGGCGAGCCTAATTAAATGTCCACGTCACTGACGAGGATGTCAGAATCATTCAATGCTGCCATTAATATCCCGGACGGTTACGGTGCTAGCCAGACAGACCGTCGAGAACATATTAAATCTCATTATTCGGCAATAAGCGTTACCAAGAAAGGCATTAACACCTCAATGGCTAGAATCCAAAGCAACATATATAAAGCCCTCACGTCACCACCACAAGGAACATACACATAGTCACACGACATACTAAGTTATTTTGATTGATTGATATAAACATTCTTTTGTACTGACTTTGGCATCGGAGGCGTTGTGGCAGGCACCACACCGGTGACCATTTTAGTGAGCTCTTACTTCCGTCGTGATGCAGGAGTGTGTCCGGCTCTATCTGGACGAACTCATAACAACTGACGAACTTTTGCTTCATCAGTTTGGCGCTGTCTGTGGGAACGACATTCTCATACTATGGTTCGAAAACATAGTTTCTACCAACTTCGATAGCCAGATGGAATCCAACCAGGATTCAGCGGCCTTGGCTCAGCAAGTCTAAGCTCTTGCGGCCACTGTGGAAGAACTCACCAGACAAAATCAGGAGATGAGACAAAGGCTTCAGCAGGAAGAGAACCAATCCAGAGCTGTCCAGGAGGATGAAGGAGACAGCCACGAGAGAAGTGACCGACCAAGAACCATTACTCCAGAGGAACAACATTCTGATCTCCTCCAGGAAATGAGAAAGGAGATGGACGAATTGAGAAATGCCATCAAGGAGAAGACGAATCGGAGTCTAGATAGAATGGTCGGCAACGGATTCTCCTTTTACTATGGCAGTCTTGGAACGACCAGTGCCAACGAAGTTTCGGTTGCCTCAGCTTGAGCCTTTTGATGGGCTTAAGGATCCCCAAAATTACCTTAATACCTTCAAGACGACACTAGGCCTTTAACAGCCCCCTAATGAAATAATGTGTCGTTCCTTCCCTACCACGCTTAAGGGAGCTGCAAGAGAGTGGTTCATGAGATTGCCCACCTTATCCATTGACAGCTTCGAACAGTTAAGTAGCGCCTTTCTGCGCCATTTCGTCGGAGGGCAACGTCCTAAGAGACCAGCGGATCACCTACTCACTATTAAGCAAGAGGAGAGAGAGACCTTGCAATCATACATAAAACGCTTCACTCGAGAAACCCTAGAAGTGGACGACGCAGACGACAAGGTACAACTGACGACATTTAAAGCGGGGCTTAAGTCTAGAGAGTTTGTAGTCTCGCTGGTAAAGAAACCGCCTCGGACGATGGCAGAGATGCTCCTGAAGGCCCAAAAGTACATGAATGCAGAGGACGCACTGGCAGCCATAGTGGACGAAGGAAGGTCGAGAAAAGAGGGAAGGAAGGAGGATGAACGCAGGGGGCGAAAGAGGGAGCGCCCAGGCCGTCGAGGAAGTGACGGAGACGAATGGAAAGTAGAAAAAGCTCCACAAATGGTAAAATTCACCCCTCTAGTTATGCATGTTGACAAAATTTTGACGCAGATTAATGACGAGCACTACCTCCAGTGGCTGAGACCTTTGAATTCGTCTCCTAATGTGCGTGACAAGAACAAATACTGCCGGTTCCACAAGGATCATGGCCACTATACGGAGGATTGTCGAAACCTGAAAGGACAAATAGAAGAGCTAATACATAAAGGGAAATTGCAGAAGTATGTGAAGAAGGGAGAATCCAGCAGGTTCGGGGACGGCAATAGGAGCCAGCGCGAATCCTTGTCCAAAAATGAGAATCGTCCATCCCAACCACCCTAAGATGTGATCAGGGAGATAAGTACGATCACAAGGGGGCCGTTCGCGGGAGGATCATTCAAATCCCTTAAGAAAGCCTGCCAGAGGCAAGTGAACAGCGTCCATATAATACCCCCGTTCAAACGGAGACGGACGAACCAGGACATGTCTTTCAATGAGAAGGATGCTAAGGGAGTGAAACAGCCACATAATGACCCCTTGGTCATAACGCTCACAATTGAAAGGTTTAATACCAAGAGGATCCTTGTAGACAACGGTAGCTTCGCAAACATCATGTATTTACCGGCCTTCCAGCAGTTGAAGCTAGATCTTGGGAGACTACGCCCGTTTAACTCCCCCCTTGTCAGCTTCAGTGGGGACAAGGTATACCCTAAAGGCATAGCGACGTTGAAAGTCACAGTAGGGACCTACCCGAAGCAGTTGACCCGTCAATTGGACTTCTTGGTAGTAGATTGCCCTTCCTCCTATAATGTAATTATTGGAAGGCCTACGCTTAACCGGTGGAAGGCGGCTACGTCCACCTACAGCCTAAAGGTGAAATTCCCAACTAAGGATGGTGTCAGTGAAGTGAAAGGAGATCAGGTCTTAGCCAAGGAATGCTACCAGGCTGTCCTGGCTGCAAAGGAAAATCATACGTGGACAATTGAGGAGGAAAAAGAATACAAAGTAGAAGCTCTGGAAGCAGTAGAACTGGTTGAAGGAGAAACAACTAAGATGACGAGGATAGGAACAACCTTAAGCCCCAAGATAAGGATAAAACTCATTCAGTTCCTCAGGGAAAACATGGATGTCTTTGCAGGGAGTCACGAGGATATGCCCGGTATATCCCCTGAAGTCGTCCAGCACAAGTTGAACGTGGACCCAGAAAAAAGGCCTGTCCAACAAAGACGACGAGTCTTTGCCCCTAAACGAAACCAAGCGATCACTGACGAAGTCAACAAGCTATTGCAAGCTGGTTTCATTCGGGAGGTTTACTACCCTGAGTGGCTGGCCAACGTCGTACTGGTGAGGAAATCAAATGGGAAATGGAGAATGTGTGTAGATTTCACGGACCTAAATAAGGCTTGCCCGAAGGACAGTTTCCCTCTACCGAGGATAGACTAGCTGGTAGATTCTACAACCGGGCATAAGTTACTGACGTTCATGGATGAATTTTCAGGATACAACCAGATAAAGATGGTTGAGGAAGACCAAGAAAAGACTACTTTCGTCACAAATCAAGGGCTCTATTGCTATCGGGTGATGCCATTTAGGCTGAAGAATGCAGGAGCAACATACCAAAGGCTAGAAAATAAGATGTTCAGTAAGCAGATCGGCAGAAACATGGAGGTGTACGTGGACGATATGCTCGTCAAGAGTAAAGAGGAACTGACACACCTGGAGGACTTGAAGGAAACATTTGCTACCCTCAAAGAATACCGGATGAAGCTGAATCCTATCAAGTGTGTCTTCGGCGTAGCCTCAGGGCTGTTCTTGGGATTCGTGGTGTCCCAAAGAGGCATAGAGGCCAACCCGGAGAAAGTTCGAGCCATCTTAGACATGACATCACCCAAGACCGTCAAGGAAGTCCAAAAACTGACGGGAAGAATAGCAGCCCTCAATAGATTCATCTCTAGAGCTACGGACAAATGTCTGCCCTTCTTCAAGACATTGAAGCAAGCTTTTGCATGGACTGAAGAATGTGAGGCAGCATTTCAAGAACTTAAACGCTACCTGAGCAATCCACCCCTCTTGAGTCTGTCCAAGGAGGGAGAGAATCTATATTTATATCTGGCAGCGTCAGCCTCGGCTGTAAGTGCAACCCTGATTCGAGAAGAGGACAAGAAACAATTATCGGTCTATTATGTCAGCTAAGCCTTCCAAGGAGCAGAAGCGCGGTACCCCAGGATTAAAAAGATCGCGTTCGCCTTAATAGTAGCTTCATGCAAACTGCGTCCGTATTTTGAGGCGAACCCCATTGTGGTAATGACAGACCAGCCCATCAGGAAGTCCATGAACAAACCTGAGGCAGCTGGGAGAATGGTGCAGTGGGCAGTCGAGCTCAGCCAGTTTGACATCGAGTACCACCCCAGAACAGCCATCAAGGTGCAAGCTTTGGTGGACTTCATTGCTGAATTCACCCTCCTAGAAGATGACAGCCTCGACAATGAGACCGAACTGTGGATGATCCAGACCGATGGTTCGTCAGCTAAAAAGAGGGGGGGAGTAGGGGTCATTATAACACCCTGACGGAGAAAAGCTCAGATATGGAGTTCAACTGAAGTTCCCGGAAACCAACAACGAGGCCGAGTACGAAGGAATACTGACGGGATTGAGACTCGGGAAAGCACTTGGGGCTAAGAGCCTGCTCATCCAGAGGGACTCGAAATTGGTAATAGGGCAGATCAGAGAAGAGTATGAGGCAAAGAAGGAAAGAATGCAGAAGTACCTCAAGTTGACGAAACATCTAGCTCGGGAGTTCGATAAGTTAGAGTTCGTTCGGATCCCAAGAGACCAGAATATGGCGGCAGACGAGATTGTGAAGATGGCCTCGTCAGAAGAAAGACCGACGAGTGTGGAATTAGACATGGAGATTCAGAAACGGCCCAGCATTGAAGAAGTTCCAACATTTGCCATCCAGAGCGTAAACAGCTGGATGACACCGATTGTGTCTTTTCTCCAAGATGGGCACCTCCCTCATGACGCCATGGAGGCCAAAAGGATCAAAAAGAGGGCAGCTAGATTTACGATTCTGAATGACATTTTATACAAGAGGGGCTTCTCCATGTCATACTTGAAGTGTGTCGACGAAGAAGAAGCCAAGTACATCCTTTAAGAAGTCCACGAAGGAATTTGTGGAGACCATGCTGGCCCTAGATCTCTGGTAAGCAAAGTCATTTGAACAAGTTATTTCTTGCCAACCATGCAGGTGGACGCAGTGGAGCTCATCAAGAGGTGTGATAAGTGTTAGAGGTTTGGGAATGTCCAGCGACTACCGGCAGAGAAACTGACGACGATAGCTTCCCTGTGGCCATTCGCGCAATGGGGAATCGATATCGTCGGTCCGTTGCCCCTGGGAAAAGGACAGGTAAGGTTCCTACTCGTTGCTATTGATTACTTCACAAAGTGAGTCGAAGCAGAAGCAATAGGAACTATCACAGAGGCACGGATCCGTAGCTTCGTGTGGAAGAATATAATTTACAGGTTCGGGATTCCAAGGACGATTATATCAGATAACGGGCGGCAGTTCGACAACCAGGGCTTCAAAGAATTTTGCTCGGGACTAGGCATTAGGAACCAATTCTCATCCCCAGGGCACCCACAAGCGAACGGGCAGACAGAGGTGACGAACCGAACACTGCTCAAGATTATCAAAGCCAGACTGGACGAAGTGAAGGGTGTCTAGCCAGAAGAATTGCCCAATGTCTTGTGGGCCTACAGAACCACGGCAAGAACCCCAACGGGAGAAACGCCTTTCAGGCTCACTTATGGCACTAAGGCGGTAGTCCTAGTCGAGGTAGGAGTGGCCAGCATCAGGCGAGAAGTATTCCACGAAAAAGACAACGACGACCAGTTGCGAATCAATCTGGACTGCCTGGACGAAATAAGAGACAAGGCCTCTAGCAAGACGGTAAAGTACTAGCAGAAGATGGCCGAATACTACAACAAGAGGGTAAAGCTTAAACGACTTGACATAGGCAACCTCGTCCTGCGCAAGCTCACCATGGTGACCAAAAACTCCGCCCAAGGAAAGCTCGGTCCTACGTGGGAAGGACCTTACAGAGTCATCCACTACTCCCGACAAGGCAGCTATCACTTGGAAACCCTAGACGGGCAGAGGCTCCCACGACCCTAGAACATTGAGCACTTAAAGAAATACCATCAACAAATGTAACACAAAAATGTACTCATTCCTGAAATTAATGAAATAAAGATTCAACTAATGTCTTCATACAGGTCTTGTCAGCTGTAAATCCCGAATATGGCTAAGCAATAAGATTCCTCCTAGACGGATGTACATTGTTGACGAAGCCAAAACATTGTCTCGAAAATCCAAAAGAAAATGAATAAGTAATAAGATTCCGTGTAGACAGATGTGCATTACTGACGAAGGCGAAAAAGGAAATGCCTAATTAATAAGATTCCGCGTAGACGAATGTACATTACTAACGAAGGCGAAAAAGGAAAAGCCTAAGTAATAAGATTCCGCTTAGACGGATGTACATTACGGACGAAGGCAAGAAGATAATAAAAAAAAATGGCTAAAGTAATAAGATTCCGCCTAGATGGATGTACATTACTAGCTGAGCCAAAAGATAAGATTCAGCCTTGACAGATACAAGTTACTAACGGGTCAAAGAAGTTGACAAGCCTCGAAGACCGCAAGGGAACGATCACAAGGAAAAAGTAAAGCCCATACCAAAAGTACGGACGAGTACAACATATGCAAGTAAGTACGTTGTTATAAAGGCCCAAAAACCACGGACAATTACCTTTGTTTTTACATCTAAAAGCCCATAAACACCAGGCTAAAAATATTCTTCTCAAAAGCAAATTAAAATTGTTCTTGAATGTGAGTCCAAAACACAGTGGACACCCAAAAAAAGAAAAAAAGAAGAAGAAAATTTTCACAAGTATCAGGTTCAAACGTCCGTAGCAGCATCGTCACCAGCGGGGGCACCAGCGGCATGGGCTTCAACGACTGGGGCGTCAATGGCAGGAGCGTCTCCGAGAGCGTCAGTCCCAGCGGTCGTTGATTGAGCAGCCTCGTTAGCAGCAATCTCCTTGTCCACTTCCTCCATGTTCAGCGTCTCCAAATCTACTCCGAAAGGGTGCTTGATACAGTATCTCCTCAAAAGCTCAAACCCCTTGAAATACCAGCTGAAGAGCACGGAGTTGTACTCCTCAGTCTGCTGGAAACCCTCAATGGCCCTGGTAGCGACGACTTTGATTTTCTCCTTAGCGGCTGCAAGCTACTCGTCCTTCTCCAAAACCAGTTGCTGCTTGACCTTAAGCTCGCCGCTTAATTTTTGAATCTCCTCCTTAGCATGGTGGACATCCTCCATCGAAGCTATCAAATCCTTCTTCAACTTTGAGTTCTCTGTCTCTAGGACCTTTATCCGAAAGAGCGCAGACTCGACCTTAGCCCCCTGAGCGAGATACTCCGAGGAAAGATGAATGCTCTCCCCCAACACCTAAAAAAAAAGAAAGAAGAAGGAAACACGCAAAGAAATTTAACCTCAGAACACCAATATATATAATGAAGAAGATAACTTCGCACAAACGTGTTACCTGGACGAGCTTATGGAGGTGACGACCTACCAGCTCATTTGGAGGCAAACCCGAGAACACCTTCAGATCCTCTGCAGTCACGACCCCATGAGCCCTGTCCGTCACCAGCCTCTCGTCATCCCAGATAGTAGACGGGCAAGCATCGTCTTTCCCCCTATCTGATGTGCACGACCTTTTAGAGGCGGGGGTCGGGATCTCTTCAATCGAGGTGGCAGGAGAAGCCGTCCTCGTCGTCTCAGCGCTAGAAACAATCGGAGTGGCAGAAGCAGTCGGAGTGACGGAGGAAACCTTCCCCTTGACACGAACCACCTTTTTTCCAATGTTGGACAGTGGTTTGTCCTTCTTGGACCGCATCTTCTCGTACATATCCTTGTTAAACTTCTCTGTCATTTCTGCAAGAAGGAAACACTTGTAAAAGAACAAAAGAACCAAATGCAGATATGGGGACCGAGACTGACGAACTCAAGGCTTACTCTTCTTTCCTTCAATGTCAATACTCCGCAGGACGTAGGGGGACGGGTCAGGGCCAAGATGGTAAAAGGCAAGCATCCTCGAGTCTACTAGATTGTCCCAATTTTCGATCGTCTGAGCGTACTCAATTGCCTTTTCAACACGGTCCTTGTGCCTGCTTTTAAGCTTAGGCCTCCTCTTAACTGCACAAGAAGCAAAGGAGTTAGTGACGATAACAGCGGATTCAACAAAGGTAAAGATGACAGGAAAGAACAATGACGCACCTAAAGTCGGGGTCCCCCACTGACGAAGCAATCTTGGGATATCACCCCAATCCCGGCTAGAGGGAGTCTCAAAATCGTCGCTGGACATAAAGAAAAATATGGACTTCCAGTACCTGAAGGACGAAGGTAAACCCCTGACAATCCTGGTTCTCCTCTCCCAAGGTACTAACTCATAATATCCATATTCTTTAGACTTTTTCAAATGATACAAATAGATGAGTTCACTCGCCTTGACCATATCCCCGTTAGTGGCCAACCATATTTCCTTACAATTGACCACTATTTTCCACGAATTGGGCATAAGTTGCCTGGGAGCAATACCAAAATAAGCTAAAAGCTCCATCACAAACGGATGGATAGAGAGCCTAAGTCTACAAGTGAAAAGGAAAAAATTTACTTAGAATAATAAATACCTGGATATTAGCGGTTGATAACAAATTTTGTTATTTATTACGTAATTGAAATGACCGGTGAATAATTTCTTGAAATGAAATCGTATAGTATATACCATATTATGATACTACGTCAAAATAAGATGCGATGGAGCTATTCTTAATTTCTTATCCCACTAAAAAATCCCTCTCGATGTGATTGCTTGTCAGTTCTCAAATGTTTTGATTATTTAGCTTCAACTGCACGGTTTTGACTTGATATAGTGCTCATAGAAATATAAAAACAGAGAGCAAAGGAGGAAAATTTGAAAAAGACTTCCTAACTTTCAAAACATATATACTTTGAACTTTGAACAAGTCATTTTGCTCAAATTTAACAACAAAGAGATTTTTATGAAATGGACAAAAGAATAAAACAGAGCCGGAGAATGATCCACGTTAATGGAATCTGTGGCAATTATTCTAAGCCCATATTACCGCACGATTGCTTCACTTTGTCTGCCAGCCGTTGGATCATACTGAAACCATTTCTAATCTTTTCTTCAATCTTTCCCCTTCAACACACCACTCAAATATATCTTCATAGATGCTATTATGCTTTGGCTTCTTCTGAGGTCTCAATTACCAACCAACAGCATACGTACATAGTTTTTTTGATTTTTTGAGTTTCGACAATTAGCGTATGCCACGAGGCCTGAATGAACATAAAATAATAATATTAATAATAAAATTATTAGCTGTAGTATCCTTTGACCTAATATATTAATTTTTTATTTTTCGTTTCTCAATTTTTTTTTTCAATTAAATTTACACATATTACTTTGACCACATATCATTCTCCAAGAAGAAATACATATAATGCAATTATGTCTTAAGTATAATTAAAGAATTTTTTTTTTTTTTTGAGGTGAAAGAATCTAATTATTGTGTACTACTTAAGTTTTATCTTTAATTTTCTTATGATAAAATACATTAATGATCCTTCTTGAGGTTTATGGAAAGAATACTACTCTTGCATGAAAAAAGAATATACATTTATATAGTCAAATTTATAATAATATCTTAAGGACAAAATTTTTGTACAGTATCTTAAGTATTGATCTTAGATTTTTCTTTTAAAATTCAGTCATGTGGTTACTTAACTAAAAAATACACTTTTATTAATGTGAAAAAATTCATAGGATAGAATCTTAAGAGGAGAACTTAAGAAATAATACCTAAGTACTCTACAGAAGTTTTACCTGTATCTTAATATGCACTATAAAAAAAGAAAAGAAAAAAAGAAGTTGTTAGCTTGACAAAAGAAAAAATAAAATGGATTACGTCAAATAATCAAATTTCAACTCTCTCTTCCTTCCCCCATAGCTGTCACCTTTCTCATTGCAGAATTTCAAGCTGTGTGTAGTATATTAGTAAATTAGTATAGAGGCTTATTGACTTTAAAAAGTTTCTCTATAACTCTTTCTATTCATCCCATGTAGCCTATTAACTTGACTGCCTGAGCCAAACTATCCAGTTTCCCCCATGGCTTCCTTTCATATCTTCTTCTCCATCTCCTTCTTGATCTTGTTCTTCCTATGTCACATAGCAAGAAGCCAAAAATTTTGCCAAACTTCATCTTGTGGTGGCAACAGTGCACTAACTATTAAATTCCCTTTCCAACTAAATACAACTCAAACCCCAGGTTGTGGCTATCCAGGATTCAATCTCTCATGCAACACCAAAAGCCAAACAATTCTCACTCTACCTTATTCCGGGGACTTCATTGTCCAAGAGATCGATTATTTTGGCCAATCTTTACTTATCACCGACCCAGATCACTGCCTTCCCAAACGGTTCCTAAAGAACTTTACCCAATTCCTATTGGACTCTCCTTTCCAATTTGGGAGTACTGGGTATGTTTTCACCTTCTATAATTGCTCCTCCAATGTATCCATATTTGGGATTGGCCCAATTGATTGTCTTAATAATGGAGATAACTATTCGGTTTGGATGTCACCAAGTTTTAACTATGGTGATATGGTAGGGATACCAACCTCATGTAGTGTTTTATTGAATAGTACTATTCTACGTTTGTCAGGACCATCATGGCTTAGATTGGTTTGGACTGAGCCCGAATGTGGAGATTGTGAAGAAAATGGTGGAGACTGTGGGGTTGTGAGTGATACGGGTCTGAAAACTGGATGCTATAATGTTCAAAGTAGAGCTAGTGGTTCAAACTCTGGCACCGTTACTGGTATGTTTAATTAAATTGTTGCATCAAAATTGGTTTTGCTAATTAAGGAGGGATATGCATAGTGCAAACATGGAAGATTAGTTTTTTTTTTTTTTTTTTCTTAAAGGTTAACATTAATCTCACACACACACACAAATATATATATATATATATATATATATATGTGTGTGTGTGTGTGTGTGTATATATATATGGTAGACTGCCTAATGAGATGCAAACGATTTGTGTCGCTGGGATTTGGCTTGTTTGTCAATTAGTGTAACATACACTTCACGAATTGAACACAGAGAAAGAAGAAGAAAGGTGGGTTGGATGAAATTCCATGTTTTGATGAAGTCAAAATAGTTGGACGGAGTGATATGGTAATTTCACTATTTTTATTTATTTTATGAGTGACTTGCTGTTCTATTAGTTTACCTGAAGTTGTGCTTGAATTATTTCAAGCCTTGAAAGAGTTTGGAGAATAACACTGCATTCTATCATAATATACTATGGATTAGTCTATTGAGAGAGTAAATGCTAGAAAACTAGGCTTAGAAAACAATTTTCTTGGCCTCCATAATTCTGTAATTATGCTTGTCTCAGTACCAAATTACCAATACTTCTAGAGTATGGAATAAGCCCTCCCTCACTAGTGTCGATGGTTTCGGAGGGATTAGATCACCCACTACCATCTACTATTCTAATTCTATCTGGTGGGAAATCGCTTTCTTCAATGACCATGAATAAAGTCATCGCAGCAACATGCGTATTAAAATATAGATATTGCACATTTTACTATATAAAAAAAAAACATAAATTGATGTGATATAGTGCATACCGCCAAGAGTAGTGGTCTACTAGTCATTGATGTACTAGTTTTGGGTGAAAATTTAGATTCCCACGATGGCACTTGCAAAAATTCCAAAGCTTATTAGTTCTTCTTTTTGTAGGTTCGAACTCAACGAATAAAATGTTATTATAATAATTTTTAAATAAAAAAGTCACTCTCATTGCCCCTCTTACCTTCTTCTTTTTTTTTAACAAAAATAATAATACTATTATTAACGCATAAAATTTAATGATATAATAAATGAATGTTATAATTTTTTTTATTTGGTGATTGGATTTCACGTCCATTTATAAAACTTAATATTGCTTTGTTACCTAATCCTCCTTAAGGAGAAGGTGGACCAAGCGAATGGTATAGTGTCTTATTAGTCATTAGTCAAATGGTGGTGTCGGCATTCTCTGTTGAGAGAGACAGAGAGAGAGAGAGCAACAAAAACACGGAGCTTGACACAAACTACCATGCTGCATCTAAAGAAACTTCAATGCCCTTGGCTTTGGGCCATCTGGTGCGTATTGACTCGGAAAAGAGAAAAACAAAGAGACCGCTAACTATTCCTTTGTTTCCTACTTCCAATTAAGTCCTATAAAGTCCCTTTGTCAGTGTCATCATGAACCATGACCCATCTGAAAGTCCTCTCTGCACCCATTCAATTTTATAACTTGTGCTTATCCCCTCTCTTCAAAATAGGGATGGGGCAATTTGACCAAAGAATCGTTGACACCATCCATCCATGCAAAATTATATGTATATACGATAATTTTGGCCATTGGCATTTAGAAAATGTCATCCATTCTAGAGAACTCCCTTGAACGAAAAGTTTTAGAAAAGAAAAGGGTGTGTGGAACTAATTAGTAAAAGCTTGAACAATTCATGTACACCTGTTTGTGCTTTATACATTTATCTTCTATTGAATTCATAGTTTGCTTCTCATTTTTTTAACAACTGATGGAATATTTGTTGATATCTTTGTCAATATCGTCTAGATGATTTATTCTTTGCTCATTTAGGTCTTCCAAGGAGTGCCAAGTATGGCATAGTCATAGGCGTGGGAATACCTGGATTATTGTGCTTCATTGGCCTCGGATGTTTCATATGTGGTAGAGTTCGGGTTTATGCACGCAGACGCCAGTCCAACACACAACTCTCCACCTCTATCGCTCCACACCAGTCTGTTGTTTTAATGGGTCTTGATGGGCCCACAATAGAATCATATCCAAAGATACTACTTGGTGAGAGCAAACGATTACCCAAGCCCAATGACAACATTTGCCCCATTTGTTTGTCTGAGTATCAAGCCAAGGAAACATTAAGGTCCATACCGGAGTGCAATCACTACTTCCATGCTAATTGCATAGATGAGTGGCTAAAAATGAATGCTACATGCCCTCTTTGTCGGAATTCACCTGATCAGTCCTTTCTAACTTCTCCTTCATCGTCATTGTCATCATCTTCATCATCTTTATTATCATCATAAAAGATTGTGTTCTCCATTGTATATAATATGTTCAAGTTGAATTGAGGAATTAATTGTTATGTGTTATAAATAACTTTTTAATAGGAAAATTTATGTCAATTTTGCTATTATAGATAAATTTGGAGTCGAAGATATGGGAATACCACTGGAAGAGATAGATTCAAGTATATTAGATTTGTATTCTTTATTGTATTTTAAGATTGTACTTTGTTTGCCATACTGTCATATATGTACGTTTTTGTCTTTTTCAATTTGGGTGAATATATATTTTCTATTAATAAATATTAAGTTTTAGTGATTAAACATCGCTTCAATATTAGATTAGGATCAAGTTACATTAGTTATAATTCTTTTTAATGTTATATTATTTAATGACTTTTTCACTCAATCAATAGTTTGAAAATTCTACCCATGGATTGCATGGTCTTATTAATCTTAAGATGCATGCCATAATTTGATTGAGTTTTTATTTTTATTTTTTTAAATTTAGTATATAAAAATTATGTTTGAAAACTTTGTTTGTATAGTCTAGGTTTTTTTTCCCTACAACCAGTTTCAAATAGTATTTAAAATTTATAACACCTACTTTATGATGATTGGTCTTTATCATCAAGCAAAGATATTAAATTATTAATTAGTTCTTAGCAATATTATGAATATTGTTTCAAACATCGTTTCAGTTTGTCTATGGGAATGAAATATTTTGATATTGGTATGAAATATATATATATTACAAAGTCTCAAATAAATTTAGCATATAACTAAAAAACATACTTATAATTTTTTGGTAAATAAAGCTAACAAGTTGGGTAATTGTACACAACAAACCTTCCAAGAAGTTTCCCTAATAACGCACTTTTTACATTTCCCAACCACCCACAACCTATTTTTCTTTTGTCATTTCATCCTTACAAAACCTTTTGATGATGCACGAAAATCAGTAAGTTAGGATGCTTCGGACTATGGTGATGACTTTTTGGTCCTAAAAAGAAAGAAAGAACTGTTAAGGGTGACCAGTGTTACTGGGCCAAGGACTTTCTGACAATTAAGTCAGTTTTCTTTCTAGAACACAAAGAAGAGGAAAAATAGTGAATAATAGGACTTACCTTGGGTGAATAGGGCTTGTTCCTTTTATAGAGAGTTAGAAGTGGGTCTACTTGTTCGGATCCACCACAATCATGGGTGATGTGGGTGGTTAATGGATGAAATGGGAAATGTGGAGCGGATTATGGGGAATTCTCTCCACGTTTTAGGAGTAATGTATCATGGTTTTATTACATGGAGCCTTATGAGAAGTTTTCTTGTAGAATTCATCATGTATCTCCTGGGCATCCATGCCCTTGTGTAAATCCTGGATGACCATCATTGAGTGGTCTCGTTATCTTGTGGACGAGTATAGGTCATATACATGATACCATTGTTGGGCTCTTCTCCTCTTAAGGTTTTCTGGATTCAGTCAAGCTATGGACATGGTTTGACTATCTAGATGACCACTATGGACGAATTTTGTAAACTTGAGCCCCCATCAGTTGCCCCTTTATCCTTATGTCATCCAGGTCATCATTGTTTCTTCAAGTATTATTTATTTTATTAAAGTAATATTCAAGGGATGCGCCCAGGATGTTGACACGTGGTGTGATCTCAAGGCTTGTTTGTCGCGTCGCTTCGTTCTTCAAGAAAAGTGACACGTGGCACATTTTGACAAGTTTACGTCATTTCAATTTCCAGGTGTGTCACCTATAAATAGTAGAATTCCTCTCCTACCTTCTCACATTTTTCACATTTTCTCCTTTGACCTCTGTCGTCCAGCGCCTTGTCTAGGAGTTTTCTTCCGTCCTTAATCATCCTCATTTAGAGCCAGGCATCCTCTTCTTCTTGCCTTTAGGTTTTTCTTTAGAGCTTTTTCAAAATGTATGAGATTATAGTGTCTTCTTCTAATGATAGTGATGAGAGGGAGATAGACGAGTATCACGACGAGAGTAGCTCTAGTGGTGGTAGTAGTAATAGCAGTAGTAGTAGGGGGAACACCACAAATGAGCAATACTTGTCTGGGGTTCCTAGAGTTGCCCTAGCAGTCCTCCAAGAAGAGATGAGGACGAGAATGGCCTCTAGGTCACTTGCTAGAACATCCACCAATGCCCCCTCGTCTAACTCATTAAGTGAAGATAGGACTTTATATTGTTGCGCTGTAGGAATCCTTTCTAGGACAGATGAGAAAAAACTTAATTTCCTTAGAAGTTGGTACCTGATCCCTGATGACCTTAACTCTCGTTTGGCCATCCGTGGTAAATGGTGTCGTAATCCTCATTTTGGGGTAGGTATATATAAGGCTTATCTTCTAGGAGAGCTTAGGTCGTCTCTTAATGGCTTTCTAGGGAAATACTCCATAGGTTAGGCATAGGCATTGATCAGCTCAACCCCAACGCATGGAGGCTTATCATATCCATGCAAGTTTTGTGGAGGGAAGTCTTTGTTGGGAACCGTTCTCTCACTGTGGACGAGTTCTTATATTGTTACAAACCCTCAGAAATCAGTCAATCCCTAGGCTTTTACTAGTTTTCTGCTAGGGGTTCAAACTGTAGGTTGGTCAAGTCCCTCCTCACGTCTGATAGGAGATGGAAGACGGAGTTTTTTTTCGTCTCTGTGTTCTGGGCAGGAAACCCTGTTGAGGTAGGCAGGGATCCATTTCTTCCCTACACTGGTGAGATGGGGAATCTTCGTCCAAAGAGTATGTTACTTTTCACTACTCGTTTTATTTCTTTTGTTATATGTAACTAACTCTTTGTTTTTTTACAGCTGTAAGATGACCTTCCTTGAGTAAGTTCTACCTTGATTGCGTCCAACAGGCACGCTTATTCACGAACAGGGCTTTCCATTCTTTGGTTACTTTACGTCGTCTAGCTACTTGGAGGTTTGGACCTTAACCAATTGAGGCACTTGCCCACGAGCTTACCATGCACAGATGTGAGTTGCCTACATTGCGTCCTAATTGTTTACTTTACCTAAACTCTAACACATTTTTCTTCTTGTAGGAATGACAACCATGAAGGAGAATAAGAGGAAGGATTTGGTTGATGAGGAAGCCATGCAAGAGGAAGAAGTCCATTCCCAACCTCGTCCATCTAGTTTAGAGAAAATGAAGACTCTATCCAAGACGATAGATATGGGGAGTCTTCCTAGTCGTCAAGGCCATAAGGAAGCAAGGTCTTCCGAATCTAGGATCGTTAAGAATGGCTCTGTCGTTCCTCCTTCTCCTGTTAAACAACCACCCTCAGTTTAGATCCTTGACTTAGTTTTATCAAACCCTCTTGAAGCCACCCCATCCAAACCTTCCAGTGGCAGTCCCATGACTCTTCTCAGGAGTAAAGGCCTTGCTTGGGAGAGGTTTCAACAAGCTATGTCTGAGGAGGATGTTGTCATATGCTATGACATGTCTGTGAAAGAATTTGAGCGTTCTACAGTTCATAATCTCTTCTAGGTACTTTTTCTTGTCCTTAGTCATTCATAAATTAATATACTCGTCCACTTGTCTCACATCCATTTCTTCTTATACAGGCTATGACTAAGTTTATGGTAGCATTCACACAAGCTTGTGAATTGGACCAACAAAGGGTTAGGCTGGAGGCGAAGGTTCACGAGATAGAGAGAGAGTTTAGTCATCGAGCTGAAGTGAAGGCCAAGCTGGAGGACGAGGTAAAGGAGCTGAAGAATCTCGTCAAAGAGTTAAAAGCAAATGTCGTCAAGAAGGATACTCATCTTGATCATCTCCAAAAGAGAAGCGACGAGCTCTACACTTTTCTGGGAGAAACTAGAGAAGCAGCTATCAGGGAGTTCAAAGTGTCCAGCGAGTTCACTGAACTTTTGGATAGAAACTATGTTGTTGGGTTTAAGGACTTCAGTATGGACACCCTTGAACACTTCCCTGGAGTGGATTTCAGCCCCATCAAGCTTCACGTCGCTACTGAGAGTTCTCTTCTCTAGATGAGTTTTGAAGATATAAACGTTGAAAACGATGCCTCCACATAACCTGCCAAGGACGATCCAAAGTCTGGGGATAATGCCCCCAGTGGTTTGTAAAAGAATTTGTAATCGTCTTCATTCACTTTCCTTGTTTTTCTTCTTCTTTTTCTTTGTTTTTAATTTTTTTTAAAGGATCCGTTGTTTTGGACCATTTAGATTTATATAAGTACATTAGCTCCTCCAAGTTTTAAGGACGGGCATTTATACAATTGCCTTTTTTAGGTTTGACACATTTAAGGGTTTTGGGCGATAATCGTCTACCCTCTTATTTATGAACATATTTCTATCCATGTTTGAACGTTCATTTTCATTTTTATTGCCAATTTTAATTCCAAGTGTCCTTCATCCATAATTAGGACTTTATTTTGGAATAGATGAATATTTTCCTCGTCTTTAGACTAATTCTTGGAATTTTGCTTGGCTATTTTTCTTTTCTTCCATAGCTTGGATTGCCCAGTGGATTGGATGTGTTGTCCATATAAAGTGTATTGCATGCATGCTTTTCTTCGCCCTTTATTTTTGGATGAGTGTACTAGGAAGTGTTTGTTCTTTCCCTTTGTACTTAACGTTATTGCCTTAGGTTTTATGGCAATTTTCCTTTTCCTCGTCCAAGGAAGACTTATGAAGATACATCTCTGCGTCCAGAGATTTTAAACGTCTTTAATTTCATATGGACATTAATTTCATAGAATCATCAACACTTAAAATCGTACATAACATCGTACATAAACATCAGAAAACTTAGTACGTAGCCTCGTCCCGAGGACATCATCCATGCTAGTACTTAGTCCTTTTTTAGGAAATTCAAATTGCTTTATATACAAAAGGACTTTGTTCATGACATCGTCCATAGTACACGCTAGTAGCTAGTGATTTTTAGGGAATTCAAATGCTAGAAAACATAAGATACTGTTGAAAAACATAAATGCTGAAAGATAACATAAATAAATTACTAGTGATTACTAATATTCTTTAATCTCATCTATGCTGACCTTCCTAATGAGTTATCTTCACTGGTAGTACTTCCTCAAGTGCTCCACATTCCATGGGTGCTCCAGTTTTCGTCCATTCAAGGCTTCTAAGTAATACGAACCTCGCCTTTTGGAATTGATAAATCTATATGGTCCTTTCTAGTTAGGTCCCAACTTTCCATGAGCGAGGTCCTTAGTAGCCAGGGACACCCATTTTAAGACAAGATCTCCAATGTTGAACTACCTTGGCTTCACCAATGCGATATGGTGCTTGGTCATTAGATTCTTGTAACTCGCCACCCTTTATTCTGCATCCATCCTCACCTCGTAAATGAAGTCAAGGTTTAGATGAAGATATTTCTCATTCTCCTCATTGTTATAGTGAACCATCCTATAACTAGTTAGACCAACCTCTGCGGGTATCACTACATCACTTTCGTATGCTAACTTAAAAGGAGTTTCTCTAGTTGGAATTCTTATTATCGTCCTATATACCTAAAGGATACTGGGTAATTCATCCAGCCATATCCCTTTTGCCCCTTCAAGCCGAGTCTTAATAATCTTCAGTAAGGATTGGTTTGCAACTTCAGCTTGTCCGTTAGCCTGTGGGTAGGAGGGTGAGGAGTAGTGATTCTTGATCCCTAACTACTCACAAAACTCTCTGAATGATGTATTGTCAAAGTGGCATCTGTTGTCTGAGACGAGCACCCTAAGAATTTCGAAGCAGCAGATAATGTTTTTCCAGACAAAGCTTCTGACGTTCCGCTCGATATTTGCCAATGGTTCTGCTTCCACCCATTTAGAAAAATAGTCAATCCCTACCACCAAAAACTTCATTTGCCTTGTTCCCATGGAAAAGGGACCAAGGATGTCAAGTCCTCGTTGAGCAAAGGGCCAATAGGCCACCATTGAGGTGAGGTATTCTGATGGTCGTCTAGGCACATTGCTATAGCGTTGACACTTGTCACACACTTTGACATAGGTTTTGGCATTTGCTTGCATGGACGGCCAATAGTATCCGATGCGAACTATCTTATGAACGAGGGACCCGACCCCCAAGTGGTTTCCACAGGCTCCTTCATGGGCATTTCTCAGGACGTAATGAAACTCTTCCGGAGTCAAGCATCTTAAATAGGGTTGGGAAAAACCCCTCTTGTACAACACATTTTCCATAAGGACGAACCTCGTTGCCCTCACCCTGAGCTTCCTTGTTTCTTCCTTATCCTTTAAGAGGAGCCCGTCTTTAAGACAATACATGATTAGAGTGGTCCACTTGGCTACTCCGTCTATCTGATGTAATTGTAGAATGTCAAAACTTGGGATGTACTGGACTTTAATTTGACCACTCACCATCTCATCTGTAGATGTTGTCTTAGCTAGGATGTCTACTTCCACATTATCCTTCCTTGGTATCTATTGAAATTGAGTTGTTGTTAAGCTTTTGATGCATTGCTTAACTTTACCTAAGTACTTCTTCATCTGCTCTTCCTTGGCTTCGTATTTTCTATTCACTTGGCCTATCACCAACTGTAAGTCTCCTTGGACGAGGACTGAATTTGTTCCAAGTGATCTAGCTAACTCTCAGCCCTGAAGCAAGGCTTCATATTCAACTTCATTATTGGTTATCTGGAACTGTAGACGGATTGCATACTCTAGATGATCCCCTTCTGGTGAGCACAAAACTATCCCAATTCCTTATGCATGCTGTGTGGACAAACCATCCATACGGATGACCCACTACTTTGCCCCTAGTCTTCATTTTGCTAACTACTAGTAGGAGTGAATTCGACAATGAAGTCCGTTAGGACTTGTGCTTTTATTGCTTCTCTTGGTTTGTTTTGCACGTCAAACTCACTAAGTTTTACTGCCTACTGGATTAGTCATCCAGCGACCTCTAACTTGTTCATGGCCTTCTTTAGCAGATGATTTGTTGGGATGTTGATTAAATGTGCTTGAAAATAAGGTCTGAGCTTCCTTACTGCTGTCACTAATGAAAATGCAAGCTTTTCCATGGGCGGATATTGTCCTTTAGCTCCCCTTAAAGCTTTACTGGTGTAGTAAATGGGCTTTTGTACATTTCCTTCTTCCCTGATCAAGGCCAAACTCACTGTATGAAGGGACACCACTAGGTAGAGATATAACTCTTCTCCTGGTTTGGACGAGCTTAGCAGTGGAGTTGAAGCAAGATAAGCCTTCAAGTCTTCAAATGCTCGTTGGCACTCGTCCGTTCATTCAAATGCTTTCCTTAGTACTTTAAAAAATGGTAAATACTTGTCAGTAGCTTTTGAAACAAACTTGTTAAGGGTAGCTACTCGTCTAGTAAGGCTCTGGACGTCCTTGACATTCTTCGGGGGCTTCATGTTCAAGATCGCTTGGATTTTATCAGGATTTGCTTCAATCCCTCTCCGTGAAACCATAGAACCAAGGAATTTCCCTAATGCAGCTCCAAAGACACATTTGCTTGGGTTCAGCTCCATCTTATATCGCCTAAGCGTATCAAAAGTTTCTTGAAGGTCGTCCAAATGATCTGTCTCCCTCGCGCTCTTGACCAACATGTCGTCCACGTACACTTCAACGTTTTGCCCAATTTGTGGACGAAATTTGTGATTAACCAGTCTTTGATAGGTAGCTACTGCACTTTTTAGACCAAAAGACATTACTTTGTAACAAAACAAACCTTGGCTTATAATGAAGGATATTTTCTCCTGATCTACCCTGTCCATCTTAATCTGGTTGTATCCTGAGAATGCATCCATGAAACTCATCAGTTGATGTCCAGCTCTTGAGTCCACTAGCTGGTTAATGCGTGGAAGAGAATAGCTATCTTTGGAGCGCACCTTGTTTAAATCTGTGAAACCTACGCACATCCTCTATTTGCCATTAACCTTTTTGACCATCACTACATTAGCTAACCAATTAAGGTAGTAAACTTTGTGGATAAACTCTGCGGTGACTAACTTGTGAACTTCTTCTTTGATAGCATTATCTCATTATGGGGCAAACACTCTCTTCTTTTGGCAGACGGGCTTGTAAGACGATGAGTAATCACACTTGGGTCAATCTCAGGCATGTCTTCATGGCTCCAAACAAAAACATCTGTGCTCTTTTTTAGGAATCCAACGAGATCCTGCTTCGTCTTCTCCCCTATACTCGTCCCAATCTTAGTAAACTTCTCCGGGTTGGACTCGTCTAATGGTACATCTTCCAATACCTTAATTGGCTCAGCCAATGTTCTTCTTTCTTCAATGTTCATTGTCTGCATCTGCTTTTTTATAGCCAACATTGCTAAGTAACATTTTTTAGTAGGTAATTGATCTCCTTGTACTTTTCCAATGTCATACTCCGTTGGGAACTTGACAGACAATTGATAGGTGGACATTGCAACCCTCCACCTATTCAAAGTTGGTCATCCAATAATGGCATTATACAAGGACGAACAGTCTAAAACAAGGATCTTCACTTCCTTATTGATTTGCTGTTATGAGAGACCGCGCCCCCGGCCCATTTTTTTGGATGTTGGGCTAAACCCACATGAATGGGTGGAGTGGTGTTATTGCCTCTCAAAATTGAGGTTTGACTGATTATATTTACCCCTTTAGATTAAGGGTTTTACAATGGAGTCATCACTTATTTAATTGTTGGAAAAAAATAAGAAAACCAAAATTGAAAAATTATTCATTTTATTAATTTGAAATTGAATTTACATTGATCATAGGAAAATACATGGTTTTGGTCCTAGATACAATCTAAGATAAAGCACATGACTTTGTTTCCTAGTTACAATCTAAAAATTGAAAATTAAATAAATAAGCATTCGAGGCTATGTTATAAGGTGGGACGGTGTTAGGCACCCATCTTGCCCGGTGAAACCGGTCTTTTAGACTATGGTGGCCAACATTCATATCATATCATCCAATATGTCAATCAATTTGCATGTTGAATTTAATGTGTGTGCGTGTGATAAACCCTAATTCAATTTATTAAGCATTGCATTTTGATTAAAAAATAAGTTCTAGTGAATGTGCGTGGATGGTGATATCCTAGATTTAAGGATTTGAAAGAATGGTGAAACAAACATCTTTTTCATATTTTTGATATGGATTTGAGATCAAAGCTAGTATTATGTATGAACATGCGATGAACAACTAAGAACATATGAAGAACACATAAGAACATTTAAGAACATCCAAACATATTCAAGGGAATTTAAATAATTACTATCATACTTTAATCTTAAATTCTCATCATGGCAACACAAAAAACAAGTTAGGGAAATAGATTATACCTTCATGCAAGATCCATACGATGGACGAGGAGACTTCTAGTAGAGATCCTAAGGGTGGAGGAAAAGAAGAGTTAGGAGAGGGAGAGTCAGTCTCACTCAATATCTTAAGATTCAGGAAGACCAAGATATGACAAGACTACTCTACTTCACTGGAACTCAAGAGAGGAGTTTTTGTGTGTGTCTTGGAATGGAGGAGAGTGGGGGATTTATATTGTAGTGGTGGAGAAAATATGAATGAAATGTCATTTATTGAGGGTTGACAAAGAATCATGAACCTAGACCTTATTTTAGCCTTTGGGGATAAGTGCATTAAATTTAGAGATTGGTGAGAGTGAGGAGCAAGCAAAATTCGGTTTTCCCGTGACTACTGTAACAGCCTGTAGAGCCAAATTCAAAAAATCATATTTTACTCAATTCTGATCGGAGTTGTCTTGTTCTTGTGTTCAAATTGAAGCCTCGGGTGTCTAATTTTTGGAAATATTAACCTTATTCATAGATTCAAAATATTTTGAGAGCTATCAACGAAATGGTGAGTAGAGGTCATTTGTAGAAAATAATTTCAGCACAATTAACATTAATAAGTCCCAAATTAGTTTCCAATTAACATTAATAGGCTCCAATCACTCCCATTCCAGACTTAATTAATTCCAAATTTACCCTAATTAAAAGATAATTGTACAAATTAATCATTGAATAATTAATGTTTGACTATCTAATTGTTTAAGTGTGTGCAACCTTATCATAAAATGTCATCCTAGCCAATCAAATTACGACACGTCATTAATCTCAAATTGATTATAATTATAACCAATTGAAATCAATTGTTTATAATCACATATAGTCGAACTTAATTTGTGATAGTGCATCTCGACCATTAAAACTTGATTTGATGATAACTTTCAATCTGATGGTTCGATTAGGGCTTATGACCAGTTAATTTAATCGTTACAACATCAGGATCATTTTGGTGAAATGAGATTAAGGATCTACTGACCAAAATCAAGATGTATATTTCCAAGGTGAAAGTACCCTTTTATTCTTAATGTGAGGTTAAATGCAGGTTGCGAAATGGGGTGTCAACAGTTGTAGGTAAGAGCCAACCATGACTAGCAAGGAGATGGTGCCTACTAGAAGAACCTTTATTCCTCTAAACTCGATCAATGACACATTCACTAGATGAAGTAATTCCTTATTAATCCTCATTTGCTGGAAGACTGAATAGTAGAGGATGTTTGCTGAACTTCCATTGTCTATTAACACCCTTCTAGTTGTATAATTTGCAATCGCTAAAGTAATGACAATCGCATTGTCATGAGGATGGTGCAGTCATCTTACATCTTCGCCCATGAAAATAATGGTCGGCTCATCTTCTCTGATCATCCTTGGTGGTCGTCCAGATATTTGAACATTCTGGACTTCTTGCAGGTAGATCTTCCTGGCTTTGGACGAGCTTCCTATTAATGTACTCCCTACAATGATCCTTATTTCTCCAAGCGGTTGACATGCTGGTTCTTTTGCTTTGCCCTTCATTGGCTGTCTCTCGTCCTTATGGTCTCGCCCAAGAAATTTTTTTAATGAGAGCTTCAATCTGCTACTTCAAGTAATAACATTCGTCCGTATCATTTCCATGGTCACAGTAAAAACGACAGTACTTGCTTTTGTTCCGCTTGCTAGGATCTTCTTTCATCCTCTCGGGCCATTTCAAGGATGGATTGTCTTTGATCAGCATCAACACTTAGTCAAGCGGAGTATTTAAGGGAGTGTAGTTAGAGCATCGTCTCGAGGACGACCCTGCTTTCTTGCTGTCGCAATCCCTTTTCTCCCCTACTTTGGCTTTCTTTGGACAAGGACCTTGCTCTAGATGGTGTATATAACCATTTTTCAGTCGTTCACTTTTCTTCTTTTTCTTGGCAATAATCGCGTCTTCTACGTTCATGAAACTTTGGGCTAAATGTATCAACTCAGCCATCATCTGTGGCTCCTAGTCATACAGTTTATGGATGAACAAGTCTGAACTGACTCCATTCTAGAAAGCTGCTAAAAGGATCTTGTCATCCATCTCATTTACCAATAGGGCTTCTTTGTTAAAACGAGTAATAAAGTTACGCAAACTTTCATTTTCTCATTGTTCCATGTTTAACAAGCTAGATGAGGATCGCTTCTACCTTTGTCCCCCAACAAAGTTGTTGACAAACAACTTACTTAACTCCTGGAACGAGGTTATGGTGTTTGGTGGTAGTTCACCAAACCATACTTTGGCTAGACCTTTCAACATGGTAGGAAAGGGTCTGCCAGTCGCTCAATCTGCCCAGGTAGCCCAGCCTAGCTTCGTTGCTCCAGCCTTCACAATTCACAGGTATTTAATCTATCCTTTCCTTCAGAACCTAATAAAATGTATATAATACTTGTGAACTGTGAATCTCAGAATCTGTGCTTGTGGATTGTTTGTGTTTTTACTGATGAGTGATGAACTGATGTTGGTGATTGTGAATTGAATTTGTGATTCTGTGCTGCTGCTGCTGCTTGTGGTGTTTTTTTTTGGCTTTTTGTGTTTGTGACTCTCTATCACTCTGTGTTTGTGACTCTTTCTCTTGTATTATATAGATAAGAGAGATAGAGAGAGAGTAGAGTTTATAGAGATTACTTAGATTAGAGAATATTTGTTTGACTGTTTGTTTGTTCTTTGTTGACTGGTAGTTGGGCATAATAGGAACAAGTGACAGGGAAAAAAAAAGAGTAAAGCTAAGAAAAGTTTTTGTTAGTAGTGCTAAATAAATTTATAGTGTCATAATGTCAGTAGTGGGATTGGGTTAGTGGGTCAATGTCAGAAAGATGGAGACAACACAAAGACAGAGATAAAATTGATAAATAAAGGCAGACCAAAGACATAAAGAAAAAAACAAATCATATAATATAGAAAATTGTCAAATAAATTTAAGAAAATAACAGTGATTTACTTGCGCCTATTGTTAACTCATAATGCTAAATTAGATAAATTTATAAATTGAAAAGAAGTGAGAAATACTAAATTTATAATTAAATGTATCATGCATATTACCTAGATTCTAGTATTTGTCTTTAGTTAGTAACAACAACCGTTTGTGCGATAATATATATGATTCTTATTTTATTTGTAGATCATGAAAAAATCAACCGTTTGAGTATAATGTAGTCCAAGATCCAGAGTTCAAAAAATTGAAAAGTTTATCTAAGTTGTGTCAATGGTTAGTGAGAACTAGAAATTCAGAACACTACAAACTTGTTTATAGAATTGTGAGACTTGTGCTTACTCTTCTAGTTTCTACTAGTACTACAGAGCAAGTATTTTCAGCTATGAAAGTTGTCAAAACTAACATTCGAAACAAAATGGAAAATGATTTTTTGACAGACTCTTTGATGTTATACATTGAAAATGATATAGTTTTGACATTTAGTTTGGATTCAGTTGTAGATGATTTTGAAGATTTGAAAGAGCGTCGAGTTCCCTTTTCATAGATGATTGTATTAAGAAACAATAGTGTTTCGTGTCTTTTGTTTTTGTTGGTAGATGATTGTATCTTAATATATTAAGAAACAATGATTTTTGGGTACTTGTTTTGGTTGATAGCTTATTTATCCTATATGGATGCGTATTTGAATTTTTTTGTTCGCTTATCTCCACTTCCCCCCCCCCCAAACTTGAAATCCTGGGTCTATCCCTACCGAGAAGAATATGATATTTACCTCCATTCATCAATATATTGGTGGCTATGATTGGGTCAAACTCTCTCAACAATCTTGGCTCCAACAAACCTCTAAAAGGATTCAGGTACTAAACTCAAGCTATATTTCGATTCTCTCTTTTTCCAAGGGTTTCATAATTGGACATTGAACCCATTTCATATGATGGGGGTTGCTAGTGTATTGGGCGATACCCTTCTATCACTACAAAAAAACTGGCCTACAGCGGCGGGCCAAAACCGCCGCTAAAGCCCCAAAAACCGCCGCTATAGGTCCATTTCACCTATTGCGGCGGGGGCTATTGCGGCGGTTCTACCCGCCAGGCTTGTCGCGACGCAATATCTCTATTGCGGCGGTACAAAAACCCGCCGCTGTAGATACGCTTTTTAGCGGCGGTTTTAGTCTATTGCGGCGGGCATAAAACCGCCGCTATACAACGTTCAAATTCGTTTCAGATGACTTTTAGCGGCGGGTCGTACCCGCCGCTATTGTGTTCACCTTTAGCGGCGGTCAAAAACCGCCGCAATAGGTCCACATTTTATCCATTAAACGTGGACCTATAGCGGCGCTTTTTGACCGCCGCTATAGGTTTGAACCTATAGCGGCGGGCTATAAGCGCCGCTATAGGTCCACGTTTAATAGATAAAATGTGGACCTATTGCGGCGCTTTTTGACCGCCGCTATAGGTTTTTTTTTTTTTTTTTTTTCAATGCGCTTTGCATCAAACCCATTACAAAGAACCTGTTTTGCATCAAATACATTGTTCAAACCTGTTACAAAGAACCTATAATAGTTTTAGCTCTACTATCACAATACCACAAATATATATATATATATATATATATATCTACAAAAAAAAATTACTACAAATTATCACTAGAGAGTAGAGAGAGAAACAATAAGTCTACTTGCACAATAAAGTCCACAACTTTTTTCACAACAGTTGAGTTTGCAAGTTGTAATGTACAAATCATAATTTGCCACCTCAACCAGTTGTGAATTTGGTTGTCTCTAGCTTTACTCGGAGCAAACTCAAGCCATATAATTATGCATGACAATAGTTGTCAATTTAAACACCATAAAAACAATAACCCAAGTAATGTTTTCAGTTGAACCAAATGGAGGGTATACAACAACACAAATACATAATATTACACAATTGGAGTAAACCCAATTAAACATAATGATTCTCAACCAAACACCATAAAAACAAAGACCCAGACAATAAATGTTTCAACTGAGCCAATTTTTACAAATTGGGTGCCAACCCAATAGCCAAAAACACAAACACGCACACAGAGTAACAAAGAGTATCTAGTAAAAGACACACACCATTGCAGTACTAAGACAATTGAGAACCAAAGGCCTATTCAAAATTGCTGTTCTAGACCAAGCTTTGCCCTCAACCAATACCTGCAGAGAGAGACAGAGAGAGAAAGAGAGTTAGCGTGTGGGGGTTAAAGAAAGAGAATAGACAAAAGGGTATTCTTGAAAGTTGAAACTGACTTGGTTGTCAAGTTCATCGGTAATAGTAGTGTCCAAAAGAGAACAGAGAGCTCTTGTGTGGTATTGGTTGAGGAAACAAAGACTGTGAATGCGAAGATTGTTGCGCCTCAGCAACAAGGCAGCCTTAAACCTCTGCATCATTTAGCCCACCCACTCTTTCAAATTCTGCCCCAACACAACTCAAGCTCTCTACTCTCTAGTGATAAATTGATAATAAAAAATTCTGAGGAAAAAAAGAATAAGCATCTTGCAGCTTAAAATTGACCCAGACTAATAACTATACCTTCTAAACAAAACCTTGCAGACTAGTTGCTGAAATGAATATAAATAGATCAAATTCGAGCAATTATAAAGTTACAAAGTACCTCAAATCTTTAAATCCAGCAAGTTCCATCCTTTTGTATATATTGCTTGGTAATTTAATCATATATAGTCAAAGGGACATAAACGCAACAAGGGGGTATAATGAAAGTACATAAGAAGAATGCAAGAGAGAAACAAACTCTTTATTGCTATAGACTATTTTTTATTGAAATTTTCCAGCCTTGAAATCAGACTAATTTCAAGAATAACCACTTACGAATAAAGTTTGTATTTTTCGTGGCCCTTTAATTTCTCCATCACATGCTTTACTAGATTGTCTTGAGAGTAGCTTTTCCTTTATTACCATCCATAGGGTGAAAGAATGTTGCGAGAATTGCTAAGGAAAACCAATAGATATCCATGTAATTCACCATAGGTTTGTTACTGCTAACAGAATTCAATGTATCACTAGAGTTATAAACTGCACTTGGAGAAGAAAGTTGAGTAATAGTCATTTTTATTACTTGAGAAATCAGTTGTGGGAATACCCCTACCATTTTTGAATCCTCTAGTCTCATTCTTTGTCACTTCCAGCAATTAGAGTAAAATTTAGATACAATAATTTAGATGCAGTGTATTAAGTTCTCTAATTAAATTCAAACACTTGAATGCATTGTCCAATAAAACAAAATTAGTGTTTCTTTTTTAAGGATAGTTAAATTTAATGCAATCATAGAATTCAACGTTGCAAAAAAGGGAAAATAGTCAAGTGGGGAATGCGTGTTGGGTTGGTTTTTTTTTTTTTTTACTCCATTGTTAATTTGGTACACGTACAACTTCTACAAACTTCTACAAAAGGTCTTGACCAAACCTTAGAAAATTATTGTAATTTTTAAAGACCAAAAGGACTTTATCAAAGGAAAAGACCATAAGGACTTTTAATTTTTTTATATTTAAAAAAAAAACAAAACGACTTTTATTTTAAAAAATATACTCAGAATCATAGCAAAACGCGAAACTTATACAAATAAATTCAATAAACACAGTTCAAAAACTATACAGAACCTTCTCAATCACTTTTCTGCGTTACCCAACTCAAATGCATGTCTTTATGGATAGATTAGTGACAACAACAACAACAACAATGATAAATTTAGTCAAGCTTGAAGCACCAATCATTCAACTTTTGCTTGCACGTAATAAATTTCAAGACAGAAGATAGGGCTTCTGTACCTCTTTGCGATCACCAAACTTGGAAGAGCCTCTGTAATCCCTGTAACTTCCTCCAAAGCTCCGATTCTCTCTGTGACCGTGATAAATACCAGTGTTCGGCCTCGTCACTCTAACATTCCCTTTTCCGATTGTGAAATCCCCAAATTTCCAAAAACAAATTTACATAAAACATTACAATAGTATCCGTGTATCGTACGGGAAACTTACTAGTTATATATAAATATTGGAAGAAGAAATAAAATATCAGTAAAATTATGAAGTCAAATTAAACTCTGATTCAATAGCTGTGGAAATCATACAATTTTTTATAACATTTAAAAATAAATAAATAAACCCACTAATGACATACACCGAATTCGGATTGCAATGCACAAACCTTTACATCATAATCTAACCACCAACACCACCACAAATATAAATCTAAATAAATAGATAAAAACCAACACATTGTACACGTTATATGCAAATTGACACATAAGTAATTTGAATGAACTAATACGGCGTTGAATTGAAGAGCAACAAAACATGCCAGTCCTGTCAAAATCAATAATTTTATAAGTTCAATCTTCAAAATTCAAAGTCCAAATTGACATTCCCACAAAACGTCACAGCCAGATTTGTTCAAACCCCAATAAAGTACCTTATTACAATAATCAACACTTAAAATCATGTTCCATATGAACGTAGACCGAATTTTTTTGGTGGATACAATGAACGAGAGCAACAATAATACATAAAGAAAAAGAATTTTTAAAAAAAAACTAAGATTAATGAAAAGAAAATACTAAGTACGTTAGGATGAACCTGTGAAAGTTTTGATCACCTCCTTAACCTTAATTTGATGGCAAACTGAGATTGGTCTTTAAAATAACCAAAATTCACAATTGGGTTGAGTATTTTTCAGACTTTTTAATAACCAAAATTCTATTTTCTTGTTTTGCTTTCACTAGTTTCTCGGGAGCCAAACAGAGAAAAAAAAAATTCCAGCATAAAAACCAACGTACCTGTAATCAATGGCGGCGGGGCCTTGAGAATCTTGGACGAGATTCGACAGAAGGTTCTGGAAGCAAGAAGCTGATGAGCGGTCTTCTCGGAAAGAGTGAGAGGTCCCGAAGTTCCTAGAAGCAGAAAACGGAGTCGGTGCACTGGGATGGT
Source organism: Castanea sativa (assembly GCF_040712315.1). NCBI lineage: Eukaryota > Viridiplantae > Streptophyta > Magnoliopsida > Fagales > Fagaceae > Castanea > Castanea sativa. The sequence continues at coordinate 29,754,668 of NC_134013.1, forward strand.
TGGGCTAGGCTCGTCGGCGTCGGCTCTGGGCTCAGCTCGGCTCGTTGGCGGCTGGTGGTTGGTGGCTGGCGAGGTTCGACCTCTTCTGATTAAAGTCTCATTGAGAAAAAAAAAATGGTGAGGGCGACGACTCTGGTGGAAGAGAAAAGAATTTGGGGAAGGGGGCGGCTGGAAGAAAAGTAAAGAAATATTTATATGATGCTACTGCTAGGGTTTTAAAATCTGAAATAAGAGTTTTAAAATTTAAAATAAATTCTAACAAAGCCAAGCCTCGAACTAGTGACCAGTTGGGCAAAACACGTGTTGCACACCACTAAGCTAGTGATGCGAGTACACATTCAAGTTACATATAAAAATATATATAATAAATATATTTTACTATATTATAATAAATTATATATTTTTTTATTACTATTTAAACAAATATAATTAAAATATATAAATTATATCTATCTATATATATTAAGAGAATTCAAAAAGTTAGTTATTACTCTTTTTACCATCAAAAATACCCCTAAATTAATTAACCAACAACTTAAAAATGGAGTTAAAATAGTAAATTGACAAAAGATAGTTAGTTATTACTTTTTTATAGTAAAAAATACCCCCACCTAAAACTTAAAAATGAGGTTAAAATAGTAAATTGACAAAAATGATAAATTCCTACTTCTACGTTGAAATGTCTTCCTACTTTTAATAAATTCATACTTCTACTCAATAGCTTAAAAAACTCCCAACGTATTTATCTTCTCCACATTTTCTGAATAGAATTTCTCATAAAAAAGAAACGTGTACAATAAAACTTCCCCACTTTTCGTCTAAAAAAAAGAACTTCCCACTACTCACGTTTGAAAGAAAATAACTACCCCTCCAATACAATAAGGAAAAACTATCCCACGTTTAAAAAAAAAAGTGTCAGACTAAACTAATTGAAATGAGCGTGTCTTTGCCACTAGGAAACCAGGAACTTTCTTGAAATAATTTGTACAAATTAATATTTAATATATTTCGTGCCATTCTTAGATTTGAATTTAACTGTTGGATTTGAAGAGTGTAATGAAAGGTTCACTCTGGTAAATTATAGTCACAATTAGACGGCTGGATTTAGAGAAAGGAGCAGTCAAAGTTTAGTTAAAGTTGGTCAAGCCCGATCAAACTGAATAGATGGTCCCGATACCACTAGGCTTGGTGAAATTCATATTCAAATCTTGATCATTAGGATTGAAGAGTATGATGACATAATGGTGTTGGTAAAATTTGAGACTAATTGGATGGTCAGATTGAGAGAATATATATACCAATATAAGTACACAACACATGTCCATCACGTACCATTATTAGATTTGAAATCTAATTGTTGGATTTGAAGAGTGTAATGAAAGGTTCATTTTGGTAAATTATGGTCACAATCAAACGGTTAGATTTAGAAAAAGGCGCGGTCAATAACTTATTATTGAATGTTACACCAACCAATACCTTATTATTGAATTCTTATTTTGAAAATCCAACCGTTAGATTACATATTCTATATGTTTTTAACTGGCATGCCAATTTGCATGCCAATCAGATGTAATTTACCATTTGATTTCTAAACTCATCTTTTATACGTTATTTTAAACTACAAAAACTTGAATTTAAACAATTGATGATGACATTGCTATTAATCTTTGATCACCTTGAAATTTTTTAAGAATGAAAAATATATGAAGATAATGTAATCTAACGGCAGATTTGTCAAAATTCACATCGAATTAAGAAATATAGGGTTGGCTTCAAGTTACACTTGATGTAACTCTAAAAAATGTTACACCAACCAATAAGTTATTGTTGAATTCATATTTTGAAAATCCAACTGTTGGATCACATTTTCTATATGTCCTTAACATGCATGTAATTTTCATGCCAATCGGATGTAATTTACCATTTGATCTTTAAACTCATCTTTTATGCATTATTTTAAACTACAAAAACTTGAATTTAAACAATTGATTGATGTCTATTAATCTTTGATCACCTTGAAATTTTGTAAGAATGAAAAATATATGAAGATAATGTAATCTAACGGTAGATTTGTCAAAATTCACATCGAATTAAGAAATATAGGGTTAGGTTCAAGTTACACTTGATGTAACTCTAAAAACTGTTACACCAACCATTAACTTATTGTTGAATTCATATTTTGAAAGTCCAACCGTTGGATCACATTTTCTATATGTTATTAACATTCATGCCAATTTTCATGCCAATCGGATGTAATTTACCATTTGATCTTTAAACTCATCTTTTATGCGTTATTGTAAACTACAAAAACTTGAATTTAAACAATTGATTGATGACATGGCTATTAATCTTTGATCACCTTGAAGTTTTGTAAGCATGAAAAATATATGAAGATAATATAATCTAATGGTAGATTTGTCAAAATTCACATCGAATTAAGAAATATAGGGTTGGGTTCAAGTTACACTTGATGTAATTCTAAAAAATGTTACACCAACCAATAACTTATTGTTGAATTCATATTTTGAAAATCCAACCGTTGGATCACATTTTCTATATGTTCTTAACATGCATGCCAATTTTTATACCAATCGGATGTAATTTACCATTTGATCTTTAAACTCATCCTTTATGCGTTATTTTCAATTACAAAAACTTGAATTTAAACAATTGATTGATGACATGACTCTTAATCTTTGATCACCTTGAAATTTTTTAAGCATGAAAACTATATGAAGATAATATAATCTAACGGTAGATTTGTCAAAAATCACATTGAATTACGAAATATAGGGTTGGGTTCAAGTTACACTTGATGTAACTCTAAAAAATGTTACACCAACCAATAACTTATTGTTGAATTCATATTTTGAAAATCCAACCGTTGGATCACATTTTCTATATGTTCTTAACATGCATGCCAATTGTTATGCCAATCGGATGTAATTTACCATTTGATTTTTAAACTCATCCTTTATGCATTATTTTCAATTACAAAAACTTGAATTCAAACAATTGATTGATGACATGGCTATTAATCTTTGATCACCTTGAAATTTTGTAATAATGAAAAATATATGAAGATAATGTAATCTAACGGTAGATTTGTCAAAATTCACATCGAATTAAGAAATATAGGGTTGGGTTCAAGTTACACTTGATGTAACTCTAAAAACTGCTACACCAACCAATAACTTATTGTTGAATTCATATTTTGAAAATCCAACCGTTGGATCATATTTTCTATATGTTCTTAACATGTATGCCAATTTTCATGCCAATCGGATGTAATTTACCATTTGATCTTTAAACTCATCTTTCATGCGTTATTATAAACTATAAAAACTTGATTTTATAAAAAAATCTTACCTATAGCGGCGGTCACAAAAAACGCCGCAATAGATCTCATCTACTGCGGCGGGCCAAAAATGCGCCGCAATAGGCGACATATAGCGGCGGTTTTTGCACCCGCCGCAATAGGCCCGCTGCAATTTCAGGGTCTATTGCGGCGGGTCATTGACCCGCCGCTATATCTCAACCGAAGGCCACTAAAGCAAGTCTATTACGGCGGGTCACTGGCCCGCCGCAATAGTACGCCGCAATATACTAGGTCTATTGCGGCGGGCCATTGACCCGCCGCAATAGATCTCATGTACAGCGGCAGGCCGAAAAAGCGCCGCAATAGGCGATCTATAGCGGCAGTTTTCGCACCCGCCGCAATAGGCCCGCCGCAATAGGCCAGTTTTCTTGTAGTGTATGCGCTCTCATGGTGCCACCATAGTAAATACTTTATTTGAAGATGACGATGGCACAAATACATTACATGTTTTTAACCCAACTTAAGCGGAAGAAACTTAGTTTTTGTTTACCTATTTTTAATGCTTTCTCCATTCCAATTTAAATGGCATACTTTTCCTTTTGCAGAGTTAAGACACATCAATACATCTTCACTTCATAAGAGTGGAAGTTCTTTGATTGCCTAGATTACCTTTTACCTTTTCTTGAAAATCAAATAAAGTTCTTTCTAAAATTCTAGTCTAAAATGCCATATAATGGAAAATTTTTGCATAAACAATTTTTCCCATTTTTCATTGCAGGAAGAATACATGTCTGGTGCAGAGGCCTAAAATTAAAAATAGCTGCACCAGGACTTGCATTCCTTCACATTCCTCCACGCGAATTTAACTATAGTTCTGATTTACCAAAAATTGGTGTGCAACAAGAAGCTGTTAGCAGCGCTGGCTAGAACTCTGGCTTATTCACAACCTTGTTGCGTGCAAGAGATGTGAAGGCTCTTCTTTTTGGCCATGATCACATCAATGACTTCTGTGGTGACCTATTTGGTATCAAACTCTGTTATGGTGGGGGAATTGGATACCATGCTTATGGTCTGGCTGGATGGCCAAGAAGAGCAAGAGTAGTGGTAGCGAACTTGGAGAAAACGAAAAATGCCTGGGGACTAGTCCAGTCAATTAAAACTCGGAAGTGCCTTGATGATCCAAATTTCAGCGCCATTGATGATCAGACACTCTGGGATTTTCAGTTTTATTAGTTCAGTTATTCAATTTGAACTCAAATAAGATAAAAGATTAGTATTGTGATTTCTTGTTTTCAAATTGCCATTTATATTTTAGGATTTGTCGATCAGATTATCTTTTAAATTTTAGGAAATTAAGTTCGAAACCATTCTTCAAAATATTCATTACTTTTTGGAAATGCATTTTTATGGCCAAAAGGGCATTTGTGCTATTTTTTTTATGAATTTTAGGTATCAAAAAGTAATTTCATAAACATTTTGGGGTCAAAATGAAATTTGAAATATATTTGGTGTTGAAATGAAATTGGAAAGCGTAGGGTCAAAATATAATTTTGAAAAATTATGGGGTTGAAAAATATAACCTTGAAAAATTTGGAGTGTTAAAAGGAAAGTTTGAAAAGATATGGGGTTGGTTTGCAAGTTTTTGAAGTTGTGTTTGTGACTTGTGGACCCACGGGTTGGGGTGAATATTTGGGAGAAAAAAATTGTCGATGGTTTGCTAAGGTGTTGGGCTAATAATAATAAAAGCTTTGTTTCTCAAAAAAAATATAATAATAATAATAATAATAACAAGCCTTATTATACGCGCTTCGCGCATGCGATGAGGTTTTTTTTTTAATGGTCTTATTTTGTAGCAAAAAAAATGTGTTTTTATTTTATATATATAATTTTTATTTTGAAAATTTAATTTATAAGTGAATAAATCAATTTGAAAATCAACAGGAGAGTGACAATATTTTTTAGGCAATATTTTAGTAGGAGTTAGAGTTGTATTTTTACCGGATTATCCTTTAGTTTTGTCTCTATTTAAACATAGGGATGTAAGGATATTTTAGAACCGTGAAAATGAGGAATCTAAACAGGGGAAGTCCCTTAAATAATAGTATAGATAATAATAAAGCTTTTGGAAATCTGATGGGTTTGTATGTTGCAAAGGGAGTTATCATCTTTTACTATTTCTTTTATAATACTTTGTTATTTCAAATTTTAATCAGGTAAAACTTTAAACTTAATCTTCTCTAACCCGTGACACCCTCCATGGATAATGGTTACCCATTTTCTTTATTTGGATGTTATAAAAATTAATTATGGAAAATGAGAATAGATATCCCATTAATTGGTCAGAAGTTTTAAAAATTTAGTAAAGAGAGGGGAATAATCATAGAAATTAAGAGTAACAATTTTGATCATCATTTACTAATTTTAGAGAAACATATATACTAAATTGATGAAACCCAAGGACAAAATTGACAATTTAAGCTCTGTTTGTTTCAACGTAAAATATTTGCAAAAGTAAAATATTTTACTGAAAATATTTTCATTTTACAATGTTAGGTTTGCATTCCTGAAAATGAAAAAAAAGAGAGTATGTTTTAACAAAATGAAAAAAATTTAAGAATCTCACAACCACCACTTAATCCGGCAAAATTTAACCCACCTCCACACCACCATCCACCCAAACCACCACCATATCTGCACAAACCCACCTACCACCACCCTAACACTCCACTGACTGACTGACAACTCAAATCCACAAATTGGAGAAGGAAAAATAAAGGCCAAAACCGGTCAACCACCCTCCATAACCCACAAACCATTCTAGCCACCCAAAAACTCAACCATGACAGTGATCCACAAACCGTCCTAGCCACCCACCACAACTTAAAAACCCAGCCACCCACCATAACCCATAAACTAGCCAAAAAGCCCACAGTGGTTAAAAAACCTAAATCTAAGAACCGATGGGTGAGTTGACAATGATGGAGGTAAAGCCGGTGTGATGGGGGATAAATGAGTCGGCGATGGAGTCAAAGACAGTGTATGGTTGGACAGAAAAAAGAATCGATGGATTTGAGTGGTCAAACCAAGAATCGGTGGGCGGAGGTGTAGAGCCAACGATGACAGAGGTGGAGCTGACGATGAGAGCCATCGGAAATGGGTGGCGCTACGAACCTGAGTGGTTTAGTGTCTCTGGTTTGTGGTGGCAAAGGTGGAGCTGACGATGAGAGCCATCGGAGATGAGTGGCGCTGCTAACCTAAGAATGGTTTGGTGGCTCTGATTTGTGGGAAGGGAGAACTGAGAGTGGGAAGGGAGAGAGTCATGAGAAATAGTGTGAGAGGTACTAAGGGAGAGATAGCGTTAGAGGGACTTTGGATTGAGGGAGTGAAAGCATCGGGTTGAGAGCAAGAGAGCAAATGTAAAATGTTTTACCAAAATTTTAAGTGTAAAACATTTTACATAAATTTTCCTAGTTGATTTGGTTGACTAAAAATATTTTACTTTTGATTAAATATTTTACTGCAAAACAGACACAGTAAAATGAGAAAATATTTTCCTAAAAATATTTTACATCAAAACAAACGGAGCATTAAATTTTGTAATATAAGTGGAACCCTCTCTTCCTTTCTCCCTCCAAATTTCTAAAATAATGGGGTAATTAAAAAAAAAAGGTTAGGAGAGGCAAGATATCCTTCTCTCGATTCTAAAATAATGGGGTAATTAAATATAAAAAAAAGGTTAGGAGAGGCAAGATATCCTTCGCTCCACTCCCCCTAATCCAAATAAGCTTCTAGAGTTGATTATTCACATTCCATGGAATTGCAAAATATAACTAAAAAAAAAATACTAAAATGCAAAACTCATCATCTATGTTTCACCAGAATTCTTTGTTTTTGTTCATTTTAATTCTGTAAGTTTTAAGTTATTTCATTTAAGGTCTCTTCTATCAGATTATGTTAAATATTATGGTAAATTGCCTAGATTTTTAATTTTTTACTTCAAACCTTTTAAATTTAAAAATATATCCAATTAATGATTGAAAAATATTGTCTAGAATTTTTTAAATTTTTTTTTTAATAGAAGTTGATGGAGATACCATAATTGAATAAACTTGAAACTTAGGACTAAAATGAACAAAAGAAAAATAAAATTGAAATGAATTATAGTGAAATTTAGAAGGTGAATTTTTCATTTTAGTAAAAAAAAGAATTAAAAGAATTTTCGTTTTTATAATTTATTTTGAGATCTCCCATAATATCTTTTTGGTTACAACAGTTTCCTAGAAAAACATAAATGCCAATGAGTTAGAGGTGACAAACAATGTTATCTATACCCTCATACAAATTTTGAAATATCATACTCTTTAGTTTAATTTTTTTCCTACGAAAAATGTTAAAACAGTAATATTATCTTACATACAAAAGGAAAAAAAAAAAACTGTTATTCTCACCAGCCATTTGTATTCAAATGTCTGCTTTCTATCTGTATTTGTTATCTATTTGAATCCAAATACTTTATTTATCTTTATAAAAAAAATACAAAATTACTTCTTCCAAAAAATGTTAAACGAGTAATACTATCTCACGTACAAAAGGGGGAAAAACCATTATTCTCTCTACCCGTTTGTATTTAAATGTCTGATTCATATTTGTATTTGTTATCTATTTGTAGTCAAATACTTTAATTATCTTTATAAAAAAAATACAAAATTACGTCTTAAAAAAAAAACTTACTACCTCAAGTAAAAACTACTCATTCTTATCCTGAAATTTCTATGTTTTTTTTAAAAAAAAATTCTTTAAAAATTCCATAATTTATGCTATCCAAATTCTATACAGGTATCACAAATCCTCATCCATTACACTAAAGGGTATGTTATTTTAGAATTTGTATGAGGGTATTTTGGTACATCAAAAATTTAAGACGAAACAAGAGAATCATTTTATTAGTAGTATACTAGTACAGATAAAAACTAAAATATTCTATAAAAAAAAAAAAGTTCTCCACAAACAATATTGATGTTCAAGTTGTTAGTGGGTAGATTTGTGTTTTTGTTTTCAAAATAGTGTGAAAACAGTTTTTAAAGCCTAGTTTTAAGATAATAATTTTTTGCATTATACAGGTTTGGCTCCTATTTCTAAGAACAATTTTTAAAATACTAAAAACCAAACATATATGTTTGGAAGACCATTTTATATTTTTTAGGAAAAGTTATATTTGACACCAAAATTAGCTGGTAGGTTACATATTAAAAAAAACTAGAGGTAAAAATGTAAAATAAAACACCAATGGCGTACAGAAAAATAAAAGGTAAAAGATATTTGTAAAAAAAAAAAATCAACACCAACGGGTACAACACATCTATTCGCTCTCTCTCTTCTTCCGCATCCAGCGCAAATATGTTGTTTTCAAAATTTTGTGATAATGATAAGCTTCAATATTACAGAGAGAATATACTTCATATTCCTATCTCCCATGATCTCGAATTCTATAAGGAAGAGATTCTCGGTGAAGAAGTATATTGTATACAACATTCAAATCACCATTCCCACCGATTTACCTATTTAAAGGAAGCACAGCAGAGCAGAACAGAGCACAGCAAAGTGAGATTTTTCAAACTAGGCTTTTAGATAAGAGAGAAAGGAAGTGCTTAGAAAGAAGAAAATGAAAGTGGGTTGTTCTTCAAATTTTGTGGAGGCAGTACTGCTCTGTCTCATTTTGTTCCCAATCGGCATCTTGGCTGACATGCCACTACGTTTTAGGAAAGATGGAACCTTTAAGATACTGCAAGTGGCGGATATGCATTATGCAACCGGCAAAAACACGACTTGTGAAGATGTGTTTCCGAGCCAAGAGCCTTATTGCTCTGACCTCAACACCACCGCCTTTCTCGAGCGCACGATCCTTGCTGAGAATCCCGATCTCATTGTTTTCACAGGTATGGGATTCGTTTGTGCTAACATAGGACGCTTTCTCTTATATTTCTTGTTGAGCCGAGCTTGAACATTCAAATACTTGTTAAAAGTCGGCTAGTTTACGTCCCTACCCATAGGATGCTATATATAAAATATTGATTTGACACTTGGGGGCATATAGCAATACAATATACAGTTTTTTTCTTTTTAGAGTCACATATTAACTTTCTTAAGCTTTTTAATCATCATGTTCTAACCATTGAAGTATTTGATTACGTGCAACAGGAGATAATATCTATGGGTTGGACTGTCCCGATCCAAAGAAGTCTCTGAGTGATGCATTTGCACCAGCAATCGCATCCAACATCCCATGGGCTGTCATTATGGGAAACCATGATGATGAATCTACACTCTCAAGGAAAGACGTAATGAAATATACGGTTACGTTAAAGAACACGCTGTCTAAATTTAATCCTGAGAATGCTGGTTATATTGAAGGTTTTGGAAACTATAACCTGGAAGTTGGTGGAGCTGAGGGCTCTAAGTTTGAAAACAAATCGGTCCTCAATCTCTACTTCCTAGACAGTGGCAATTTTGCAGACTGCTGCACAGATAGAGATTTTCCATTGCCAGGGCCGCCGGAGATTCATCGATATGTAATTGGCTATGATTGGGTAAAAAACTCTCAACAATTTTGGCTCCTACAGACTTCTAAAAGGCTTCAGGTACTTAACTCATATAAGATGCATTCAATTATTTGTCACTGATACAAGGATCACTATGCTTTTTATCTTTTGTTTTTGTGCCATTTGAAAACAAAGAGAGTTTAGCTTTTGTCTAAATGGAGAATGTGTGCATTAACAAAAATTTTCTCATTTTTTCATTGCAGCAAGAATACATGGCCGATGCAGAGGCCCTAAAATTGAAAGTTGCTGCACCTGCACTTGCATTCCTTCACATTCCTCCGCCAGAATTTAACAGTAGTATGTTGTCGAAAAAAGTTGGTGTGCAACAAGAAAGTGTTAGCAGTCCTTCCGTGAACTCTGGCTTATTCACATCCTTGGCTAGTGCAAAAGATGTGAAGGCTCTTATTGTTGGCCATGATCACCTCAATGACTACTGTGCTGAACTATTTGGTTTGCAACTCTGTTATGGTGGAGGATTTGGATACCATGCTTATGGTCTGGCTGGATGGGCAAGGAGAGCAAGAGTTGTCGTTGTGAACTTGGACAAAACCGAAAATGGCTGGGGACCTGTCCAGTCAATCAAAACTCGGAAGCGCCTTGATGATGCAAATTTCACCGCCATTGATGATGAGCTACTCTGGGATTTGGAGTATGTTTAGGTTCAATTTGATCGAAGTCAAATAAGATAGAAGATTAGCATTGTCATTTTCTTGTTTTCAAATTGGTTTTTATGTTTTAGGATTTGTTGACAAGGTTATGTCATCTATTTATGTTTTAGGGAATGCATTCTAAACTTTTATAAAGAAATATTCATTAGTAACTTATTTGTCCACTATTCTCAACCAAAAAAAAAAAAATATCTTTGTCCACATTATCAACATCCTTATCAAATGGTCTTTAACAATGGGACAATCATTTCTAAACAAAATCTTCTTTTGGAAATGTTTTAATCCTTAAAAGTTTTCTTGAGTTTTAATCCTTAAATTTGTATAATGGATTGGGGAACCCAATTCATATAATTGTTGACTCCATAAAAACAAAGGAGTCATCTAGAGTGTCAGGCTTGTCTAATGGCACTATTTAATTTCAGTCAATAATCAAGTATACTGAATTCCTCTTCGTTGGTACCGTATCAATACATTACTCTTAAATAAAATGTATATATATAACATATAATTGTAAATCATGAATTTTTTTTTTAGCAAGTTAATTATCAGTCATTCTCATTCCTAAAGCTATTTTTCACTTTGCATTTGCAATTTAAACCCGTAAAAACTTGGACAGCAGCTTTTGGACCAAGCATTTACCATAGATTTCACATCCGTTATAAAGTCTTTCTTTGGCGAGCTATAATCAAAACCAAAATAACAAAAACAAAAATAAAGAAGAGAAATACATACCTATAAGTCTATAACGACAATAGATGGGAAGGAATATTCCCTTAGAGAATTGATTAGATTCTTTTTTCTTTTTTTTTAAATAGAGCATATATAATCTTTGAAGAATTTCATCAGTTTTTTTTTTTTTTTTTTTGATACCAGACAAAGAGATTACAACACAAAATTTGGAGTTTGTCTTGCTATCATATTAGCAAGTTCCCTGCATTCAGTTAGTACATAGTCTGAAGTTTTCAAAAAAACTAGCATAGAGTATTGCTTAATAATATTATGAATATCTTCTATTAAGGATTCAATCCACCGAGGCCAGTAGCTCTTACAGCCAAAAGAGTTGAATTTCCTTGCTATCAGTCAGGATCACCACTCTTTGAAGACCCAAATGAGCATGTGTAGAGGAGTGCTTCACGGATCACTGCAAACTTTGTTTTCTTAGGCTCTTGGAATGCTGTGAAAAAGGCTTTTCTGACAAGTTGGCATCCTTCCTTTGATTTACTTATCAAGGCAGCACCTCTTCTTCCTCTAATCACTTTTCTAGAAACTTTTCACTTAGGGTCCGTTTGGATACAGCTGAAAATTAAAAAATACTGTAGCAAATAATTAAAAATGTAGCAAAATAATTAAAAATGTGTGAAAAATATTGTTCACGCCTCAAATCATTGTTTATGGCTAATGAACAGTAAATAGTACGCATCCCAAAAAAAAAGAAAAAATGGGGACTAAAACCACAAAACGCTAGAAACGCAGACGTGGGTAGAAATAATATCTACCCAAACATACACTTAATACAGCAATTGCCAATCTTCTTGGTAAGGCCAGGCAGTAGTAAGCTGCTGGCTGTCTCCCTTTGTTGTTTGTTCTTGACCTGTAATTACGATTTTCAATAAAAGCAGCATTGTACCTGTGCGTTAAAGCAGTTGAAGTTAGCATAACCTCCTTTGTATTGGGTAATTTCCCTTCGAAGACTATGCCATTTCTGTGATTCCATATACACCAAAGGGTGACAAACAAATTAGGAATGCAGTTCTTGATTCGGTTTTCCTTTTGGCTTCCTTGGATCCAGTTACATATCCAATCAGATATGGAGTGGTAAGGAAGTGTGTCAACACGAATGGTTAAAACACTGCCTAACCAAACAGCTCTAGAGAAAGGGCAATTAAGAAACAAGTGGTCTAAGGTTTCCCTATTTTCTTGATGACAGAAGGGGCAGGTATCAAAGCACTTAATGCCTCTATGGAAAAGAATGTTTCTTACAGGGAGGGTTGAGTGCAAAACTTTCCAAACGAAATGCAGAATTTTTTGTGGGAGTGGAACTTTCCATAAAATTTTCCAAACCTCTGGTGGGATAGTAGGTGTGTTAAAAAACAAAAATAAAATAAATAAAAATTGTCATACTTCACCGATCACCTTTTTTTTTTTTTTTTTTTTTTCCAATTCACTGTAGTTAGATTGAATCATACTTAAACTATAATTAATAAAAAAGAATTCCAATACTTGGTTTGCTACTCAAATGATTATGAAATACGGTTTCCTTGAATATATCTGAACCAGAATTCTTTTTTTTTTTTAATCAAAACCTCGAAGGAAGGGTTGGACATATGAGATCTTGACTCTAATTCTCGGTTCGCTACTCATTTTATAATTATTTTTAGAGGAAGAAAATAAGACAAATTGATAACAATAATAATGCTTTGGTTTTTATCCAAAAAAATTAATAAAATAGAGAAAAAGTTGATAAGAAAAATTACGTTATTTTTATACAAAAATTGATAAACTTATAAATAATTTAATTTAAACATTAAAATTTACATATGTTTGGATTTTTTTTTATTGGGAAAAGTAATGCCCTAAGAATATTGGTTTATAAAATATTTTTAGAAAGTTTCTATGATAAAATAATACAATAATTGATTTTCTTCATGGCTTTTTATATTTTCCGTAAAAGATGTGTCAAAACTTTCTTCAAATTGTCCATTAACCAATGCTCTAAACCAGAATTCTTTTTTTTTTTTTAATCAAAACCTCTAAGGAAGGGTTGGACATATGAGATCTTGAGTCTAATTCTTGGTTCGCTACTCATTTTATAACTATTTTTAAAGGAAGAAAATAAGACAAATTGATAACAATAATAATGCTTTGGTTTTTATCCAAAAAAATTAATAAAATAGAGAAAAAGTTGATAAGAAAAATTACGTTATTTTTATACAAAAATTGATAAACTTATAAATAATTTAATTTAAACATTAAAATTTACATATGTTTGGATTTTTTTTTATTGGGAAAAGTAATGCCCTAAGAATATTGGTTTATAAAATATTTTTAGAAAGTTTCTATGATAAAATAATACAATAATTGATTTTCTTCATGGCTTTTTATATTTTCCGTAAAAGATGTGTCAAAACTTTCTTCAAATTTTTCATTAACAAATGCTCTAGGGGCATCTACTAAGTAGACTTTTTTTTTTATATTACCATATTGCCATATCTATAATTTATTATTATATCCGATTCCATAATGTAATGGTTCTGTTTTTTAATGTTTAAGTTGTGCTAAATCAATTATAATAGGAAAAAAAATTAATATCAACAATTAAGCTTTTGTGTTAATCTTATTATAAAAATATATAAAGTATTAGAGGAAAAATTTGATAAAAACAATGAAGTTGTTTTATCCATAAAAAATTCTACAAATTTAATGCAGCCAGTTAACACAACTATAGTTTTTAGACTTAACTTTTTATCAAATAATTTCTAACTAATTTTTATGATCCATAAAAAAAAAATAGTCTTGTGGTATAATATTTACATAATTAGCTTCAATTATATTATATATTTAAAAAAGCGGAAAATTACAAAGAAACATAAATTACTATAACATAATTAAGAATATGTGTGTTGCGTAAGTGAATTCACAATTATTTAATTATTTTGGTTAAGTTATCTGCACAATTATTATTTTCACGTCCTTTAAAAGAGAGCGAGCATATAATTGGATTGGTTTGTGAGTATTAATCTAACTCCTATCTAGCAATGAATGGTTTGAGAAATTGATATCAAAGCTATATATTTCATCGACATGGGCAAAAATTTCCTTATATTGTCAAATCATTATGAAGTACATTCCTCCAAGTAATTCTTGAATCTTTTTAGCTAGCTACAACAAAGATACTAATTCTCAAGGAGCTACATGGTATTGATTTTTTAATAAATATAGCCACTAGTGCTCGTAAGAGTAGTAAATTCCTGTATGTAAACCTCCAAATTATGCCCAACACATAATTTCTCAATCATTGTATCACTATGGAATAGAGTCTAGAAGAAAGATAATTTTCTTTAACCACAACCATCTTTATAAAGAAAATGAAGGGGGCGATATCTCACCATTGTTCAACTTATTAATAGAAGTGCAAGGATTCATTTATTAATTATTATGAGTTTTCAGCATCTTTGAAGCTTCTAATATACATTATCTATGGCCAAATGCATTAAATAAATACATCCTTTGGCACCAAGACCAAGTCTTCTACTTGGAACTCACATTATGTATTTCTCAAGAATTTACTAAATACATACCAAGACCTAATACCCCGAAAATGTCCTACACATAAGGGACATTTTTGCCACCATGAATTTTCAATCCAAGTGTTGCAAATATGTCATTAGTTATTAAAGAATTGCCTTTGTAGTAATCAAACACCGTAGTTAAGGCCTAAAATAATATCTTATAAAGGAGATTGTGAATTTTCATTAATAGATCAACTTTATTAAAATCATGATCCAAGTTGGAGAACTAATAAATTCAAAAAGAATTTCATATAGTCAAGAGAAGTAGCGCTAGTGGCAAAATTTGGTAGTAATTTGTTTCAAACATATTCAAAGAATGTCATATGCTAAGTTACAATTTCTAATTTGAACTGATTCAAAGTCTATAACTAAAATAATTATATAAAAAAATTAAAGAATCGGTAGTTGCACTAATTTTTTAGGCTGCTTAACTAAACTAAACTTAAGAGGATAAAAAAAACGAACCTAAAAACCTTCAGTGGATAGGCATGCCAACCCTCCCATCTTGAGCAACAATGATGCACAAATGAGATAGGTGCAACTGCAAACAATACAATTATTGGAAATTTGTTGAGTCTTTGGGGACCACGATCCAACCAAATTTTTTTAAATTAAAAGTTCAAAGATTGGAAGGATAAGAACTAATATTAACAATTTTCAAGTTTATATAATCTTTATAGAGCCTAAGTATTAACAACCAAATTGATAATATGCATCTAGCAAGCTCTAATATACCTAGAACAGATCATCGAATACATACACACACACACACATACCTAGAACAGAAAATTATTAAAATTTCTAAGGCAACCTTAAAACGCATGAAAATTTTGAGTAGGGAAGACATGGAGTGGAATATATACATATCATGTATAACAAAGTTAATTTTGGACTTCGCAAATGATAAGCCTTGGATGGTAAAGTTACTTGTATCTACGCAGAAAATCTTGTGGCTTCTTTAACATCCAGAAAAAGTCATGAACACATATACCTCTACACATGTTGTATTGCACACACTACCTTAGAGTCTTGAACTTCTAGTTATGTCCCTACGCTTATTTTATGTGACTAAAGTTACCTAGACCCAAGATCACTGCCAATTACTTGGAGCATTGGACAACTACCCGCACCAAAAGAAACTTGACCTAAGACTTTTCATTCTTCTTAATACTTTCAAGTATTTGTTCCTCAGTTTTTATATGTCATGAGCAGATAATGGGTTTGGCTTCAATCCTAAATATGTGGGATCCATTTGTATTTACAAAAATTTGAATATTGATGGATATGGATTAACAAATTAACAGAATTTAACTACACCATGAAAAAAGAAAAATTATAAAATAAAAAACCCAATAGTAGGTTCTTTTTTTACCTTGACAGGTCAACCGTTTTGCTCGAGGTTGATCTTTTGGGTCATTCCTATATTTCTAGAATCATCATTCAGAATGTTAAAAGACCATATAGAAACCCAAAGTTCAAATTCCATTTAATTTTCGCAAGAAATTTTTTAGAAAAAATATTTGAAGTGCTACTTTCTATGGAAACAAAAAGGACATTTTATTTTTAAGAGAAACAAAGTTAGGGAGATTTACAGACCTGGCAAAATTGATGTCAAGCAAAGAGCACATCTCGGTCATGTATTTGAGGCCCTTTGGAGTCATTACTTTAAAATTGAGTTTGAAACGGAAAAGTGGAAGGTCGGAACTCAGGATAGCAAGAGATAGAAAGTGATGAGTTGGCGTAATTGAGGAGAATTTGGCTTTTGTAATAGACATGAAGAGGAGAGAGTTGTGTTAAAAGAGAACTTCAAAGCCACTACGTTAATTGTACCTGGCATTAATTGTAGTTATTACTTATGAGTACTTATTAGAGTTTGGCGGGGTTAAAAATGGGCTTGGGCTTGCTATGAACTTTGATTTTGGACGAAATCTTTTGTTAATTTTAAATGTCAACAGCAAAACTACTTTATTAAAATGTCATAGGACAAAACCTTATACTTCTCTACTTATTTATTTATATATATATATATATATATTTTTTTTTTTTAATATTGATGAGTTGGACTTAAACATCACGTACACATCCACTTTATTTACCCGCCCAAAACCCCAAAGATCTTGGCAACCTCTTTTGGCATTTTGGTAAACTCCGACACGTTCATTGATATTTGCCTTCAAGGAATCAAACAAAATGAAAAATAATTTTTAATTATTAAGAAAAACTTGAAAAATGATATTAATATTAGTGAGGAGTAGCTTGATATGAGAGTGAGAGATTAAGATAAGGTGCAATAACTAGAATATTACACCGATACAATATTTTTGAATGGTTGAAATTGAGAATTGAAAGAAACAATTTTTAATCTCAACCATTAAATAAAAAATGAGAGTGGTAAAAAATTAATGTGAGAGGAAATAAGGGTAATTGCACCCAGTGCACTGGATCCAAATTTAAGAGAGATTGTGCGAGAGAGAAAATAGTGTGAAACAAAGTAAAAAAAGATTATAACTATTGATTTGACTTACAAGTTTAAAAGTTGACATGGGCATCTGTTTTCTTGATCTCACCGTTGGTTTGATTGTAGATTGATTAGATCCAAGATCTTTAAAAAATTATTATTAACAAGGAGGGAAATAGGAATGGAAAAAAAAAAATTAGAAAAAGTGGAGGAAATGAGAATGAAGGGGGAAATTATTAGATATTCCAAAATTATTAGGTTATTAGAAAAAATTGTTTTCTTATTTTGTTTAGCCAACAAATGAAATTCGGTGCCCTCATCTCCTGCGTCTGAACTGTTGGCTGGCTGCCCAAGTTTTGTAGCAATTAATATATATTTTTTCATGATAATTATTTTGGGGGCAAATTCTAAATAATCTTTTAACAAATTTGAGATAAAAGTGTGTACACTCTACACCATTGAATATATTCTAGTTAGGACAGTCATAGGTTTGTGTAACTTGCTCAGATAAGTGGGTTTTAATTATTTTTTTCCACCTTTCTCTCAAAAAAAATTATTATTATTTTTTCCATCTAATAATAGCTCTTTAACATGATTTTTTTTTCTTCCTCAAAAAAAAAAAAAAACATCATGTATTTTTTTGTGCGGAGAAAATAACATCATGTATTAAATGTGGACACATTTCCTTCTCAAAAAGAAGAAAAAAAAGAAAGCAAGTTCGAAAGGATATATATATTGGCAGACTTGCATTTAATATACAATTTAAATCCTATTGAAATTATGATTTTTAATCAACTTGTTTGTTGTCATCTCATGAATAAAAAAAAGGAATAAAATTTAACTAGAGGACAAAATTTAGTGACAAAATTTAGTTACAAAATTGGTTGTAGCTTTAGGCTGCAATCTTACTCAACATCTTTTTATTGGAAGTAAATTCTGACAAATCCACCATTAGATGAAATTTTCTTCTTATATTCTCCATACTTGCAAAATTTCTAAAAAAATTAAAGATCAATAGCTATATTATCAATAAAGTTTTTGTATTTTAAAATTATGCATAAATATAAGCTTATAGAACATATAGTAAATAATATCCGATTGACACAAAATTTGACATGTGTATTAAGAACATAAAGAACATATAATTCAACAGTTAGATTTTTAAAATATATAGTAATGTTTATATTATTCAGTAAGATTGTAGCCTAAGGTTACAATCAATTTTGTAGCTAAACTTTGTCTTATATAGAATAAAAAAAAATGTTGATATCAATATAATGTTAAAAAAATTTAAGAAAAAAGAAAATGTAAATGAAGACTTTAAGGATGTATAAGATATATTTTTATTTAATTTTTTAAATATAAATATAAATATTTATTTATTGGTACAGTCCCATTTGATATAATTTAAACCCTACTAAAATTAGGATTTCTAATCAATTTGTATGTTACTGATATCCTATAAAAAAAAATAGGTCATATAAATTAAATTAAATAAAAATGTTGATATGAACGTAACATAAAAAGAAATAAAGTGTAAATGATGGCTGCAAAGAAATGAGATAGATTATATATACATATAAAATCTAAATTGGCAAGCAGAAAATGTTGTGGCACAAAACCAAGCCCTTTCAAAAATCCTTGATTACCAACAGAAGTTAGCTGAGGTAGTTACCCATACATTCTCATCCTCAAGTTCTCTTATCAATGATTTGAAGAAAAAAATCAAGATGATTGAACAAGAACTTGCAACAATTGTTTTCACAGTTAAAGATATGTCTGTTTCTTTCCCTCTCATAGGGCAGAAAGAAAAAGAAAAAAAACAATTGTTAGCACAACTTCAATCCCTAGAAGGATCACAGAAAGGAGCTACCCAACCTTCCCCAATGCTTGTATATACTCCTTACCAACCACGACAATCATTATATAGAGACCTTTACATACCTTTAAGCTCTCCATTTTGATCAACCTCTCCTGGACAAAATCTCCAACCATTAGCTATGACACATCCTGATTATAACCCTTTCAAGCCAAGTGGAATTTTTCCAGCCATAACATACTCATCTCAACTTAAACCAAAACCTCAAGCTAAGCCACAGGGATTCTTTTTCTTCCGTGGAAAGTTAGTGCCAATCTCACTACACCAAAATGAAGATGTGTGTACCCTTGTTTTTGCCATGGAATTGCAAAATCTCTGGGAATATATATATATATATAGAAAAAAAAAATACACAAGTAAGAAAGGTTGTTAACTTGTTATCAACATAATTTTATCCAAATAATTCTTTAAAAAAAATCCAAAGAAGTGACAAAGTAATTGAAGAAAATTTTATAAGATATTATTTTTATCAAAAAAGTTTCAAAATTTTTTTGAGTTAAAACAAAATTCATTGTAATTTGGTGTAGTCATTTGGCACAATTATGAGAAAAATTTATAAGATATTATTTTTATTAAAAAAATTCTAAAATTTTTTGAGTTTAAAAAAATACTATAATTTGGTGTAACCACTTGGCGTAACTATGACTTCTAATTTTTTTTATTTGATTTGATAGGAGCAAATAAGATGTTATTATTACTGCGGTTTTTAAGTCCAAATTTTATTATATAGTTTCTCGGGAAAAAAAAGTTTTTAATATATAGTGTATGAAATGACATGATTTGATTTACAACTCGTTGTTTCATTAGTTGTAATGTCAAAAAAATTTTGTTAGCTTACACCAAAAACTCTTTTTCCCCAAAGATTTATGTATATATTTATGTGAGAAAAAAGTTGGAATATTTGGAGTAAGGCATCACTTTTCACCATAACAAGTTAAACTCCATACTTAATGACCTCATCAACTCCAATATTAATGAGTCCAGTACAACTCAAACTCAAGGCTTAAGCGATGCGAGGCAGATGAGGTGTTTGACCACTACATTCCAATCTTGGGTCTAGGGGTGTCAAAATTTGACATAATCCGCAAATCCAACATGACTAATTCGTTTATAAACAAGTAGTTTGGGTCATATTCGGATTGACAGTTGTATTCGTGTTCAACATGCAAACTTGTTTGACCCATTTAGCTTATAAAGACATTAGTTTTAGTTTTTTTTAAAGTAAAAAAGAGGATAATATTAAGGGCCTAACTGGTTCGATAGGCATTAACTTTTTGTTATTATTACTTAATTTATGGTTGTAACTATATTCTTTTTATTATATTTATGGTTGTAATTATATTTTAATTTTAAATATATGAGAATTGATAACAAGTTATTCAGGTCAGGTATGCCCTATTGATCAAATAGGTCTATACTACTATTTAAGGGGCTTCCCCTATTTGGACCAAAATTTTTTTTTTTTCAAAATACCCCTAAACCCTACGTTTAAATAGGGGTAAAAATTAGTAAAAATGCTTCTTTAACTCCCATGTAAAACACTATCTACAAAATAAGACTACACTCTAGTATACTTACGTTGGTTTTTAAACTCAAATCATAGGACCACACTCCAATACACTCACATTGGTTTTTAAACTCAAATTGCTTCTTCTTCAATTCTCAAATTCTCCCAACTCTTTGTTAATCTTCTTTTCACCATTATCATCATTTTTTCTAGTTGCTCTGCTCAAATTTGCTCATGCTCAACAGTATGTGTATTTCACTATACATTGGTCTTTTCTATTTTGGTTTTCTAATTCACGAACAACTTTTTATATTCTATAAACAAATCAAATATTTGTGTAAAACAAACCTTATATTTCAACCTCACCTTTAATTTCTTTCACATATTTCTTCAAGGAACGTGCACTAGGATGTCTAACTACAAGATTTTCGTATTTGAACTTCAAGGAACGTGCACTAAGGTGTTGATCTTCAAGATTTTCATATGCTCTGTCCTCCAGCTCCAACGAATTATTTGGACCTTGAAGTGTAGTCAACGGCAAAAATGTAAGTATCTTTCATGACCTCTATTTAGAATGCCTCATGCTTGTTGAGTTTTTTGTATTACGTTTGCTTTTATGGGTTGCCATTCAGTATTTGTTTTCTTGTATTTGGTTTATATTTGGTTTCTTTGTTTTGTTATTATTATCCTTTCCATACCATTATTTTGTCTTCCAAAAACAAAATAATAAAAACACTCTCACATTTCTTATATTCATGTTACACTCTCATGTTTCTTTTATATTTTTTTTTTTTTTTTTTATAACCATGTTTCTTATATTCATGTGTTTTGTTCAAATATGAGTTCTTATCCTGTTATCCTTTTACACTCTCACGGTTCCTTGCTTTTAGAAGATAATCACATTTCTTATATTCCCGTGTTTTGCTCAATATGAGTTCTTATCTATCTATACTATGGATCCGTTTGAATACAGCTGAAAACTGAAAACACTGTAGCAAAATAATTTTTAAATGTGTAAATAGTACCGTGAGACCCACTTTTAATTAAAAATTTGCTGAAAAGTACGTGAACCGTGCGCGCACAGTACGTGAACAGTGCGCACACTGTACACGCACAGCGATTTTTGTCTCCTAAAGGACAGATGCGGCAGTGAAAAAAAACAAAAAACAAAAAACAAAGAAAAGAAGGGAAACGCTGAATGCTGGATGCGTTTAGCGTTACCCAAACAAATGCTATATATAAAAGGATTCCACTATTTCAACTAGACTTTTATATAGTTCAAAAATATCCCCATTAATGAAGAGTGAATAAGATCATAAATGTCAAATAACACATTTTATTTTGAATTCAAAAAGTGAATTCCTAAAATTTAGGATTTCTTTCTTTCACATTCAAAAAAGAAATTACAATTACTGTTTATCTCTAATGTTTATCATTTTTATTTGTTTGAAAAAAAATTCTAAATTATAATAGATATAAATTATTAATTTTTACATTAAAAAAAAGCCTATAAATACGTGCATTAGCACGTACTCAGGGGATACTATAAGATATGAGTTCTATTTGAACTCAAATTTTCTTATATTCATGCTTTTAAATATGAGTTCTTATATTCCTAAATGTCATCACATGCAATTCAATGTATCAATGCACATTATTCTTATGATTATCGCATTTTTCTTAAAAAATAAAAATATACAAAAACGCAAACTAATAGTTGTGTTTGCTTTTCAGCCTTTATACCGTTAACTTTCAAAAACTAATAGTCATGTTGATTTGAGTTCTCATCACATCACATGCACGTACGTGGTTTCTTATATTCATATTTTCAAATATGAGTTCTATTTGAACTCAAATTAGTTTTTTAAAACTCAAATTGATATTTTTTATATAAAAAAAAGAGAGGGTAAACTACATATTTAGCCCTAGCCTTTACACTATATTTTAATTTGGTCCTTAACCTTTCAATTATGTCAATTTGGTCATTAACCTTTTAATGTCGTATCAATTTAGTCTTTGCCATTATATATTAGATGTAAATTGTTTACATAGCAAATAGCCAAAATAAAATTTTAGTTTATTATCACATCAACAGAAGCTAATTTTTTTATTTTGGTCATTAGATATGTCATTAATTTTCATCCAAAAGATAACTGTAAGGATTAAATTGACACGGTAAAGAAAGGTTAGGGACCAAATTGACACAATTAAAAAATTAGGGATCAAATTGAAATATGATGTATAGGATAGAGACCAAATACGTAGTTTACCCTTTAAAAAAAAAAATTTCAACTCTAACGTATAGTTTAGAAGAAAAAAAACATTATTCTTTTATCGTGATTTAGAGTTTAAGAGAGAAAAAAAATTCTTTTAACTCTCACATAACCTACAAAATTTGACCACACTTTGTTATTATTATTATTATTCTTTCTACATCACTATCTTATCTTATCTTTTCTTTTTTAATATTTTTTTTCTTTTATCTGTAAGTTTAACTCCTAATACTCTCTAAATTAAAAAAAAAAAAAAAAAAACTCCTAATAGTTTCTCTTCCTTATTTTTTGGACGCCAAGGTGAGGATAAATCCCTCAAGATGTTGAGAATCAGTTTTAACATGACTGGTGTGTTATCTCTTCTCTATATATTAAAGAAGATTCGGAAAGTTAGTTATGCCTTCAAAAAATGTCAAAAATACCCTTAAGCTGATTAGATAATCCTTATTCTTAAAAATAAAAAATAGGGTTAAAATTGTAATTCAACATAGAGTTAAAAAAAACTAGATAAACTTTTTCCCTAAAAATTAGCACACTTTTTAATAAAAAAAAGAAAAAAAAGAAGCACAATCTTTCTTTAAATATATCTCATCCACATTTGATAATTGCTTCCTAAAAAGTAGCACGCATTAAACCTAGTAGTCAAATTCTAAATTTTAGTTTCTTAAAAATCTATTCTTGTGTAACATCACTAACTATAAATAAATTCAAATTAAAAAATTACATTAAACTTAAAAAAAAAAAAAGTCTCATCGCACATGCGGAGTGATGAGGCTAGTCAAGTTTAAGAATTTCACCCTTATCATGTCCAATAAATTCAGTGTGTAGAGAGCACAATTGTAGGTACTTAATTGGCACCATCATGCATCAATTTGTAACTAAAATTTAGCATTCATAGCATCAATGTGTAACTTCAAGGAACTTGCACATTCTTACTGGGTGTGGATATTCTACTTTTCTTTTCTTTTATTTGGTCGGTATGATAAGTATTTTATATATTCTCACATTAATGAGTCTTTTTTAAAGAATGGGAATGATATATATATTTGTATATATATATTTTTTTTTTTGTTTTTTTTTTGTGGTTATCAGGTTTGACTAATTATTTTAGTGTATATGTTCTAAGTGGTGCTCTCTCTTTCTCCAATTATGTTTGTCTGTTGTTTTTTTTACATTTAAACCTTACTCTCTTTTTTTTTTTTTGTATTTTTTTAGGGTGACATATCAACAATTTTGTCAGATTACATACCAGGCACATTGGATGAATTTGGGTGAGCGAAGTGATAGTCAATCTATGAAGTAGTTGTTAAAGAATAAAGACCATTTTTTTTGTAAATATCATACCTAGGGGTGTGATAAAAAAAATATTTTATCCATAAACGCATAACACTCATCATACTCCTAGGTATTTTTTTCATGACACTCCTAGGTATTTTGTGATTGGAAAATGTAGTAATCCCAAATTATAATTGATGAAAATTATTAAATCTTACCCAAAAAATAGAAGAGCCGTTGTGCTTAGAAGCTAGTTTGTATTGACATTATATAACTTGTTAATTAAACGGGTTGAACGTGTTATGTCAGGTAGTCAGGTTGTGTTGGGGTTGAAGATTCTTGACATGTTTACTAAACAAGTTGGGTTCAGTAGACTCATATAGCCGAATACCATGGCTCGACATGACATAAACTTGACCCACGAACAGGAAGTGTCACCTATTCAAGTCTCAATTACTTTTTTTTGTTTGTTGAGAAAATGGCCTCAATTATTTTAATGTCCAATATAGTGAGTTCATGTTGATATAGTTTACATTATACTAGTTTCTTAACATTTTTTTTTTAAGTTTACATTATATATATATATATATATATATATATATATATATATCATATACTATATAATAAAAGTTGGGCTTAGAAACCGTGATTGCGCCATGTGGTTTCACCAAATTACAGAAATTTTGTTAAATTAAAAAAAAATATATATCTATATATATATATATATATATTTGTCCTTATCTTCTTTTCCTATAATTTCTAAGTTGATAAAAATTTTAATTTGATTACAATTTTTTTTTTTGAAGATTACAATTGAATTGAAGATTACAATTCAAATTCTTCATCAAATCCTTTTATTATTAATTTATCTATAAGTTACTAAAAATCTTTATTACAGTCCAAATTCTTAATGCCATTTCATTTGAAGAGATTAGCAACCATATCCATGTACATATGATTTGTTTTGAAGATATTAACTTTGATGAATCTGGATTTAGATAGGTGTGTTGATGACTTCTGTGTTTTTAAGTTCGATGATTTCTCAAGGAAAAAAAGAAAAGAAAAAGCCAGAGGATGGACGATGAATTTTGTGTTTTTAAGTGCGATGATTTCTCAAGGAAAAAAGAAAAAGAAAAAGCCAGAGGATAGACGTCATTTACATTTAGTAGTCTAACATTAAGAGGAGTTAATATTATTATTATTATTTTGTTTTCTTTTATAATAAATTATCATTAATAGGAGTTATCTTTCCTTCACTCTTTTTGCTAAAATTGCACATATATTAGACTTTATTCTCTCAATTTCTCCACTGTAATTGTTGTTTTCAATTTCTTCTTCGTAACTTTATTTTTTAATAAGAACTTCTCTGTAACTTTGAGTTTATGTGTTGATTTATTTTTCTTTCTTTTTGATGCTTCATTTAAGTTACTTTTTTTTTTAAATTTCTTTCTTTTTGATGTTTCATTCAAGCTACTTTTTATTTGGTCATCCAAGTTACTTTTTTTTTTGTATTTTATTTTCTTATTAATTCTTTGTAAGGCATTGATTTTATTGCATGTGTTTTTTGATAAAGTTTATGATAGCTATTTTACTTTTTTGAGGGTTTGGTATGGTATTTCACTGTGATTATCAATATGTGTTTTAAGAGTTTTAATCAGTAATATGTATTCTTCCATGAACATTGATGATGTAAAGAAAATCAGTAGGCTGGATGCTTCGAGCTTCAAAGGACTAGTGACTGTTTGGAAGGCCTGAAAAAAGAACAAATGATCAAAGGTGATCGGGGTGGACCGGCCAAGAACCATCCGATGCCAAAGTTAGTTTCTTTCTTTTATTCTAGAATTCCAATTTTTTAGGAGTTATTCGGAACTTACCCTCATTTGATGCAAATGAGCCTTTATATAGTGTACAATTGAGGCGGTTACTTGTCCAGTAACTTCCCTTGTTTTCGAGGAAGCCCAAAGGTTCCGGGTTAACTTCCTCAACCGCTATGGAAGTTAGACTATTTGATCTTATCTTCCATAACCGTTATTTGGAAGTTAAGTGCTTGGTAAGAAGTTGGGGCAATGAACCTCGATTTCTACTCACACTTGGGAATGGTAACGTGTGGTCCAATTCATCAACTCTCATAGAGAGACTTGGAATTTCTTGTGTCTGGGGTCGTCCAAATGTTTTCCTAATGGACAACCCTTAAGTGCGTGGACGACCAAGTCTATAAAAGGAGGTCCATTCGTGCTTTCTTAACATAGATGACTCTCATGGACAAGCTTTTCTTATCATGGACGAGCATGGGAAAATGTTAGTTCCTAGTCCACCATCAATTGCCCCCTTGTCCAGGGGTCATCCAAGGTATTTTATATATAGCCTAATGCTACTTTTTGGACATGTGTCCTTATGTCAGTGGTCAGGCGTGCCACGTTTTACGACTTTATTGGTGGCTGGTCATGTCGATTTACTTTTTCGAGAAGTATGCCACGTGTCACACTTTGGTTGGTCACGTCGTTTCAGATGCCAAATTCTACTGCTTATAAATAGTAGAATTCCTCTCCTACCCTTCACATTTCTGAAATTTTCTTCCTTGACACCTGTCGTCTAGCACCTCGTCTAGAAGTGTCTCCTCGTCCTTAGATCTCCTCCGTCTAGAGCCAGGTACTCTCTTTATCCTCCTTAGGTTTTTCCTTAGAATTTCAAAATGTCTAAGATTGTTCTTTCCTCGTCTAGCAATAGTGTAGATAAGGCTATAGACGAGTACCATGACTCCACTAGCTATATTGATTCTAGTAGCCATAATAGTAGTAGCAGTAATGGGAATACCGAGGAATACATGTTTGGGGTTCCTTTGAGGTCTTCCAAGAACACCTTAGGATGAGGCAACCTCAGGGTCTCAGGCTGGCACCTCAACGAGTGTTCCTCCGTCCACTCCTGTAGACGAGGTAGAGACTATATATAGATGTGCTGTAGGTATTTCTTTCAAGACGGATGAGAAGAGACTAGCTACCCTTAGGAGTTGGTACCAAATCCCAGACGACCTTAACCCTAGGTTAGCCGTCCATGGGGAGTGGTGCTACCAACCCCGTTTTGGGATAGGCATCTATAAAGCTTACCTTCTAGGGGGGCTTAGGTTACCCCTAAATGTCTTTGCTAGAGAATTACTTACTAGATTAGGTTTAGGAGTTTGCCAATTTAATCCTAATGCATGGAGACTCATCGTCTCTATGCAAGTTTTGTGCAGGGAAGTATTTGATGGGGATTATCCTCTCACTGTGGACGAGTTCCTCTACTGTGGACGAGTTCCTTGTCCTGATACTTCATCACTCGGTGGTTAGCCATATGAACTTCTGCAAGTATGACTACTTCATTTCCATAAGCTAGCTTGAAAGGGGTTTCTCTTGTTGGGGTCCTCACCATCGTCCTGTAGGCCCAAAGGACACCTGGTAGCTCATCTGGCCATACTCCTTTTGCCCCCTCAAGCCGAGTCTTGATGATTTTCAGTAAAGATCGGTTTGTTACTTTTACTTGTCCATTTGCTTATGGATTGGAGTGTGAGGAATAGTGATTCTTGATTCCAAGTTACTCACAAAACTCTCTGAAAAGTGTGTTGTCAAACTGTCGTTCATTATCAGATACTAGTGCCCTAGGTACCCTGAACCTGCATACAATGTTCTTCCAAACAAAATTTTTAACATTTTACGGAGTAATTTTTGCTAAAGGTTCGACTTCCACCCACTTGGTAAAGTGATCAATCCCTACTATCAAAAATTTCATCTGCCTGGTTCCTAGTGGGAAGGGACCTAAGATATCCAATCCCCATTACGCAAAGGGTCATGGGGCCATCATCGGGGTTAAGTACTCCGAGGGTTGTCTGGGAACGTTGTTGAAGCGTTGACACTGGTCACATACCTTGACATAAGCCTTAGCATCTGCTTGAATAGTTGACCAGTAGTAGCCTACACAGACGACTTTATGAACTAGCGATCTCACTCCCGAGTGATTCCCGCATGATCCTTCATGAACTTCTCTCAACACGTAGTTTGATTCGTCCGGAGCTAGGCACCTTAGGTAAGGTTGAGAGAAGCTCCGTTTGTATAGCACTTCGTCTATAAGGACATACTTGACAACCCTGACTCTTAATTTCCTAGCCTCATCCTTGTCTTCTAAGAGCCTTCCATCTTTGAGATAAGCTATTATTGGAGTCATCCAATTTTCTTCCCCTTCTATTTGTTGTACCTCTAGAAGGTTTATGCTTGGCATGTATTGGACTCTGTCATATTCGTCCATAATTCCTCTTGCCGAAGCTGCTTTTGCCAAAGCATCCACTTCCATGTTTTCCTCCCTCAGGAGTTGAACAAAATTGGCTTCCTTAAACTTTTGGACGAACCGCTTTACTTTGTTGAGATATTTCTCCATTCGATCTTCCTTAGCTTCACACATTCCATTCACTTGATTTATAACCAACTGAGAGTCTCCTTTGACGACTACCCAAAGACTTAGCCAATTTCAACCCTTTAAGAAGAGCTTCATATTCAGCTTCATTGTTGGTAGTTTGGAATTGTAGACGGGATGTGTATTCCAACTTATCTCCTTCCGCGAATTTGAGTATAACTCCAATCCCCCCTGCATATAATGTGGACGAACCATCTACATTGATAATCCACCTTCGAGCCCCTTCCTCTTCATCTAGATCGTCCTGACTGGGAGTGAACTCCGTAATGAAATCTGCCAACGCTTATGCTTTTATCGCGTTTCTTGGTTGGTACCTAACATCAAACTCACTAAGCTCTACGGCCCATTGGATTAGTCGTTCTGCGGCTTCCAACTTGCTCATTACCCTTTTTAGGGGATGATCTGTCAGGACGTTGATGACTTGAGCCTAAAAATAATGCCTTAGCTTCATAGAAGCCGTTACCAAAGCAAAGGCTAGCTTTTCTATCATTGAATATCGTCCTTCCGCTCATCTTAACACCCGGCTTATATAGTAAACTGGCTTTTGTATCCTTCCTTCTTTCCTAATCAATGTCGAGCTCACTGCATGTGGGGACACCGTTAAATACAAATACAATTCTTCACCTAATATGGACGGGCTTAGTAGAGGTGCTGTGGTGAGGTAGGTCTTGAGGTCTTGGAAGGCCTTTTGACACTCGTCCGTCCACTCAAATGCCTTCTTGAGAACTTTAAAGAATGGTAAACACTTGTCAGTAGCTTTTGAGACGAACCTGTTAAGGGCGGCAACTCGTTCGGTAAGAGATTGGACTTCTTTGATATTCCTTGGTGGCTCCATATTCAATATCGCTTGGATTTTATCAGGATTTGCCTCAATTCCCCTATGCGAAACCATGAACCTAAGAAATTTACCCTACGAAACTTCGAAAGCACACTTGCTCGGATTCAACTTCATGTTATACCGTCTGAGTGTATCAAAGGTTTCTTGAAGGTCGTCCAAGTGCTTTTCCTCGTCCAAACTCTTTACCAGCATGTCATCTACATAAACCTCCACATTCCGTCTGATTTGTGGACGAAACATATGGTTAACCAGCCTTTGGTAAGTTGCCCCGCGTTCTTCAAATCGAAGGGCATCACCTTGTAGCAAAACAACCTCTGGCTAGTAATGAAGAAAGTCTTCTCTTGATCCACCTCGTCCATCTTTAACTGATTGTAGCCTTAGAAGGCGTTCATGAAACTTAGCAGCTTATGACCTGCGGTCGAATCCACTAGCTGGTCAATGCGTGGCAATGGATAACTATCCTTGGGGCAAGCCTTGTTCAAATTAGTGAAGTCCACGCACATCATCCACTTGCCATTAGCCTTCTTGACCATAACCACATTAGCCAACTAGTCTGGATAATAAACTTCCCAGATAAATTTTGCTGCGGTCAACTTCTAGACTTCTCATTTAATGGCTTTGTCTTGTTCAGGAGCAAAAAATCTTTTCTTTTAATGTACAGGCTTGGAGGAAGGATACACGTTCAGACGATGGGTAATGACATTTGAGTCAATACCTGGCATATCCTTGTGACTCCATGCGAACACATCAAGGCTTTTTCATTAAAAACTGAATCAGGTTTTGCTTTGTCTTCTTTTCTATACTCGCCCCAATCCTAGTAAACTTTTTGGGGTTGCTCTCGTCCAATGGAATGTCCTCCAGTACCTCTGTGGGCTCTGCGGTAATCCTTTTCTCGTCTACGCTCATTGTCTGTACGTGCTCGTCCATAGCCAACATGGCTAGATAGCACTCTCTGGTGGCTAATTGGTCTCCTTGCACTTGACCTACTCCATACTCAGTTGGGAACTTGATAGACAAATGGTAGGTAGATGTTACTACCTTCCAACTATTTAAAGTTGGTCTTCCAATGATGGCATTGTATGACAATGAACAGTCAATAACAAGGAAGTTTACTTCTTTGGTTATCTGCTGTGGATACGCTCCGACCACCACAGGTAATGTAATGGTACCCACGGGTTGCATTTTCATTCCTCCGAATCCTACCAAGGGCGAGTTTACTAGACAGAGCTGATCTCGTCCAAGCCTTATTTGTTGGAAGGCGGGGTAATACAAGATGTCCACTAAACTCCCATTGCCTACCAACACCCTTCTAGTCGTATAATCAGCAATGAGCAAGGTAATGACGATCGCGTCGTCATATGGGTGGTGAATCCTTTCAAAATCCTCTTCCGTGAACGTAATGGCTTGCTCGTCAACTTCCCTCGTCCTTGGAGACTGTCCAAACAGTTGGACGTTTTGCACCACCTTTAGGTATGTCTTCCTTGATTTGGTAGATAAACCTGTCGAGGTTCCCGCTATAATAACTCTTATTTCTCCAAGTGGGGGTCGTGACGACTCTTCCACCTTTGCCTTCAATTTCTCGTCCTTGTGGTCTCGTCCAAGAAAATTTCTCAATTTTCTTTGCTTGATAAGATTCTCTATCTGTTGCTTCAAATCAAAACACTCGTCTGTGTCATGCCCATGATCTCTATGGAAGCGGCAATACTTGTTCCTATTAGAATTGTTGGGATTTCTTTTCATTTTCTCTAGCCACTTCAAGAACGGGTCATCCTTGATTTGTATAAGCACTTGCTCAAGTGGCATATTCAAGGGCATGTACTACTGACTCCTCACTGAAGAACCTGCCTTCTTGTTATCTCTGTTTTTTTTCTCTCCTGCTCAAGCCTTCTTTGGACAAGAACCTTGCTCAGGATGGCGCGAGGGATCTGCCTCTATGCGCTCTGCTCTCTTCCTCTTATTGGTTATAGTTGCATCCTCCGCATTCATGAAGTTTTGGGTTGAATGGACGAGTTTAACCATGGTTTGTGGCTCTTGCTCATAAAGTTTATGAATAAATAAATCAAAGTTAACTCCCTTATGGAGGCCTACTAATAACAACTTGTCGTCCATCTCGTCCACCGTTAAGGTTTCCCTGTTAAACTGTGTAATGAAAGACTGTAAGCTTTCATTTTCCCCTTGCTCTATGGTTAACAGGCTGGACGAGGAACGCTTGTGCCGTTGTCCTCCGATAAAATTGTTAACAAAAAACTTACTCAATTCTTCAAACGAGCCCACAGTGCTTGGAGGTATCTTGCTGAACCACACTCGCGCTGGCCCCTTGAGGGTGGTAGAAAAAGCCTTACACATAATCTCGTCTGAAACCCCCTAAAGGTGCATAGTAGTCTTAAAGGTGGCGATATGATCACACAGGTTGCGCGTTCCATCTTATGAATCCAAAGAGGGCAACTTGAACTTTGGAGGCAAGGGGTGACTGTTGATGGAAGCGGTGAAAGGGGAGTCTATTCGATGAACCAAGTCATCTATTAGATTTTCCCTTCTCATGTTCTCCCTCATCTCGTCCATGACCTTCCTCATCTGATCCATCTCCTTCTCCAAGTGTGGCACCCTCCGTGAAGTGGTGCCCCTTGACTAGTTCTCAGGCCCAACATTTTCTCGTCTATCTTCTTGACTTTGGGCTTGCCCTTCTGTGTATCTTTCATGGTGTTGCCTTTTTAGACCGATCTCCTTAGTTAACTCTTGATTTCGACGAGTTAACTCCGCTATAGTGGCTGCCATGGACTGTATTTGTTGGATGGACAGCGGTTGCAAGATAGGTGCTGACTAATGATCACAATAGGGATTACTGGAAGCATACCTACTCTTCTGGTGGCCTGGGCTAGTGGCCCTTGATCTTGTCCGAACCATTCAGCTTTTTGTTGGAGAAAGAATATTACAAAATTGTAACTTTTAAGTAAAGAATAGAAATAATACAGGGAAATGAAGTATTTAAGGGGGGTGAAGGCCAGAAAAAAGGGGGATCGACAACAAAGAAAGAAACTAAGAATTGTAACTTTTAAGTAAAGAATAGAAATAATACAGAGGTAGTCCTCGGCTTGCGTCCGAGGAGGTCCATTTACAATTATCTTTCGTTATTTATAGGTGTTTGTAACTCTTAGCCTGTTATCAAGTTCTCAGCACTTCTAATCTAGGTTTCAAGCCCACGCTCTACAAATTTTATTGCCTAAAGCTCATTGGACCTGAGCCCGTAGTTGTCTTTGGGTCCAGGTGCAATTGTGTACTTACAGTTTTAAATTATTAAATTCAAGGTTTTTCTATTTTAATATATGTTGGTGATTAATTGAGCCTTTAAGCTCAAAATATATATATATATATATATATATATGCATTTTATAATACCTTAGTTTTACACAATAAACGTTCATTATATAACTTAAAAGTGAAATAGTAATTTATTTTTATTATCTATTATATTATCTAATTAAGTAAATTAATAAAAAAAACTATTTAAATGTGAATTTTGATTAACCTTACATTCTAGGGCATAATGCTAGTGTGTGTGCGCGCGCGTGTATATATGTATATATATATATATATATATATATATATTTTGGAGAAACAGTTTATCTAAATTAAGAATTTTCCTTAATTACTAAACTAACGAACCGTACAATTAAGCCCTAGACCGCCATTGGCCTAGTTTAGGTTCAACTACCAAGCAAGCAAAGCAACCTCTTGGACTGGGCCACACTTCGTTCACTACCCAAATTGAGTCTGACACACAGTCTCAGACCCCTCTGAGATTTTAGACTCCTCTCTCTGTGGAGCTGATTCGTAAAGGTGAGACCTTTTCCAAATCTCCATTCACAAAACCTCTGCTTTTGAATCACAGATTTGAAATCAGGGGTTTTTACTTCGATTCGAATTCAAAGTCCTTTACTTTGGCTTCTAATATATATTGGGTCCATTTCCCTTACTCACGCTATGCATTTGTAAAGCTTTCATGCCCATGAATTAAATTTTGGTTTTTGTGGTTTTGGTTTGTCATTAGAGTCATGGTCTTTAGGAATTTTCACCTTGTGGGGCAATAGACAGTGTTGGGGTTTTGCTAGGGTTTAAGAAATTTTTTTTTTTTTAATCCGTGTGTTCATTTTTATATTCCATCATTGTTGATTTGTAATTTGAATTCTAATAGCCATGTTAATGGAACCTTTTATGTAATTTTGTTACACTTTTGAAAAAGTGATATTTTGTCATTTTTATTTATATAATTGAGTTTAGGGTTCTATATCTCATCTGGGTTTT
Organism: Castanea sativa; assembly: GCF_040712315.1. NCBI lineage: Eukaryota > Viridiplantae > Streptophyta > Magnoliopsida > Fagales > Fagaceae > Castanea > Castanea sativa. The sequence goes on from NC_134013.1 coordinate 29,788,518, forward strand.
TGTGAAATTTGTTTTCAGAAGTGTATCAATGGCTTTTATGCGTAGTTTATCTACAAGAGCTACGATTGTAGCTCGAAGATGCCACCCATCTTTTAGTTATGTTCTCCATAATGATGATGATAGTAAAACCCGCTCGATTGATGAGGACTGGTCTTCTCAAAGAATTGATAGCTTTCTCCAAAGGAGGTCCTTTGGAAGTCGCAGCTTCAATAATTCAGCCGGGTTTGGTGGTTTTTTCCAAGATAGAAGATATTCCCACGAGTTTCTTCTGCCGAGTTCAGGTCCCTCTTTCTGCAGGTATATGTCGACCACAGTTGGTGGAGGGCCAGACAAAGTTGAAATAATCAGTGATGTTGCCGAGGTTCTCTCAAATACACCCATGGAAACAGTAGCTGCGCAGGCCGCAGCAATGAATGAAGTTGCCATTGCTGCTACTGATTCTTTCTTACCAGTCAAGATGTTGCAGTACTTTATAGATTATGTGCACTGTTATACTGGCTTGAACTGGTGAGGAGCCATTTGCAATTCTATTTTCTATTTTTAATGACATCTTTAATTCTTTACACAGCTATGGTTTCTTGTAAGATTGAATGCTAAAAAATTACAACATTCAGATATGGTGGAACATTGTTTATATTAATTGCTTAAGAACATGCATTAAGAATTGCTGATTACTGAAAGAAACGATGCACAAAGAATTATAAATGGATGTTCATGAAGATTACCTCATTTACCCAACTACCTTGACACAAACCACTATTAAATTGCAAGAAGTCTGACATTACAAAACTGGCTTTTTACCTTTAAAAAAATTTGGCTTGTTGAACTGTCAGTTCTTTGGATTCATATTACCCAATTGTAGTGAGACACAATGTCATAAAGCTGACTTTTTTGCCACAATAGTAAGCAATCACAATATCTGCCTGTACATTAGCTGCTGTCACCAAGAAAGTCACATGATGAAGAAATTCGGCTATTCATTTCATTTGCATACAAATTTTCTCATTAAAAGATGATGACCTCCTTTGGTATGCGATGAAAGATAATTTAGATGGTAACAGCCTTCGTTATGATTTCCAATTTTTATTGTTGCAGTACAAGGTTTCTAGTTACTCAAGCAAGTTACAATGGATTGAATATGCGATTTTATATTTAATAACTTTTTAGTTTACACCACCATTGAATTTTAATATGTTAAATGTGGAAGTGTTTTATTAATATTAATTTTTTTTAACTTCTTTCAGGTGGGCTGCTATAGCTTTAACAACTCTTGTGATTCGGGGGGCAACGCTTCCACTTTTGATAAATCAACTTAAAGCTACTGCAAAACTCACTGTATGTGGCAGTACTTGTTAGTTACAGCATTGCATTTTTGGTGACTCATTTACGTAATTGTCGGATATGCTTGTTGACAATCTGATGCCCTCATACCTGCAGATCAATTAAGAATTTATTAATTTTACTTGTAAATATTCTTTGCTGA